>NC_061511.1:70533091-70552072 GCF_022539505.1 Lolium rigidum | reverse complement strand
GTCAAGAATATCCCGAAGTACTTGAAAAGAACCAAGGATATGTTTCTTTGTTATGGAGGTGACCAAGAGCTCGTTGTAACCAGTTACACCGATGCAAGTTGGAACACTGATCCTGATGACTCTAAGTCACAGTCTGGGTACGTGTTTATATTGAATGGTGTGGCAGTAAGCTGGGCAAGCTCAAAGCAGTGCACGGTGGCGAAGTCTTCAACAGAATCGGAGTACATAGCGGCTTCATCAGAAGCGGTATGGATGAAGAGGTTCATTGTAGAGCTCGGTGTGGTTCCTAGTGCATTGGACCCATTAGTCATCTACTGTGACAACATGGGTGCCATCGCCAATGCACAAGAACCAAGGTCACACAAGAGGCTGAAGCATATCAAGCTGCGTTATCATTCGATTCGCGAGTACATCGAAGATGGAGAAGTAAAGATTTGCAAAGTACACACTGATCTGAATGTAGCAGATCCGTTGACTAAAGCTCTCCCTAGGGCAAAGCATGACCAACACCAGAGTGCCATGGGTGTTAGGTACCTTACAATGTAATCTAGATTATTAACTCTAGTGCAAGTGGGAGACTGTTGGAGATATGCCCAAGAGGCAATAATAAAAGTGGTTATTATATATATCTTTATGTTTATGATGAATGTTTATATACCATGCTATAGTTGTATTAACCGAAACATTGATACATGTGTGATATGTAAACAACAAAGAGTCCCTAGTATGCCTCTTAAACTAGCTTGTTGATTAATAGATGATTAGTTTCATAATCATGAACATTGGATGTTATTAATAACAAGGTTATATCATTATATGAATGACGTAATGCACACACCCAATTAAGCGTAGCATAAGATCACGTCATTAAGTTATTTGCTATAAGTTTTTCGATACATAGTTACCTAGTCCTTATGACCATGAGATCATGTAAATCACTTATACCGGAAAGGTACTTTGATTACACCAAATGCCACTGCGTAAATGGGTGGTTATAAAGGTGGGATTAAGTATCCGGAAAGTATGAGTTGAGGCATGTGGATCAACAGTGGGATTTGTCCATCTCGATGACGGATAGATATACTTTGGGCCCTCTCGGTGGAATGTCGTCTAATGTCTTGCAAGCATATGAATAAGTTCATAAGAGACCACATACCACGGTACGAGTAAAGAGTACTTGTCGAGAGACGAGGTTGAACAAGGTATGGAGTGATACCGATGATCAAACCTCGGACAAGTAAAATATCGCGTGACAAAGGGAATTGGTATCGTATGTGAATGGTTCATTCAATCACTAAAGTCATCGTTGAATATGTGGGAGCCATTATGGATCTCCAGATCCCGCTATTGGTTATTGGTCGAGTGAGTACTCAACCATGTCCGCATAGTTCGCGAACCGTAGGGTGACACACTTAAAGTTGGATGTTGAAATGGTAGAACTTGAATATGGAATGGAGTTCGAATATTTGTTCGGAGTCCCGGATGAGATCCCGGACATCACGAGGAGTTCCGGAATGGTCCGGAGAATAAGATTCATATATAGGAAGTCATTTTATGTGAATTAAAATTATCCGGAAGGTTCTATGGAAGGTTCTAGAAGGTTCTGGAAAAGTCCGGAAGAAACCACCAAGGAAGGCGGAGTCCCGGTGGGACTCCACCTCCCATGGCCGGCCAACCCTAAGGGGGAGGAGTCCCAAGTGGACTCCCCAAAGGGGGCGGCCACCCCCTCCCAAGGAAGGTGGGATTCCCACCTCTAGTGGGAGTCCTAGCTTGGGTAGGTTTCATGTGTTATGGAAGGTTTTGGTTTGGGGTCTTATTCGAAGACTTGTAGACCAACTCTTGGGGGTTCCACCTATATAATGAGGGCCAAGGGGAGGGGGCCGGCCACCTCAAGAACCACCAAGGTGGCCGCACCCCTTAGTGGCCGGCGCCCCCCTCTCCCAAACCCTAGCGGCCTCTCTCCTCCACCACATCCCGCACGCTTAGCGAAGCTCCGCCGGATTTCTCCACCACCACCGACACCACGCCGTCGTGCTGTCGGATTCAAGAGGAGCTACTACTTCCACTGCCCGCTGGAACGGGAGGTGGACGTCGTCTTCATCAACAACCGAACGTGTGACCGAGTACGGAGGTGCTGCCCGTTCGTGGTGTCGTGATCAAGATCTTCTACGCGCTTTTGCAAGCGGCAAGTGAACGTCTAGCGCAGCAACAAGAGCCTCATCTTGTAGGCTTTGGAATCTCTTCAAGGGTGAGACTCGATAATCCCCTCGTTGCTACCGTCTACTAGATTGCATCTTGGCTTGGATTGCGTGTTCGCGGTAGGAAATTTTTTGTTTTCTATGCAACGTTATCCTACAGCTTCTATTCTTGTAGACAGTGTTTGGCCTCCAAGAGCAGAGGTTTGTAGGACAGCAGCAAGTTTCACTTAAGTGGATCACCCAAGGTTTATCGAACTCAGGGAGGAAGAGGTCAAAGATATCCCTCTCAAGCAACCCCGCGATCACAATGCAAGAAGTCTCTTGTGTCCCCAACACACCCAATACACTTGTCAGATGTATAGGTGCACTAGTTCGGCGAAGAGATAGTGAGATGCAAATGATATGGATGAATATGAGTAGCAATAGCAATCTGAATGAAATATGGCAGCGAGTAAACATGCAACGGAACAGTAAACAAACGGAGATTCGATGTTTGGAAACAAGGCCTAGGGATCCTACTTTCACTAGTGGACACTCTCAATATTGATCACATAATAAAACCACTCTACACTCTCTTGTTGGATGATGAACACCGCTATTTGTGTAGGGCTACAAGAGCACCTCAATGCCGGAGTTAACAAGCTCCACAACATTCGATATTCATATTTAAATAACCTTAGAGTGCATGATAGATCAACACAACTATACCAAGTACTAACATAGCATGCACACTGTCACCTTCATACTATGAAAGGAGGAATAGATCACATTAATACCATCATAGTAATAGTTAACTTCATAATCTACAAGAGATCACAATCATAACATATACCAAGTACTTCATGATGCACACACTGTCAACATTACATCATGGAGGAGGAATAGACTACTTTAATAACATCACTAGAGTAGCACATAGATGATATTCAACTAGATCACAAAGAGAGAGAGATGAACCACATAGCTACAGCGGAGCCCTCAGCCCCAGGGGTGAATTACTCCCTACTCATCATGGAGACAGCGATGGCGGTGAAGATGGCGGTGGAGACAGCGTTGGAGATGACTCCGGGGGCAATTCCCCGTCCCGGCAGGGTGCCGGAACAGAAACTTCTGTCCCCCGAATTGGAGTTTCGCGATGGCGGCGGCTCTGGAAGGTTTTCTCGGGTTTCGTCAATAGGTGTCGATGTTTTAGGTCAGGAGGCAACTTATAGGCGAAGAGACGGAGTCGGAGGGGCCACGGGGCCACCTCACACTAGGGGGGCGCGCCCCCCCTGGGCCGCGCCGCCGCGTGGGGGGCCCCCAGGGGCCCCCTCTGGTCCTCCTTTGACTTTCTGGAAGCTCCCGGGAAATATAAGATGTTGGCCGTTGATTTCGTCCGATTCCGAGAATATTTCCTTTATAGGATTTCTGAAACTAAAAATAGCAGAAAACATCAACTGGCACTTCGGCATCTCGTCAATAGGTTAGTTCCGGAAAACGCATAAAAATGATATAAAGTGTGAACAAAACATGTAGGTATTGTCATAAAACAAGCATGGAACATCAGAAATTATAGATACGTTGGAGACGTATCAGAACCAAACCGCAAAGCTATGCTGTCAGAAATCGATCGACTCAGAGAAGCTGGCTTTATCAAAGAGTTACATACAGAGGCTACTGGGTAGCTAACCCAGTGTTGGTGCCGAAGAAAAACACAAAAGTCCTTCGCATGTGCGTCGACTTCACGTGTCTCAATAAACATTGTCCAAAGGATCACTTTCCCCTCCCGAGGATCGATCAAATTATCGACTCCACGGCAGGTTGCGAACGTCTTTCCTTCCTGGACGCATACTCTGGTTATAACCAGATCATATTAAAAGAAGATGATGAGGTCAAAACAGCTTTTATAACACCCTACGACGTGTTCTGCTACAGAACAATGCCCTTTGGACTGAAAAACGCGGGATCAACTGTAATATCCCAGGTAATGGGGTTACAAAAATAGAGGAAACAGATGTGTGCATTGCATTCATGCATAGAAAATCTCGGGAATTTTCGCGCTTTAAAGTAAAACAGTCACAGTAACTGAAGTTTCACTTGACCTTGATGGAATTGAAGTAGATCATCAAGTCAAGTTCTATAAACCTCAATGTGACTTTGTTAAAACCTTGTTTTGGATAGAGATAATTTGATCTAAGGGGTTAGATCAAATGGAATTAAAAATCAACACAAGAACTTATTAATCAAGGATCAACTACTTGATCTTATTAAAGATCACAACATGATATTACTTGCAATAACATATGAACATCCATTTAATTGGGAATCAAGTAACAAAAATTGGAGAAACAAAGATTCATTTATCTTTTCCATGTCTTAAGACTAATCCATGATCCTACCATGAAAACCTCATGGTATTCATTCCACTTCAACATTGGAATGTATAACAAGGAGATCCACTCAAGAAGTATAAATTCTTCTCTATTCCAAATAGCTTTACATCAAACCTAAAGAGGTGAGAGTCCTATTTTATTTAGGGAAGCAAGGACAAACCTTGAGGCAAACCTTGGATATAAATATCCATATGATCACAACATCATCTTCAAGAGGAACCCTAGGATATTATTCAAGACTTTCCCTAGAGAGAGAACCCATTTATGTTAACCCTAGATATTGGTGACTACATCATTATCTTTGGAGAATAACCTTAGGTTAGAACTAAAGCCTTTCCAAATGAGAGATCATTCATACTAATCCTAGTTGTACCTATTTAAGAATCAAGGACACCATTGAACTAAAGTATTAGGAGGTAAACAATTTCATCTTAGAGTGGTGAGATAACCAAATATCAGATGGAATAAGACCATATCCCTAAGTTGATAAAATAAGGATAAGACTAATCCAACTAAGCTAGACAATTGAATCCCTAGCCTAGATACCTAAGGAAATAATAAGAGTACACCATAAACCTAGAATAACTATCCCTATATGAGAGAGCTCAAGCTTTGGTGTTATACTCCAGATAGTTGAGGCAACACTTGAAATTGAAGGGAGATAACTATCCATATAACCAGATGAATAAATCATCATTCCTTGAGTAGAACCCTAAGTAATTATCTCAGGCAATCTCCTGGGATATAAATTATTGAGACAACCATAACTATGTCCATTCAAGAAACTATAAAAGAAAGTCTATATTTAGTTGATCAAGACAACACTTGATCTTGGAAGAGAGAAACCTAATTTATGAGAGATACCTTAGAAAGTCAAACCTTGATCATTATAAATTGAATAATGATCATAAAACCTAAGGACTCGAGTTAGAAGACATTAATAACAAGTTGATCATGTCTAATCCATGATCATACCTTGGAGATAAATAATTATCAGTTAAACATTAGTGGGTTAAGCAGATATAACCCAGTACATAAAATCATAGGGGAACTACTAGCAAACCCTAAACCCAAAACTCAATATGAGTTTGTGCATACTTGGGTGAGCACAACCATAAACTTAGTCCATAATGGAGATTCAACCCATGTGTCATTAGGTAAATATAATTAGAACCCCAAAAATTTCTCAAAAATTAAATCTTATGCTTTCATCATTGAACATAAGAAACACCTGTTGCTAAATTCTATAATTAAAACCATGATGAGAGTAGTATCTATATTCCAAGGTGCTATTAAAATATGATAATAGTGCTAACCTTGAAATAGGATTATAATAAACCTTACAATATCTTAATAAAAAAAGTGTTCACATAAAATCATATGCAAGGGACCAAATCCTCAAATGAGAGAGCAAGTCCTTAGAGATATGTTAGCACATGAAATCATGCCATCAAAACCACTCTCTTATTAGAAATCCATAAGTAAATATTACTTTGAAATTGTTTTCTGCAAGGTAATACTAAATAAAACTCTACATACCACTAAGAAAGAAAACTATCATTTAGGAAACAATTTGAATAATTCCAAAGATAATATTCAAATTCATGTCCCTATGGAAATTTAATCCAAATATCAATACTAAATCATAAACCAATGTTATAGTAATATATTAACATTGCTAATACACCACTAAAGACTTTGTGGTACCCTGGACTAATCTTTGTATGAATTAAATGAGCAAGACCTGCAGAATGAAAAATAATTCAAACCTGAATTCAAAACAGAATTCAAAACAAGAAATTAAAATCAAAATACAAAACAGAAAAAAATAAGAGAAAGGTTTACCTGTCCAATGCGTAGCAGCTGGAGCAGGCCAACCCAACCCATGTGCAGCCCAACAACAGCCCAAGCAAGACCACAAGCCGGTCCAACCCGATAACGATTCAACATACGTGGGCATCGTCTTCAACCTCTGCCCGCATGGTTGCAACCACGACGCCGTGCTCGATTTCGCTCTCCACCGTCCTTGACCATCCGCGGATGCGAGGACTGGAACTAAGGCCAAATCGATAATCTTTCGTGCTCATCCATATCCCGTTCTTGCCAAGATTCGCGCCAGCACCCGGCCGACATCGCCGTTTGCATCCCGGCCGCTGCAACCGGCGAGGTGGTGAACCAAGCCTCTTCGTGCCGTATAAAAACCCCTAGAGAACCGCCAACACTACAAGAAAAGTTGCCATGGTCGACGAAGTTGAAGTCGCGCCGTGGTTGCTGGTGTACCATGGCCGACGATTTTGGGTCTGTCCGTTGTGCATGTCAAAACGTTTTTTTTCTCGTTTTTGAGGCCACCTAGCCCGACGAAAATGGCCAAAACGTTGCGTATGGTGTCCCGGGACGTGGTGCATCTCGAATTCTCGGGTTCGCCGGCCGAGTCAACGCAAATCCGCACCACCGAGGGATGTAGGGCCCAGATGGCAGCCTCTCTGGCATTGTTTTTTTTCTCGATCGCGCCATCTCGTTCAACGCTCTCCGATCGAGCCGTTTACGATGCAGGATCATGGGTCCCGCATGTCATCCTCTATGAACCAAAATTCTTTCTATTCTTGGATTTTTTTTTGACCCCCTGATTTCTGGCTACTTCCTTTTTCTTTTGGTCCCTTGCCGCCTTGGAAACGTTGAGACCGCTGCTGCTAAATGGGACCCGCATATCATCCTCTATGTACTATAATACTTTCTTTTCTTGGATTTTTTTGGCACCTCAAATTTGGTCACTTGCATTTTTCTTTCGATCCCCTGCCGCCTCTCAAACGGTGATACCGCTGCTGCTAAATGGGACCCGCATGTCATCCTCTATGTACTATAATACTTTCTTTTCTTGGATTTTTTTGGCACCTCAGATTTGGTCACTTGCCTTGTTCTTTCGATCCCCTGCCGCCTCTCAAACGGTGATACCGCTGCTGCTAAATGGGACCCGCATGTCATCCTCTATGTACTATAAAACTTTCTTTTCTTGGATTTTTTGGCACCTCATATTTGGCCACTTGCCTTTTTCTTTCGATCCCCGCCGCCTCTCAAACGGTGATACCGTTTGCTGCTAAATGGGACCCGCATGTCATCCTCTATGTACTATAAAACTTTCTTTTCTTGGAGTTTTTTTTGGCACCTCACATTTGGTCACTTGCCTTTTTCTTTCGATCCCCTGCCGCCTCTCAAACGGTGATACCGCTGCTGCTAAATGGGAGCCGCATGTCATCCTCTATGTACTATAATACTTTCTTTTCTTGGAATTTTTTTGGCACCTCAAATTTGGTCACTTGCCTTTTTCTTTCGATCCCCTGCCGCCTCTCAAACGGTGATACCGCTGCTGCTAAATGGGACCCGCATGTCATCCTCTATGTACTATAAAACTTTCTTTTCTTGGATTTTTTTGGCACCTCAAATTTGGTCACTTGCTTTCTTTCGATCCCCTGCCGCCTCTCAAACGGTGATACCGCTGCAGCTAAATGGGACCCGCATGTCATCCTCTATGTACAATCAAGTTTCTTTTCTTGAATTATTTTTGGATCCTGATATTTGGTCACTTGCCTTTTTCTTTCGATCTCATGCCACGTTTGAAACGTTTAGGAACATGCAGGCTCATGGGACCCGCATGTCATCCTCTATGTACTATAAAAGTTCATTTTCTTGGTTTTTTTTCACCCTCTGATTTTTGGCTATTTACTTTTTCTTTTGATCCCCTGCCGCCTTTGAAACGTTGAGGACTCTGCTGGCTCATAGATCCCACATGTTAGCCTGTATGAACGATAAAATTTTCCTTTCTTGGAGTTTTTTTTACCCCCTAATTTCTGGCTACTTTCTTTTTTCTTTTGATCTCAAGCCGCATTTGAAACGTTGGGACCGCTGCTGCAAAATGGGACCCGCATGTCATTCTCTATGTACAATAAAGTTTTTTTTCTTGGATTATCTTTGTCTCCTGATATTTTGTCACTTGCCTTTTTCTTTCGATCTCATGCCGCCTTTGAAACGTTGAGTAAGCTGCTGGCTCATGGGTCCCGCATGTCATCCTCTACGAACAATAAAAGTTTCCTTTCTTGGAGTTATTTTTGACCCCTAATTTCTGGCTATTTGCCTTTTTCTTTTGATCTCCTCGCCCCCTTTGAAACGATGAGGACGTCGTTGGCAGGTCGGTCCCACATGTCATCCTCTATGAACAATAAAAGTTTCCTTTGATGGATTTATTTTGAACCCCTAATTAATTTCTGGATATTTCCTTTTTTTTTATTTGATCCCCTGCCGCCTTGGAATCGTTGAGGATGCTGCTGCCTCATGGGTCCCGCATGTCATCCTCTCAGAACGGTAAATGTTTCTTTTCTTGGATTTTGTTTACCAAATGATTTTTGGCTTATTTTTTCTTTCGATCTCCTGCCGCCTTTAAAACGTTGAGGACACTGCTGGCTCACGGGTCCCACATGTCAGCCTCTATGAACAATAAACACTGAGGATGCTGCTGCCTCATGGGTCCCGCATGTCATCCTCTCAGAACAAAAATGTTTCTTTTCTTGGATTTTTTACCAACATATTTTTGGTTTATTTTTTCTTTCCATCCCCTGCCGCCTTTAAAACGTTGACGACGCTGCTGGCTCATGGGTCCCCGATGTGAGCCTCCCCGTACAAGAAACATGTGATATCTCTATTATTTTGCAGACAATAAACAGTGTATTGCGCTCTGAGCTATTTCAAACGGATAAATTAAATCTTTATTTTTACATAAACAAATTTATATGTTGAATCTCCTTGTTTTTTGTTTTTGCGAAGCATATGACTTTCCTGTTTTTTTTTTAGAAAAATCTGAACTTTCCTGTTTTGGAGTGGGCTGAAATTTTACGAGTCAAAAGGCGCAGCAGGATAGTTTGCAGGCCCAGATGTCCAGATGCAGCCCAATTGAAATATTCCTTTTCTTGGATTTTTTTGACACCCTTATTTATGGCTACTTCATTTTTCTTTTGGTCCTGTGCCGCCTTGGAAACGTTGAGACCACTGCTGCAAAATGGGACCCGTATGTCATCCTCTATGTACAATCAAGTTTCTTTTCTTGAATTATTTTTGGATCCTGATATTTGGTCACTTGCCTTTTTTTCTTTCGATCTCATGCCACGTTTGAAACGTTTTGAGGAACCTGCTGGCTCATGGGACCCGCATGTCATCCTCTATGTACTATAAAAGTTCATTTTCTTGGTTTTTTTTCACCCTCTGATTTTTGGCTATTTCCTTTTTCTTTTGATCCCCTGCCGCCTTGGAAACGTTGAGTAAGCTGTTGGCTCATGGGACCCGCATGTCATCCTCTATGTCCATCAACTTTATTTTCTTGGATTTTTTTACCCCCTAATTTCTGGCTACTTTCTTTTTCTTTTGATCTCAAGCCGCATTTGAAACGTTGGGACCGTCGCCGCAAAATGGGACCCACATGTCATCCTCTATGTACAATAAAAGTTTCTTTTCTTGGATTATGTTTCACCCTCTGATTTTTGGTCACTTGCCTATTTCTTTCGATCTCATGCCGCCTTTGAAAACGTTGAGGAACCTGCTGGCTCATGGGACCCGCATGTCATCCTCTATCACCACTACTATTAAAAGGCCCAGAGAGTCCCATCCAAGACATCTTGGCCGCACAATCAGTAAATCTAACGCCTCATATCCCTCCCGTGTTTGACGGGAGCAGACAACATCCACCGCGGCGGTAGCCTAGCGCTGAACATTTTTCCGCTTTTCCTCTTAAAACGAAAAAAACGAACGAACCGTTCATTGCATGAACCGTTCATCGTACCACGACCTCAGTCCTCAGGCCGTGGCCTCCCCTGCAATCTCCACGAACTCCTCAGGCCATCGCCTCCCAGCCATCACCATCAACTCCTCAGATCGTCGCCTCCCCTGCGACCGCAGCAGTCCTTCCCACCGTCGACGCCATCGTCGTCGCCGCCGCAGTCCTCTCGCCGTCGTCGCCTATCGCCTTAATGCCGGGGAATCCTCTGACGCCCTGTCGCCTCTATGCAGACGGCTGCCAACGCCGACGCCCTCCACGCAGATGCGTTCCAACAGTGACGCCGGGGACTCAAGACCACCCTGCACGCCGGGGACTCGAGGCCGCTGACAACAACCACACAGGCCTGAGGACGGACGCCCGGCGAGCAACTTCACAAGTTTCTTCAAGTTCCTTCGAGGTTTGGCGTCTTCAAACGAGAACTTTTGTCAAGCGCCTCGTCAATCGGCTTCAATCTCAATGTCAAATATCCCCCATGCTGTAGCTACCTGAAGGAAGAAAATTTTCCTCATAGGAGGAATCAAGTGTTCTAAATGTTCACCACGTAAAAAATCTAAACAGAATGAAAACACTTACATTTCACCACGCGCTTAGGAGTTTCAATCAAGGAGAAAAAGTATTCAGAAATGCACAACCACAACTGTTAGTTGTCTGAATATGTCGACAAAGTTCATGCTGAAAGATGAGTTACATATAAAGCATAAATAAACTGACCAACCTAGCACATTTTATAGCTTCTAAAATACAGGTTTCACTTTATAGCTTCTACGATGCCATCTTTTTTTTCTTGTACAACAGGTTTGTCCCGAAAAATATAGAGCATAAATAAACTGACCAACCTAGCACATTGTCAATTAAAAGAAAACTTACTGATGCACCCGTGCAAATTTAGCTGTATACTGGGAATTTAGCTTCTTCAAATTGTGAAAGGAACAACACCAGTCCTGGGCAGTCAAGTATTTTCTGGCGCCGTTGCCGGGGAGGAAAGGTAAAAGGCACTCACACTCCGGATCTCGGCTACTAAGCTATTTTCCGGCGCCGTTGTAAATGCTCGAAGCTATTTCCTTTAGATCCTACAATTGCATCTTTTTGTTTCTTGTTTTACACTAGTTTGGCATAATGGAAAGCAACATGGAGCTTTTTATTCTATTTCCCGAGTTAAGACATGGATGGTTTGATGCGAAAATTAAAAAACCCATGGAACATGTTAGTATGAATATCTTGAACACCATTGTTGCTAATGATATGGAAAATTCTAAGCTTGGGGAAGCTAGTTTTGATGAGCATGATCATTTTAGTCCCCCAAGTATTGATGAGAAAATTTACTTTGATGACATTTTGCCTCCTATTTATGATGATTATAATGATAGTAGTCTTTTGGTGCCGCCTGTTATGGAGGATAAATTTGATTATGATTACAATATGCCTCCTATATTTGATGATGAGAATAATAATGATAGCTACTTTGTTGAATTTTCTCCCACTACAACCAATAAAAATGACATTGCTTATGTGGAGAGTAATAATTTTATGCATGAGACTCATGATAAGAATGCTTTATGTGATAGTTATATTGTTGAGTTTGCTCATGATGCTACTGAAAGTTATTATGAGAGAGGAAAATATGGTTGTAGAAATTTTCATGTTACTAAAACACCTCTCTATGTGCTGAAATTTTTGAAGCTACACTTGTTCTATCTTCCTATGCTTGTTACTTTGCTCTTCATGAACTTGTTTATTTACAAGATTCCTTTTCATAGGAAGCATGTTAGGCTTAAATTTGTTTTCAATTTGCCTCTTGATGCTCTCTTTTGCTTCAAATACTATTTCTTGCGAGTGCATCATTAAAACTGCTGAGCCCATCTTAATGGCTATAAAGAAAGCACTTCTTGGGAGATAACCCATGTGTTTATTTCACTACAGTACTTTTGCTTTATATTTGTGTCTTGGAAATTGTTACTACTGTAGCAACCTCTCCTTATCTTTATTTTATTGCATTGTTGTGCCAAGTAAAGTCTTTGATAGTAAGGTTCATACTAGATTTGGATTACTGTGCAGAAACAGATTTCTGTCTGTCACGAATTTGGGCAGAGTTCTCTGTAGGTAACTCAGAAATATCTGCCAATTTTTGTGAGTGATCCTCAGATATGTACACAACTTTCATTCAATTTGAGCATTTTCATTTGAGCAAGTCTGGTGCCTCTTAGAAATTCGTCTTTACGGACTGTTCTGTTTTGACAGATTCTGCCTTTTATTTTGCATTGCATCTTTTGCTATGTCGGATGGATTTCTTTGTTCCATTAACTTCCAGAAGCTTTGTGAAATGTCCAGAAGTGTTAAGAATGATTATGTCACCTCTGAACATGTGAATTTTGATTGTGCACTAACCCTCTAATGAGTTTGTTTCGAGTTTGGTGTGGAGGAAGTTTTCAAGGGTCAAGAGAGGAGGATGATACAATATGATCAAGGAGAGTGAAAGCTCTAAGCTTGGGGATGCCCCGGTGGTTCATCCCTGCATATTTCAAGAAGACTCAAGCATCTAAGCTTGGGGATGCCCAAGGCATCTCCTTCTTCATCGACAAAATTATGAGGTCACTTCTCTTGAAACTATATTTTTATTCGGTCACATCTTATGTACTTTACTTGGAGCGTCTGTGTGTTTCTATTTTTGTTTTTGTTTGAATAAATTCATGCTTGAGTGGGAGAGAGACACGCTCCGCTGGTTCATATGAACACATGTGTTCTTAGCTTTTAATTTTCATGGCGAAGGTTGAAACTGCTTCGTTAATTGTTATATGGTTGGAAACGGGAAATGCTACATGTGGTAAATGGTATGATGTCTTGAAAAACTTGATACTTGGCAATTGTTGTGCTCATGTTTAAGCTTTTGCATCATATACTTTGCACCTATTAATGAAGAAATACATAGAGCTTGCTAAAATTTGGTTTGCATGATTGGTCTCTCTAAGGTCTAGATATTTTCTAGTAAGGGTTTGGACAACAAGGAAGACAGTGTAGAGTCTTATAATGCTTGCAATATGTTTTTATGTGAGTTTTGTTGCACCGGTTCATACTTGTGTTTGTTTCAAACAACCTTGCTAGCCTAAGCCATGCATCCAAAATCCTTGAGCCAAAAACTATGCCACTTGTGTCCACCATACCTACCTACTACATGGTATTTCTCCGCCATTCCAAAGTAAATTGCTTGAGTGCTACCTTTAAAATTTCCATTCTTTATCTTTGCAATATATAGCTCATGGGACAAATAGCCTAAAAACTATTGTGGTATTGAATATGTAGTTATGCATCTTATCTCTTATAAGTTGCTTGTTGAGCGATAACCATGTTCCTGGGGACGCCATCAACCCTTTGTTGAATATCATGTGAGTTGCTATGCATGTCCGTCTTGTCTGAAGTAAGGGCGATTTACCATGAGTTGAATGGTTTAAGCATGCATACTGTTAGAGAAGAACATTGGGCCGCTAACTAAAGCCATGATCCATGGTGGAAGTTTCAGTTTTGGACAAATATCCTCAATCTCATATGAGAAAATTAATTGTTGCTAAATGCTAATGCATTAAAGAGGAGTCCATTATCTGTTGTCTATGTTGTCCCGGTATGGATGTCTAAGTTGAGAATAATCAAAAGCGAGAAATCCAATGCGAGCTTTCTCCTTAGACCTTTGTACAGGCGGCATAGAGGTACCCCTTTGTGACACTTGGTTAAAACATATGTATTGCGGTGATAATCCAGGTAATCCGAGCTAATTAGGACAAGGTGCGGGCACTATTGGTATACTATGCATGAGGCTTGCAACTTGTAAGATATAATTTACATGATGCATATGCTTTATTACTACCGTTGACAAAATTGTTTCTTGTTTTCAAAATAAAAGCTCTAGCACAAATATAGCAATCAATGCTTCCCTCTGCGAAGGGCCATTCTTCTACTTTTATTTTGAGTCAGTTCACCTATTTCCTCCCATCTTAGAAGCAAACACTTGTGTTAACTGTGCATTGATTCTTACATACTTGCATATTGCACTTGTTATATATCTTTATGTTGACAATATCCATGAGATATACATGTTACAAGTTGAAAGCAACCGATGAAACTTAATCTTCCTTTGTGTTGCTTCAATGCCTTTACTTTGAATTTATTGCCTTATGAGTTAACTGTTATGCAAGACTTATTGATGCTTGTCTTGAAAGTATTATTCATGAAAAGTCTTTGCTATATGGTTCATCTGTTTACTCATTGTCTTTACCATTGCTTTGAATCGCTGCATTCATCTCATATGCTTTACAATAGTATGATCAAGATTATGTTGGTAGCATGTCACTTCAGAAATTATCTTTTATCGTTTACCTACTCGAGGACGAGTAGGAACTAAGCTTGGGGATGCTGATACGTCTCCAACGTATCTATAATTTCTGATGTTCCATGCTTGTTTTATGCCAATACCTACATGTTTTGTTCACACTTTATGATGATTTTATGTGTTTTCCAGAACTAACCTATTGACAAGATGCCGAAGTGCCAGTTCCTGTTTTCTGCTGTTTTTGGTTTCAGAAATCCTAGTAAGGAAATATTCTCGGAATTGGACGAAACCAACGCCCAAGATCTTAAAATCCCACGAAGCTTCCAGAACACCCGAGAGCCACCAGAGGGGAGTCCTGGGGGCCCCAGACGCCAGGCTGGCGCGGCCAGGGGGTGGGCCGCGCCCCCCTACTGTGTCACATTATGTATGCTCTAACAATTTTAGTGGTAAATATCTCTTACTTCAGACAAGACGAACATGCATAGCAACTCACATGATATTCAACAAAGAGTAGTTGATGGCGTCCCCAGGAACATGGTTATCGCACAACAAGCAACTTAATAAGAGATAAAGTGCATAAGTACATATTCAATACCACAATAGTTTTTAGGCTATTTGTCCCATGAGCTATATATTGCAAAGGTAAAGAATAGAAATTTTAAAGGTAGCACTCAAGCAATTTACTTTGGAATGGCGGAGAAATACCATGTAGTAGGTAGGTATGGTGGACACAAATGGCATAGTGGTTGGCTCAAGGATTTTGGATGCATGAGAAGTATTCCCTCTCGATACAAGGTTTAGGCTAGCAAGGTTATTTGAAACAAACACAAGGATGAAGCGGTGCAGCAAAACTCACATAAAAGACATATTGTAAACATTATAAGACTCTACACCGTCTTCCTTGTTGTTCAAACTCAATACTAGAAATTATCTAGACTTTAGAGAGACCAATTATGCAAACCAAATTTTAGCAAGCTCTATGTATTTCTTCATTAATAGGTGCAAAGTATATGATGCAAGAGCTTAAACATGAGCACTACAATTGCCAAGTATCACATTATCCAAGACATTTTAGCAATTACTACATGTATCATTTTACAATTCCAACCATATAACAATTAACGAAGCAGTTTCAACCTTCGCCATGAAAATTAAAAGCTAAGAACACATGTGTTCATATGAACCAGCGGAGCGTGTCTCTCTCCCACACAAGCATTTATTCAAACAAAAACAAAAACATACAGACGCTCCAAGCAAAGTACACAAGATGTGACCGAATAAAAATATAGTTTCAAGGGAGGAACCTGATAATTTGTCGATGAAGAAGGGGATGCCTTGGGCATCCCCTTCTTCATCGATAGGCTCTCAGGTTCTACTGAACTATTTTATTCAGTCACATCTTGTGTACTGAGCGTCTATATGTTTTGTTTTGTTTGAGCATAAATAACTGTGCGAAGCACGCTCCGCTGTATATGAATTTGCATGTGTTCTTGGCTTTAATTTTCATGGCAGAAAGGACGAAACAACTAGACCAGTGATATGAGTTGATGTCGCATGTACATCAATTGCTAAAAATGGCGGATGTGATACTTGGTAACGAATAACCGTATTTAAGCTCTTGCATCATACTTGTAATGAAGAATACATGGAAACTTTGCTGGTTTCATAATTGACTCTCTCTAAAGAACATCTAGATAATTTCTAGTATTGAGTTTGAACAACAGGAAGACGATGAAATGCCTGTGTTACAATATGTCTTTTATGTGGTTTTGCGCACCGCTAAATCCTTGTGTTTGTTTGAATAACCTTGCTAGCCTAAACCTGTATCGAGAGAACTACTATAAATGCATCCAATCGCCAGGCCAACCATATTGCTCATTTGTGTCCGCCATACCACCACCATGTTCTCATCATTCCCAAAGAAGCTTAGCAGTCTTACCTTCAAAATTTACATTCTTTACCTTTGCGATATATAACTCGTAGGACAAATAATAAAAATATTGTGTATTGAATAATATTATACACTTTATCTCTTATTAAGTTGCTTTGTTATTTGACTGTCTTTCCTTCTGTTCTGGGCATCATCAGCTACTCTTTGTTGAATATCATGTGATTGCCATGCATGTTGATGTTGTCGTAGATATTTACCGCTAAATGGGCCAGAGCATACATGTGTTTGCGACCGACCCTGGCGCGCGCCGTTGTCTGGATTTCCTGCGGTATACCAGTGACAAACTTCGTCGTTACAAGATCTTGAAGCGTTGAGACTAGATCGATTGAAGATATTTCCTTACTGAGATTTGCGAGCCGACAACGGCGAGCTATTCAAATGCCCGTCAATAGGTGGATACGGAAAACACATAAAATCATCGTAAAGTGTGAACAAACAGCAGTAGTATTGGCATAAAGGCATGGAACATCGAGAAATTATGAATGCGTTGAGCATCGGCAGTCTCGATAGGTAGCGACAAAAAGCAATTTCTGAAGTGACATGCTACCAACTGCTGATCATACTGTGTGAAACACATTAATAGTGATCTTGTATTCAAAGCAATAGTAAAAGAATAATTAAACAGGATGAACCATATAAAGACTTTAAATGTCTTACTTTCAAGACAGCATCAGATGCTGCATAGCGTTAACTCATGGAGCAATATTGAAATGGGCGATGACTTTAAGTTTCATCGATTGCTCAACATATGTATATCTCATGGATATTATTTATAGATATAACAAGTGCAATATCTTTGAAGTAATAAAATCAATGCGATTAACACAAGTGTTGCTAAATGGGAGGAATAGATGAACTGACTCAAAATAAAAAGAAGTAAGAAGAATATTTTCGGCATTGTTGCTATGACTGTGCTAGAACTTTATTGAAAACGAAACAATTTGTCAGCGACAATAATAAAGCATGCATCATGTAAATTATATCTTACAAGTTGCAAGCCTCATACATAATTATACCAGTCTCGCTGTCTTAGCTCGGGTCTGGATTATCACCGCAATATGTTTTAACCAAGTGTCCTGAGGCTACTATCTTGCACGTACTGGAGTCACAAGGAAGCTGGTAGTTTGCAAGCTTTTGATATTCTCAGCAGACATCCATCTGCGGGTGAACCTAGCCTGTGGACTCCTCTTTAATGCATTAGCCCAGCAACAGTGAATTTTCTCATATGAATTGAGATATTCAAAGCTGAAACACCATGAATCGTAACTTTTAGTGCTGACTGATCTTGATAATAAATCTTAAATATTCAACTCATGGTAAATAAACCTTACTTCGAGCAAAACACGGGCATGCATAACGCTTTCATGATATTCAGCAAAGGGTGATGGCGTCCCCAGGAATATGGTTAATATTTCAACAAGCAATATAAAGATAGATGCACTTCTTTGTATTCCAGCTCTGCAATGAGCTATTTACCGTAATATATATTGCGAAGACAAAATAGGAAGCTGGCACTCAAACATTGCTGAATGTGACGAGCTACCATGTGGGTGGTGGACACAGTGGCATGATTTCGGCTCAGAATTTTGGATGCGTAACAGGCTAACGGGTTGTTTAGCGAAACTACAAGGAAAATGACGTGTAAAACTCGCGTAAACATATTGCGAAACGTTAACAAGACTCTACCTTGTCTTCCTTGTTGAAGCCCTTACTAAAGGCCAATCATCAAATTTTAGCAAGCTCTGTATTTCTTCGTTAATAGGTGCAAAGTATATGATGCAATAAACCCATCGAGTAACAATAACGAAATATCAGGATTTTCAGACATCATACCATTTACCAGCCGTTTCAACCGTAAACTGGCGGATATTATAATAATTAAAAAGCTAAGAACACATGTGTTCATATGAACGATCTCTCCCCACTCAGCATCAATTTGTTCAAACAAAAAACAAAAATAAACACAGAGCGCTCAAATCAAAGTACATAGATGTGACCGAAATAAAAATATAGTTTCAGAGAAGTATTCATATAATTACAATAGATGAAGAGGAGATGTAGATCTAGCTTAGATAACGAGCAATATCTTGAGGGATGAACCGCCAGTAATCCCAAACTTAAGAGCTTCATCTCCTTGATGACCTTTATCATCCTCTCTCTTGACAAACCTCCACACAAACTCGACAAATAAATTAGGTGAGTGCAGAATTCATGTTCAGAGGTGTTATAATCATTCTTGGCACTTTCTGGACATTTCACAAAGCTTCTGAAGTTAAATGAATCCATCAGCATAGCAAGATACTGTGCAAATAATATTATAT
>NC_061511.1:70323976-70532991 GCF_022539505.1 Lolium rigidum | reverse complement strand
GTCCATGTTGTCCGGTATGGATGTCTAAGTTGAGAATAATCAAAAGCGAGAAATCCAAAATGCGAGCTTTCTCCTTAGACCTTTGTACAGGCGGCATGGAGGTACCCATTGTGACACTTGGTTAAAACATGTGCATTGCGATGATCCAGTAGTCCAAGCTAATTAGGACAAGGTGCGGGCACTATTAGTATACTATGCATGAGGCTTGCAACTTGTAAGATATAATTTACATAATACATATGCTTTATTACTACCGTTGACAAAATTGTTTCTTGTTTTCAAAATAAAAGCTCTAGCACAAATATAGCAATCGATGCTTTCCTCTTTGAAGGACCTTTCTTTTACTTTTATGTTGAGTCAGTTCACCTATTTCTCTCCACCTCAAGAAGCAAACACTTGTGTGAAGCTGTGCATTGATTCCTACATACTTGCATATTGCACTTGTTATATTACTCTATGTTGACAATTATCCATGAGATATACATGTTACAAGTTGAAAGCAACCGTTGAAACTTAATCTTCCTTTGTGTTGCTTCAATACCTTTACTTTGATTTATTGCTTTATGAGTTAACTCTTATGCAAGACTTATTGATGCTTGTCTTGAAGTACTATTCATGAAAAGTCTTTGCTTTATGATTCGAGTTGTTTACTCATGTCATTACCATTGTTTTGATCGCTGCATTCATTACATATGTTTACAAATAGTATGATCAAGGTTATGATGGCATGTCACTCCAGAAATTATCTTTGTTATCGTTTACACTGCTCGGGACGAGCGAGAACTAAGCTTGGGGATGCTGATACGTCTCCGACGTATCGATAATTTCTTATGTTCCATGCCACATTATTGATGATATCTACATGTTTTATGCACACTTATATGTCATATTTGTGCATTTTCGGAACTAACCTATTAACAAGATGCCGAAGAGCCGATTCTTTGTTTTACTGCTGTTTTTGGTTTCGAAATCCTAGTAAAGAAATATTCTCGGAATTGGACGAAATCAACGCCCGGGGTCCTATTTTGCCACGAAGCTTCCGGAAGACCGAGGGGAGAGTGAAGTCTTCAGGACTCTTAGTCCAATTTGTATCTTGTCCGTACTCGGACGTATTCGGTCTTCTGTATGATTTGGATCTTTGTATTGTATATTTGTATGTTGACTCGTTGGAGTCGTTGTTGTAATATATGTTTCTTGTGGGCTCTATTGTAATCCTGTTGTAATGTTACCGCTCGTGTTAATTCCTCTGGCATCACGTGTGTGATTCGTCGCGCACGTCGTGTCGGAGGGCGTCTCTGGATCAATATCGTGCGGATTTCGGCGGGATCGCTGGAATCCTCAGGATACCGGTTCCGGGGCGTCATAATTACGCACCATACTTAATGCAATTGTCTGTTGTTTACAACTTAATACTGGAAGGGGTGTGGATGCTAACCCGAAGGTGGACTTTTTAGGCATAGATGCATGCTGGATAGCGGTCTATGTACTTTGTCGTAATGCCCGATTGAATCTCACTTTACTCATCATGATATGTATGTGCATTGTTATGCCCTCTCTATTTGTCAATTGCCCAACTGTAATTTGTTCACCCAACATGCTATTTCTTATTGGAGAGACACCACTAGTGAACTGTGGACCCCGGTCTAATTCTTTTACATCTGAATACAATCTACTGCAAACATTGTTCTCTACTATTCTTCGCATACAAACATCATTTTCCACACCATACATTTAATCCTTTGTTTACAGCAAGCCGGTGAGATTGACAACCTCACTGTTAAGTTGGGGCAAAGTATTTTGATTGTGTTGTGCAGGTTCCACGTTGACGCCGGAATCCCTGGTGTTGCGCCGCACTACACTCCGCCACCAACAACCTACACGTGTTCCTTGACTCCTACTGGTTCGATAAACCTTGGTTTCTTACTGAGGGAAAACTTGTTGTTGTACTCATCACACCTTCCTCTTGGGGTTCCCAACTGACGAGTGCTTTACCGTCACAAGGAAGCTACTTTGGCGCCGTTGCAATCCAACAACCACGCGCAAGCAATATGATATAAAGTGCATATAAAACATGTAGCAATTGGTATAATATAAGCATGGAACATCAGAAATTATAGATACGTTGGAGACGTATCATATCCTCATCCTCGCCCTCCCTCGCTGGAGCCGTGATAGCTTGTCATTGTAGAGCTTGTAGTAGACAAACGGGAAAATCATCATGCTAACGTCCCAAAGAGCTAGCGCACGAGAGCCGCAACAATTGCCGATGAAGAGAATCGTAGGTCGAAAAAAACAATAACCAAATCCAGCGAGATCCACCGGAGAAAAACCTCCACACGTCCTCCGACGACACTATACGCACCGCCGGTAAGGGCTTAGACAGGGAGAACTTTATTCCATCTTTAAGGAGTTTCCACCGTTAGACCTTTCTGAGTACGACACAAACCCTAAAAACGTGAGAAAAACGTTAAAAACGAAATCCTCTAGCTGACAAAGACCTGGATCCCCGCCTCCATGGCCCGAAGGACACAGGAGATGAGGCGGATCAACATCAGCGACAATAGGAGGCAGCAAAACCCTAATAGCATATGACTTCTTTTTCAGGACAAAGGGGTAGGCCTGAGCACTTTGTGCATGCACCTAATAAATGTACAATTTGTTTGAAAGACTTATGTTTATCATACCTAAACTTTAAGTATTGGAAGGAAAGTTTCATTCTTCTGAAAAGAGAAAACGTCGGTATTGAACTATATGATTTGAATTCCTTACTTATTGGTTTCCAAGAGCAAAATGTCCGTTGCATTGATCATAGTTTTTAAGCCTTTTAGAACCGGGGATTTCTGCACCTTCGTTTTTTTGTGTATAGTCAAGTAATACACACATGCTTGAGCGCATCTTTTATCTCTAACTAGTAACACCCCACTACCTGATTTTCCTGGCCTGTGGTGAAGCCACGTCACACCTTTTCCTCCAAAAACGTGCGTTCACGCACAAGGTTGCACGTTTGTTCGCGTCGCTTCTTGCTCCCGAACGACAGCCTCACTTGGGACCGACATGGGCTGCAAAACGTGGACTAGAAGAGATGGGCTGGAAATCCATCAGCTCACTAATGGGCTTCAAACCCTTTCGTCTGCTGGATAGCCAACTCTCTCGACGTTCTCGCTACACGTTCTTCGTAAGAAAAACCCACCGACACTCTGTTCGTCTTCCTCTGCCGCCGCTAAAATCCGCTCCCCTCCCCACGAATGTGCCGCTGCGACTTAATACTCATTAAACAGCTGATAAATCCGAGCACTCACCGTCTGAAAACTGCTAAATGGAGCTCATCCACCGCTGCCACTGCATCGAGCTTAAAAGGCAGTCTCGGCTGTCATCCGCACCCACACAAAGCACCCTCCTCACTACTGCGGTACTGCCCATTGTTCCCAGACCACCTTCCCCAGTTCTCTTTGCCCTAGATCAAGGAACAACCATCTTCCGCACTCACACCGACCTGGCCGCCGACGGCCGACCTCCCAGACGAACCCTGCAGTTAATGTATACAAAGTAGTGTCGATTTGTCTTCCATTGGGTGGTGCTAGGTGGATTTGACCCATCGTGTTCCTCATCTGCTCTCCTTGCAGGATGCAGCTTGGATCAATTTAGGAAATTGATGTGGCTATGGACAATCTGATCAAACAGAGAGAGAAGAAAAATCAGGTTTTGCTCATGAAATCCACTTCAGATGGTCCTTATGTTTCGTTATAATTCATTCTCCTCAATTGAATGTGTATGAATGTGTCTTTGCAATACACAGCGCGCTCCTACTAGATATTGGGTCGATCCTGCTTGATTTATTTTATTCTATTTCCGATTTCCCTGTATACAAAGTCTTTTATGTATTTTGAATGATTTTTTACTTATCTTTAGGCTTATGTGCGCCTAGCAGGATGAAATCTGAATATACATCGGCCTCTCCATCTAATTTTATTGAAACTAGCAATTTAATCACTATGTTTATGTTTTTCCTGACGGGTTACATTCAGACATCACACATACATAACGGATCATCCTTCTGGATTTAATGGTAGCCCCTAATCCTGGAGCATCGACGCCACTCCGACAACCCCTCATGTGTTCCTTTCTCCAGACTTGAACTGTCGGCAAGACCATTATTGCGGTGCATTATTGCATTCTCTACAACTCTTTTGAAGCTACGCACTTTTTATTCATTTTGACAGGTCATCACGTGAGGTACAATGGTCTTCTTATATTCTTGGTTTTACTATCATAGGCTCAGCTAGAACCCTCGAACATGTTTATTCGTATTTTAGAGACACCAAAGCATGGTGGAATTATTCAGTTGAGAAGTTCATCATGTTTCTTAACTTCTTGGTTTTACCACAACAGCATGAATTGTATAATTGAGACTGCTATGGACAAGTTGTGAGTGGAAGCATGTATTTTTCTTGGCGTGATTACATCGGCGAAACCAATTATTTATTTGATTAGATCATAAGAACAAAGTTCCTTTCATAGTGCAAATCTAAGCTTCTATTTGAACCAATCTTGGTCATATACAAAAAATGGATTTCTCACCAATAGTATAGTCACCAGCAATTTACATCAGTTAAATTGGAGTTAAGAAAAAATTATATAATGGTGACTCGGTCTGCTCTTTAAATTGCTGGTACAATTATCTAAACATCCAGATATTTTCTCAGATTTCTTTTCTGGCTCCATACTTGATGGTCAGAAAGTCAGCAAGCACTCATATTACTATATTATAGTTTCATTATCATGAATTAAATGGTGTTAACCATACAGTTATACAACTCTGACCTCTAATCATTTTGTTTGTGCTTTCGTTAATACTAAACAATATAAAATTGGAGCATTGCTTATGCCTTCGGGTGTGTATTGGTCGAGCTTTCAAGGCCTGATGTAAGTTAGGTCCAAGTAAAGAAGGTTTTCACACTCAGTTGAAATCTAACTCTGTTGAACTACCCGTTTGGGTGGCTAATTGAATTCGACAAATTACCACAGCCCATGGTCATCAGTTAGCTGCTAATCCTATTGAGCCTGTATCTTCAAAATATTCTGACACCTGATGCTGATCTCATTGTTGCACAGCCTTACAGTGGTGCGCCCTACCAAATTTGCTCCAGGTGGACCGGGGCTCTTAGTTTACCTTCCTTTCGATGATGTTTCCTTCTGAAGGTTAAATTTATGAGCTACTGTTGAATTAGTGTCATGTCTTCTGTTATTATGGAATTGTAAAATTGATGAGGAATGAATCTGCTTCAACTCGAAAAAATCAAATACAAAGACAGCCATTTTCCCAGTGTTTTCCAATTTACAATAAATTATTTTGGTAAATATAGTATACCAATGTGTGTCAATGTTGTTTTCAGCCTTTAAGTGTATATTTAAAATTGAAATCATGAAAACTTCCTACAAATAAGGAAATTGCAAAAGTCAGCAATTCAATCTTTTAATAGTAAAATAAATATGTACATCAATTTCATGTCAATGTTCCAGCAGCACCGCGCGGGGAATCATCTAGTTCTCTTAATAAGAAAACACTTCTATAGTTGTGTCTATGTTGTATTCTGAATTGCGGGTTGCAGATTGTGTGCCTCATTTTCCTCCCACCGTGTCTATCTGGTGTGTTTCATTGCGGACAAAGACTTAAATATAACTGACACCTTAGTGCAGTTCATCTTATGTCTTCTCATCTATTTATTTTTTTGCCATGAACCTAATTAACTATTGGTGGCACATATATACTTGGTTTTTCTTCTCTTCAGATCATCGCATCATCATTGGTATTGCATTTGGCACATTATATTAGCGCAATATCATTTCTCTATATGCTTCCACCTATGCTTCTTTTACCTATAACGTTTGTTCATGATTACTTTCTTCATTGGTGTATTTTCATACAAAAACAAAAAAAAAAATCGAAAATTTTCCATGTTTGTGCTTATATTTAAATTTTCGCAAGTATGAGACAAATTGTTCCAACTTAACATGAAATGTTGCATCAAATTGCTATAACCACAATACTTTATATATTTCTCCTTGATAGGCCTAATCCCAAATTTTGAATCAATCCAAATATTATTATTATTAATGTGGTTATGCTTGAATGTTTTGTACATGGTCCATATTCATGGATGCATTATCCATCCAAAAAAAATCATGTTCATTGAAATATATTCATAAAAGTTGCTAGGTCGGCACTCGTTACTATTACTAGAAGATGACCCCATGCGTTGCTGCAGTGTTTTCATATAGTATTTCTATTAAACTTATTTATTATTAATAGGAGATATAAATGCAAATCCTTAATAAGATTTTAGTTTGTAAGAATATAATATGAATATGTTAAATCATTGTAGAAATTCTAAAAAGAAAAGTCGTAGCACAGAGTAAAATCGGGACTATCCTGCCAGTAGAAAAAATTAAATTTCCCATCCTAAGAATAGGGTCAATATCCTTTTCAATTGTCATATTCAAACATAAAGTACTATTTTTATTTGTGACTTAGCTATCGTGAATTTACAATTTCTCCTTGAGTTGCTAAAGCCTAAGGGAAAAGAAATCAAACGCTCCACACATACAGCTCTCCCCCTTTTACCTTGCTCCAGTGGTATTTCTTAGCCAAATATCTTGTTTCTATACTCCCATGGCGGTTTTACTTTTTGCTGCTTCAATCAGAATTGAAGCTTAGCACTGCATGGTGAGCGAAAGCGAGCCCTTGCATGGCCAGCTTCTAGTGCAACATGTCCTAGTGTATGGTATTACATACACCAGTTACTTTCGCTCAAAAAAAAAAAATACACCAGTTACTGCCTAATCAATTATTACGAAGATTTCTGGACAACAATTGCCGGACAGATATGACCCAGGATTATGATCAGATGGCTACAATTATTTTGCTGATGTGGCTAGGTTGCATGTTGAGATAGACTAATTAAATAACCATCTAGTGAGTTTTTGCTTTACAAAAGATATAGATAGTCTTTTAGTTACCTCCAAGTTGTTTTTCTTGTATTTAAGTCTGATATTATATGCGACAACTTATTACAAATTTAACATGATATGTTGCATCGACTCTTTATTGCGGCATTCACAATGCTATACTACTTTCTCCCTGATATAGATAATATCACACTTATAGCACCTGGGAATCAATCATACTATTATCATTACCATATATTATACTTGAATGTTTTGTGTGTGTTCTATATACATGCATCTCCATTGGAGAAGAGAAGTCACAAAATTACAGATTAGCCTCTACACTAGAGTTGAAATAAAAGCAAGTGTTTAGTTTAGGAAAGAAGAGAGAGCTGAAGGAACAAAAAAATTTATCAAGAAATGGGAGTCCATCTTCAAGGTTGTGATGTATAGATCCACAATATTGCCTTCTTTAGTTGTGGTTCCACTAGCTTCGGTGAGATTGTTTCAGCCCCTAATCTGTGTACACCAAACTTTGGTGTTGCCATCCTTGTTCCTGCCCATATATACACGAATTGAGTTATTTTAATATCTTCTACATGTATGATGATGTTATATTTCAAATGGATTTTTTGGTAATACAATTTCAAACGTATTTTCAGACACTCGCATATTACGGTATCCTAGTTCGGTAATAAACTTTCAGCAGTGTGCAATTAATTCATATAATTTTAGTTTTCGCACAAAATGGAGTAGGTATCCAACACGATCAAACCTTCCCAACTTTAGCTAACAATAGAACGTGGGTAAAGAAATTCTTTAAAGTTATGAAGCTAATCTTTTAAGAACAACAAAAAAAAGGTAAGTCAATTTACTGCCCATGTACATGCACGCTTTGAACCAAGGGGGCTAGGGTTAGGGTCTCAGTATAAACTTTCATGGAAAAAATATTTTGTGCCATTGTGTCACTTAGTTACAATATAGGCATATAGTTAACTCAATTCGTGTTTACGCCTGTTGCATCTGATAGCATAGCCATGCCCGTTCACTGTTGGCCGATGGGCCAGTCCAGCAAGGTAGTATTTCTTTTTTCTTTTTGCTTTTTTACTTTTTTATTTATGTTTTACATTCTATTTATGTTTACCTTTTTCTTATTTCCATTTTCCTTTATTTTTTGATTTTTTGTTTCGATGATTTTCTTATTTCTTATGTTTCTATTTTTCTTTTCTAAACCATATTTATTTTTATTTTTTTGCCTTTCATTTTTTGATGACACAATTTGAATTTTTTGGATGTTCCAAATTTCGGATTGTTCACTACTTCATATCTTATATTTGTTATTTTTGCACAACCTAAAATATAAGATACTTTGAGTTGAGATTTTGAACGTTTATAAAACTCATCACTGCCTACATCTAGGATTTTATTCAGAATCTTTTAAAACTTTAAAATGTTATTTTCAAAATATCAAAAAAAATGAGCTACATGTAGCTCGGGTTAGAAAACGCCGCACCCTATCAATTAGGTATTTTTTTTTGGGAAGGCTCTCGATTCAAATAGCAGCCACTTCCAATGTTGTCTCATCGTGCGTAAATATCATCCAGGGTGATCAGGTGCCTGTTTGCTGTCAGTAATACATGTTCCGAAGGTCAGCTATTGATCACGACAGCAAAACTCCAGCATAAAGTGGAACCAACCGTGTATAGAAATTCAGGGAAAAAGTGAATCCTCAAGCAGAAAACTCGTGCCACAGTTGAAGCAACAAGTAAACACCAGCCATCAACAGTAAGTGGACATACATTCCAGAGGGGAAGGAGCTGGACCGAGTCATGTAATTGCAGCACAAGATGCATCCATATCGATCCACAACAGTTTCTGATGTCAAGTTAGCTAGCGTACCTACGCATGTTCTTGATGTCAAGAAACCTCATTTGATCTTCAATCTCATCATCACTTCCGCTGACATGCTTGCATACGTAGTGGGACTGGGGAATGCTAACGTGCTCGCCGTAGTTTTTAATGTATGTTCTACTCGAAGATGTTTTTGTAGAACTAAATAATCTAATTGGCTTGTTGCGTGGAAAGTGCTCATAGTCACCCACTTTTATTCGGGCACACTTCTTTCGTAGATTGCCATCCATGTTGATAGGACAACCGCGTATGTTAAGGTACTCTAGGCCAGGGCAGTTCTCAAGGATGATCAACAGACCTTCATTCCTAACAGCCTCGCTGTAAAGCTCAAGGGAGCGTAGATTGGGCATTCCTGTAATTGCCAAGGCTTCATTGTCACTGGAATAGCCTGCTTCATCTATCTTGTAATATTTTAAGTGCTTTATCAGTGGGCATGCTTTCGCGACAAGCTTGAGTAAGCCGGTGTCATTGATACAGACACAAGAAGACAGCTCCAGCTCCTCAATCAGGGGGAACTTCTGTATGGCCTCTACAAATGCTTCATTGGATACACGGTAGCATGAGACCAGACGAAGGCTCTTAAGTAAAGGTGCCCTGCAAGGATGGCACATGGTATTAATGGCATTCAAATAGAAGAAGCAATGTTTCCCCCTTTGAATAAAAATTGAAGGGTGCAAATATCTCCTCATTTTGTTGTTGAGGAACGAATAAGAAAAATAGTCGAGTGATTCAATTTCATCTCATTTGCCACGTACAACCTCCATTCCAAAATATATGGAGTATTTTATTTCGTTTGGACTACGGCTTTGTCCAAGAATTACTCATTTAACAAGTGTTTGTGTTAGAAATCATAATCATAAGTAATGTACTTTTAGATACGAATACAATGATATCAACTTTACATAGTATAAAGTACGTATTGATAGACTAATTATTGTTCAAAGGTTTGGTGGAGGCAAACGAAATACTCATTATATTTTGGAACGAAGGTCGTAAGACCTTACTCTTTTTTTAACTATGCAAATAAGTTTTTGTTGTACTTTCAAATGCTTGGCGGAGGCAATCGAAATACTCCTTGTATCTTGGAATGAAGGTGATAAGACATTACTCCTTTTTTATTGAGACTCTTTGAACGGCTGTGTGCATCTTAGCTATGCAGAGGTCGGGTGTAATTGTTTTTTATGAGTAATAAAACGTACATTATCAAAAAAAATGGAAACAAGTTTTAGTTGTGCTCTGAATTGCTGCAAGATAGCCTGCAACAATTAATTCTGAACGTTGGCATAAGAAATCTTCAGGAAACTGTTTCGTATCGTTGGCATGTAAAGTGATAAACATAATCTCGGGAACCATTCCTGTGTTTGATCCATTGAGTTATGCTCCCAATCCTTAAGAACACAACAAAATTAATTGAAAACTCTAAGGGTGGATGGTGGATGGTATTAAGAAGAGAAATCGTACTGATCGGCTAGGAAGAGGAGGAGGTCGTCGTTGACGTCATCCTCTGCCGCGAAGGACTCGCACTGTCCCGCGCTCAGGCGCAACGCTGCCTGCGTCATCTTCTTCAAGCTGACCGCCGGCGAGATGTCTGGGACGGACTGGCCGCGCATATCTATGTGGCGCCACAGCTCGGGCTCGCCCCGCGCGGCGTGGCGCCATGAGCGGCACACTCCCGCCGCGCCGCCCAGCAGGAGCTCCACCTGGTCCTCCAGCTTGTGGAGGATGTGCAGGAGCACGTCCTTGGGCAGCTCCGCCCAGTCCCTTCCACATGGAAACGACATGGTGTTGAACACCGAGATGTGGAGAGCCAGGGCTTTCTTGGGTCTTCTCCTGCGACCACCGGGAGCCATGGCCGCCGACGGGGCCGGTGGCGATGGCGGGAACCACTGGACTCTGGTCTCTAGGGACCCAAGAGACAAATGGGTCGTATGAAAACTAGCGTCGCGCGTCGATTAAAACCAGGCAGCGGCAGCGAATGTAACGATGGCCTGCTTTGTCTTCCTCATTACATTAACGGATATCACGACCATGGCAGCGAAGGTAACAGAGATCTTCTTTGTCTTCTTAAGTAGATTAGTGGGACAACATCAGAACGGTAGCGAAGGTAACAAAGACCATTTTTTGTCTTATTATGTAGATTAAGGAAAACTACAACAAATAGTGCAAATGTAACGAAGGCCAATATCCAAACAGGTTGTTACACTTGCCAAACGGGTTGGTTCATAGAATCTCAAATGGCTTCCGAGATTACGGGATGAAGATACCAAAGGAGGTCTAAAGGATATACATACAAGAGGAAGATCTAACATATTTTATCTTTACGCATTCAAATTCGAGCAGGAAGATTTGGCATTCAAATTCGAGTAGGAAGATTTGACAAAAATTTGAGCAAGAACATAACACAATATGCTACTGAACTTCCACCAGGTAATTGCGAGTGATAAAAGTACTTAGCTGCAACATCAGATCTAAACAAAAAGAAAGCACCTGAATTGAGATAAAAAAATCGAAATGATATAATATATGCAAAAGATGAGGTTTTTACAAATATCCAAACACACCCTCTAATACAGCATCCGTACATCTTATTTTTCTTCCAACATCTTGCTTTCTACAAAATGCAATAACAATTAAGGAACAAAGCTTGTCAGTACTCTTATGACAATAATAACAAACTCAAATTAACAGTAATAGTACACTGCGTGTAATCTCTCCACCATGCCAGAGCAACTCTTATCATATACACCCTTCTTCATCCTCCTCCCTCCTCTCCTCCAGAACAACTCTACAGGCACTGAAATACAATACTACAGCGAACCATCATCATCCAACCTAGCTCACCCTTACTCACTCAAGCATCAATGATGGGCTCGGCCGTCGGTGCCGGAACCGGAGCAGCCGCTGCTGGAGCAGCGGGGGTAGCAGCTGCAGCCGTGGCGGCCTTCTCCGTCTCGGTGACGGCGCCGTTAGCAGGGGCGTCCTTACCAGGCACTGCTGCCGCTTTGGCGCCGTCCTTACCAGGCACCACTGCCACTTTGGCACCGTCCTTCCCAGCTGGGGCAGGCGGGGTGGGCGGCTTCATATGCGGGGGTGGTGTCTGCTTTAGCTTCAGCAGAATCTGGCGCATACGGGCCATGTCGGTGGGCTTCCCTGGCTTGGGACCCTGCACCACGACGATGCCGGGCTTCTTGTCCTTGTCCTTCTTGCCCGTCCTCTTCTCGATGTTGGCGATCTCGTGCGGGATCAGCTCCGAGATTGCCTTCCAGTACTGCTGGTCCGCACCCTTGTGGAACTTCTCCTGGTTGGATAGGAAAAGCTGACATGTGAAAGAAAAGGGAACTGTCAGGTAACAATGTTGTTGACAACCAGCCACAGAAAGTACATGAGCATGATATTAAGAAATAGCGTACCTTCTCCCTCTCACGGTTCTGATCCTTGCTAGTCTCAAGGTTTAGCTTGCGCTTCTCAACAAAGCCCTTCTTGAACTCTTCTGCCTCAAGGATGATCTGGCTCCTCAGCTCCTTCTCGTGCTTCTCCTTTTCCTCCAGTAGGATTGCGTTTTGACTGTTAAAAGTTCTTGGTCTTAGCATCTATCTACTTTGCACAGGATAGATGAAATCAAGCAATAAAAACAGCATTATTTTTTCTCTAGTAGCCACGTCTGTGCAAGACCATTAATGCAGCACCGGTATTGCAGTTCAGGATAGAGAATAAGGCATAGAACAATTTATATGGAAATAATCTGTGGTCCAGAAGTCAGAACTGGGGTCATATCTCACATCTATATCTCATAGTTTACTTCCTAATGGCTTTAGAGCAAACTAAAAATCTTGGTACACATGGGTTAAAATAGACAAATAGAGCCACTGCAGGAAACATAAGACAAACTACACTCGAAAGCAAAACACTTACTCCCAGAAAAAACAACATTCACATAATCAGGAGAGCTTCTTTGATTTATAGAAAGCTGTCATTTTGGACATGAAAGTAGTCAGACTTTCTAAACTTTGAGTACCTATACATTTTTTTTCATATTTACATTTGATGACTGGAAGTGCAAGCCACGTGTATATTTGTCTCAGAAAGTAGCCTGGTTTGAAAACTAGAAAACCTTTAACATTATAAAAAACAGGCTTATGTGCATGAACATGACTCTGTACTTTCCACCATGTTCTAGCAAGGCCAATTTCACTTCCCTATCTATTATATACTAAAAGCAAAATACGGATATTTAATAGAGCCATTATGCTGATCCACATCATCTAAATTATTTTAACGGTTAGATCTAATATTTGTGGCTATGATTTACCATAAACTTAATAGTTACGTAACTATGTACGTAGTCTGATTTGACAATTATTTGACACGCTCTATATATGGTCCCACCAGATAAAATCGTGGACAACAAAATTGGCACGGTCATAGTTGTCACGCTCTATATATTGGTCCTACCAAATAAAATATAAAATTGTGGACAACAAAACTGACACGATCTATGTCTCTATGGTAAAGACAAAGTCGTGTCTCCTTATAACTCTAGCTAGCTGCAACCTTTCTCTTTTGAGGGAAGCTAGCTCCAACTTTTTTTTTCTGACATAGCCAACCTGCCATGTTTATTATATGTAGATCAAGCTCCACGGTCAATCTTGGAATGGAAAACTACCTATAAGTAACCTCATGATGGCTTGGATTAAATAAGGGATGAAAGAGGTTTCTACGTATAAGTTTAATTAAATATTTTGGATCGGACGAAAGGAATACATGTCATAAGTAAAATACATGGTCGCAAGATTTAAACGCATCCTAGCAAATCTATTGATCTCATCCGATGCATGTCAAGTTGGAGCCCTAATTCTTTCCACGCTACAATGCTACCACCGAGCAGATTATTCACCAACGATGATTTATGCAGATCACTACAGGAAAACGGTGCCGATGGCCGAGTTTTTGCCGTATGCATTCAGCGAGCATGCCGACGGCCCCGACCTTTGACCGTCGGCGTAGCTCCAGGTCGCCGGCATAGTACTGTTTTCCTGTAGTGGATTCGGGTGCGGCGGCATGTCGTTCTTTCTATGCTACTACGTCAACGTTGATGTTTGATAAGAAAAAGATCGGATGCATGTCCCTGCTCGGCCCGGTGTCATTCTTCTACGCAATGTCTTCGGATGCCTAGCCACGTGCCGGCCTACACACAGCTTCACCGACTTTGATAACAATGTCGATCTCTTTATCTGCCTCTAACTTTGATGAACAATATGTGCCTGGCCTATGGCTGAAGAAAGATCCGTCTTTATCCTCTAGGATTTTTCTGCTTCTTCCATGATAATTTGCAACGCTGTAACGTTTCCCAGAGCTATCTCCTCGGTACAGCGTACAAGGTACTCGAGATGTTTTACGATGCGAGACTCCGGGTGAAAGCTGGCAACTTCCAGTTTGGCGATCGATGGATTTGTTCATCTAACGTAGACATGGTAATTTACATGTCAAGGCGGCTAGAATTTTATAGCATTAGATTATAGTTCACGGCCGTCCGATGGTTTGCTAATTGTTGATCGATTAGCCATAGAGAAAGAGCAATTTGATCTGAGTCTGGCCGCTTTTCTCATCTTGACATTTGAAAAGATTTTATATGAACATTGAACCTTAAAAGCTCATCAGCTTAGAGTTTTTCCATGATCAATCGCTCAATGTTTTTTTACAGCACCAGTATATACTAACTCAAGTCAGATGATTATGTGTTGGTGACCGCTGCGGTTAATACAATTTTTCACCTCGGATCATACTGATTAGTTTGATTTGATAAAAACATAGAAGAAGTGCCATCTCCCAGGTAAAAATAATAATACTATCACAGTTCCACCAGAGCCAGATTATTAAAAAAACTTATGTTTTTTCCCAGCTTCTCATCTCCTATTTGAATTTACTTCCTCATACATGTCTCTTTTTAGCACTGCAAGCCGATAATTTCCTAATCCCAGAAGCTCAAATCTCGGTCGAATATTTGCATCTAATATTAGGTCAGTGTTTTTTGATACTCGGTAGCCAATAGGTTGGTTATACATGATATTACCTTCGTACACGAAATTGGAGTTCATAGTATGAGCTCATATCTGTTGTGGTAAAAAAATCTAGGAATGATATTAGATTAGTAGAAACTCCTCCGTCTTCTTCAGATTATCAGATGCCTGAAGCTTGCGTGACTGATGTACGCATGATATTAGGTTAGTATGTAGTGCTGAAGTTCAGATTTACCAAGTATGTAGTGCTGAAGTTCAGTTCAGAGAACCAACCTGAGGTTGGCTGGTTAGGAGGGTGGTTGTACCCCCAGCCCACCAGAGTTCAAACCCCAGGTTTGACATCTGTGTGTCTCATAAAGGCGGAATATTCATTCAGTGGGAGGCGACGTTCCCGTCGACAGCGAGGCGCCTGTGGTGACTTCGTCAATTTCAAGATCCAATCCGCTGGCTCAGTCTTCCGGAGGTGCTCATAGGGGTAGGGTGTGTGTGTGTGCGTTCATAGGGGTGAGTGTATGCGCGTGTATATGAGCGTCTGCGTTTGTACTGTGTTTCTCAAAAAAAAAAAGTTGTCCATAATATTATGTTATACTATAAATAGATAGTGAATTCGGTAAGGGAAGTACTACTAGAAATATGTAAGTATCGAGTCAATAGTTTTGCATAGTATCTGGTCCAATATATAGAGATATAAACATATGACTTAACAATCTTTTGTAGGCATTTATATGTTCACTTGAATGCAGACCTTACTATGATCCATATATCACGAGTGGTACATAAGCGAATATGATTTGAAAATAAATTTGCATTTTAATCAATAAGATAAAGGATTTTATACTTAATTTGTGTGTATGGATAAAATCACCTAGATGCATAACAGTTATAGATGGTAACCACTCACCTACAGGAAAGTTCGTCCATGTAACTTTCACCTTAAAATGGTTTGACAATAGGTTAATAGTTCTATAAAGATTCGTCTTGCCATGTTATTATATCAAAACATATCAACACATGATTCATTTTGCTTTCGGAGTTCTGGTCTTACCATACTATATATCGGATTTTAGTTTATATTGATCCAAATACCATAACTTATTTTAATTTTCCAAAACATGAAACTATCAAAATAAAATCAAGATAATTTTTTTTTGGCGTTTTTGCATATTACTTACATTCACAATCGAACCTAATGGCTCAAACTATGATTAAAATACATGTGTATATTTTCAAAAAAGACGGTATTGTGGTTCCAAATCTAAGCTTGCAGTGATACTAGAGATAAGTTCCATTTTTAACTGTTCTGCATGAGCATATTCAAGCATTTGAAATTATTGCATAATGTTAGATCACACATATTATAATTTAGATTGGTCCAAAATAAAATATAGGAGAGTTAAATTCTATGATTAATAATTCCATGTTTCCACTATTTATTAGGCTATTACACCATACATTTATTTCATGAAAACATTTAAAAAAATTAAATTATATGCCCTCGCATTTGCGAGGGCCACTTTGCTAGTTGGCAAAAAACAAAGAATACAGCTAGACACAGGGTCCTAGGCATTCGAACTTGCGGTTTCATCATACAAATCCGGATGGACCTACTAAAAGCCTAGTTTCCAATTGCATGTTTCAAGTTTAGCGAACCACAAGAAAACATGGATGCGCTGGCCATTGAAGTTGCACATCGATTGGTCCTATTATCCAGGTAAAATCCTAGTCCATTGAAGCGGTAACTGCCATGGATCACATCATGATATGGAACATGATGATATAGCTGGTTGCTGACCAATTGGTGTGTAGATTTGCTACCTATCAGCCAAGATCCTATTGTCCTGAAGCTGTGAAGGCACTGGATCACATGATCAGATAGCTGATGATGCACTGAATCGTGAGCAGGCTGCCCGCGTGATCGGCCGAATTTACGCTACAGCAAGGTCAGCAGCTCGGCAATGTGAACCAAAAATGTAGATCGCCGCGCAGATCGGCAGATCTAGGACCCCAACCAACCCACCACGCCACGATCTAGCAGAACCAACCACGGAGCCGGTCCAGAAGTGGGTTGTAACGACAGAGGGAAGCAAGGAGTGCGTACCGGCGCCACTCGCGGAGGATGATGCCCTCGTCGTGGCCCATCTGGGCTGGGGGCGGGAGGATGGGCCCGGCGTCGTGGGAGCCGGTGAAGAGGCCCTCGTCGTCGTCGTCGGCGGCGGCGTAGTGGCCGTTGCCGTTGGACTCGGGCATGCCGAAGGGGTGCGCGTCGGCGTCGGAGCGGAAGGCGTAGGGGTCGGGGGAGGCCGGGACGTCGGCGGCGGAGGGGGAGGCGGGGTCGAAGCTGAGGAATGGGGAGGAGTGGAAGGGCGCGGCGGCCGGGGAGGAGGCCGGCGAGTCGAAGGCGGTGGCCATGGCGTCGGGGTCGGGATCTGGAGCGAGCTCGGCTGCAGGTGCAGGGGAAGGTGGTTGTGGTGGTGATCTATCTGGCTTGGCGTGGAAGAGAGAGGAGTCTCGAGAGACAATTCCACTCTTCTCGTCAAACTTCAGCCCAAAATAATAGATTTTTCAAATTTTTAGACGGATCTGACTTTCTTTTTCTTTTTCTTCCCACACCCTGTGCTGAAGAGGCTTGAATCAGGGCATCTTCGACATCCGACGCAAACGGATACGGAACAACTGTTTCGGACCGTGCAATCAAAATCTACGTCTCTATCCAGGCTCAGCGGAGCGACGCATAGTGATTTGGTTGTCCGTCGAAATGCAAACGCGGCGTATTCGTGGTCGTGCCGAGTGACAAAATGCAAACGCGGCGTATGTGTGGTCGTGCCGAGTGACAAAGTATTCCTACCCGGCCTCACACATCAAGGACATCGAAATCGACCGCGAGCATTTACTTCTTACTCCCTTTCCGCGTAGCCAGTGGCGATGCCGCCACCCCAACCCCACCCCGTCGCACTGCCGTGTAATACCTGATGTCTGTTTGGCCCTCATCACGCCGGAGTACAGGATCGGAGCCGGGGTATAATCTCCAGCCCCTTGACCGCATCTGTCGCGTCTTTGGTGGGCACCTCCCTGCTGGATGCGACGACCGGCCTTGCCACCCAGAACCTGTTCGATCGATTGCGCCGGTAGGTTCTCGAATTCATTTTTGGGCGTCATTGTAGGCCACCATTGATCGAAGTTTCTACCCACGTAGATGGGGATGTGGAATTCACTCGAGAAGTTCCGTAGATATCACAGTGTTTGTGGATTTGACATTCATTCTTTGACATAGACGATTCCAACAATGACATCAATGTCTCCGGTTTTCAGCCGGCTTATGGAAGGCAAGCTCCTCATGTGAGCTAAGAAATCAATGAAATGCATATGACAAGTCATATTATCTTGCTGATGGCATATATCCTGACTGGACCATACTGGTGAAGACTGTCCGTAATCCAAATACGGAACAAACGAAGAGGTTGTCCAAAATGCAAAAACCTACCATGAAAGATGTGGAGCGGGGATTTGGTGTGCTTCGAACTCGGTGGGCAATTGTTCATCATCCCGCTACAACATGGTCGCTGAAGACCATGCATGAGGTGATGACCTTTTGCTTGATCATGCACGACATGATCGTTGAAGACGAGCGTTTTTATGGCTGCAATGATCCCGTATGAGATTTCCAGGGTGAGATGGTTGCGTCAAGCCCTGGGGCATCAATCTGGCAGCAGTATTTGCATATGAGTGTTGAAGTTACTAGCGACAACAAGTCCAAACGTCTATAGAAGGATTTGATTGAGCATCAGTGGGCATTGGCTGACCATGAAGACATTGAGTAGTCATCAATACCACCTCATTTTCATGCAGACTTTAAAATATTTGGATGTAATAAATAAGTACTTTGAACCTGTTTATTTTAGTGTTTGAACGTTAACTTTTGTGTCCGCGGGCCAAATGCGTTGGGCCGCTGAGGGCACCCCAGATGAAATGGACGCGAGGTCAAAAATGACCATTTTCGTATCCGTGGGCCGACGCAAATGGATGTGTGCGTCTGATTTGTGTCGCCCTGTTGGAGATGCGCTAACCGCGAAGCCCAAGGTGTACAATGGCAAGACCACCAAAGGGATTTTGGTCGTAGCCCATTCAACCCTACAGTGAGAGGGTGCGCGATGCCAAAAAAGTCAGATTTTTGTTTTCTAAAAAAAGAATCTTAAGTTTGTTTATATTTAGATGTATCTAAACACAGTTTAATATATATACATTCATTTAATAAACAGCGAGAGTATTAAAGTTTGCAAGAAAATGTAGATTTGTTAAAATGGCCGAGTTAGAAGGCCATTATCTTTAGGATCCATGGACAAAGCATGAGCTTTATGGTCAGCTTGGTTTGAATTTGAGCCAACCATTTCCCAGATGGAATGGCCATGTCTGTGAATCATTTTCGTGTGTGAGGTGGCTGGTTTGGGCCACATGTTTTGGCCCACATGATGCAATTGGTTCTACTGTCTCACGGTTGCTGCCAAGTTGTATATGTCTTTTTATGGCGGCTAGCGCAGGAAGTATCTCCCATTTGGAGATGTTCGATGCCATTGACAAATGGCTAAGACAAGCTCATGCTCTATCTGCAGTGAGTACGATTCTTGGAGACACTCATTAATCTATAATATCTATAAAGTTCGTTCCCACTAAAATGCATTTAATGTTTGCAAGCTGATATCTCATGTAGCCACATCATCACAATTATTTTTACCCGTCGGATCGTCCTATCCATGCAGCCACACCGTGCATCAGCCAAACTAATTTTTAGGTGCTTTTAAGCTTCATGTACATCCCACTCACCCACTCAAGACCCCATTATCAACCATTAGCATGACATGTCCGTGAAATCCCACTACTAGCAAATAACTACAAGTTCAGTTTACTTCTAATTAAAGGCCCATCACCACCCTTCCATCTCCTCTATCATCACAACACTATCCTGGAGAAGAACGACCACACTTTGATTGGAAAGGCATGCAAACGGCCGGTTAATTCTTTATCTTCTTCCCCACTACCTTTATGCTATGGTCGATCTGTCTTTCCGGTTCTTTGCATCCTTCCTATATATACCTTGGGGATCAATCGACCTGAGCAGCAGCACAAAAGAAAACAGTCCAAGATTGCTTTGACCTCCAAGGAATCAATCCAGTCAGCTCAAGAGCTTTTCTTTTCCCATTTCATACGGGTCATAGTTGGTCATTCAAATTCCAGGACAGGAGCTTCTTCATCCGTGCTTACACCCACGTCCGCCACAAGTGCTTAGGCGTCAACCAAACCACATGATGCCCCCTGCAACTAATCTTTAGCTTTGTGAGAGATTTTGTTTCAAAATATCATTACAATGGATGGGTGTTATTTTTAAATTTACAAGGTTGCAGAATATTTCATAGCCTCTATGCTTGCTAATATTCTTTGACTGTGTTGTAGTCAGATTAAGCAGTCTGATTTTTCTTCTACATATGATACATGGTAGATCAACCAATAGGCTATTTATAGTTGGTGCATTGCAGGTGTTCAACAAAATATTCAAGTGGATGGCAAAACGTACAAATGATTCTGATGTTGTCGAAGGTTGGTATCACAAGGTAGAAAAGCATGCATAGATTGTCCTTTAATCAATGTTTCTGCAGCCTATGTCTCTCTGAATGTGTATCTTTCAGCGGATTAGGTTACAATTTTTCTATCACACTACACTATTTTCTTGACAACACCAGAGGTGACCATCAAATTCAAGGCTTGCCTGTTCTTCAGTTTTCACCAAACTGCTATGGCCATACCTACCCTTCTCTTGCAATTTTAATTGTATTATTATCTCTTAAAAATTTTGTGTTACCTTTTGTAGAACATATGTGCAACCCAATTTTGAATCAACAATTACGTATTTTTATGTCGATCAAGTTGGCACTATGAAATGTATTTTTTCATTTATTCAACTACATATACATTCTAAATTTCTTGCTTAAGTATCAGCAGCAACGTGCGGGGTTTTCACTAGTTGATTGTACGATCGCTGAATGTGTTTCCACTCTTGTTAATGAGTAGTTGGTCGAGCACATGAGCGGATTGGAAGACCCCTCGGCAAGGCAATGCTTGCTTCTTATGCTGGAGTCACTACCCCCTAAGGAGTTCGTAACAACGGTAGTGGCAATGCAAGCAATCTGGTACCCAAGGAGCAAGATATTTTTTATGGTGAATTCCAGTTCTCACCGTCGACACACGTATTTGTTGAGAGTTTCTTCTACCAGGATTTCGAATGATAGAATTATAGCTAAACATGTCCGTCCGTCCAAAATGGATACCACAACGATAGGGGTTCGTGAAGATCAACGTTATGCGGTCGTTTCCAACACAAAATTTGGTGGTTATGTAGGCGCTCTTTTAGGGGGACATATGGTGTGTTCCGCAATGCATCGGCATTGGCGATCAAGGCCATCTCCGGCCCTGGAGGTCATGGCATGCATGGAGGCAATGGCACTAGCAGCTGATTTATACCTTCAGCATGTCGTTGTGGTTTCAGACTATCTCCAAGTGGTTAACAATCTGCAAGGTGAATATGGCGGAAGCTATAGTATGATCACTGATGAAATAAACCATGGATGTGTTTGTGCTATTGCTAATGAGGAATTGGTCGGACACATGAGCAGATCGGAAGACCCCTCGGCTACACAAGGATGAGGATTTTTTATGATGAATTTCATTTTCTACTTTTGACACACATGTCTACTGAGAGTTTCTTAAGGGTTCTCTGTGTTTCTTCTACCAAGATTACGAAGGATAGGAGTGGAAGTTTCTTCAGGCTCCATAACTTGATAACGGTCATCACTTGATGTTATCCTCTTATGAGCTATATGAGATCTTACTTTTGATGCATGTCCAAGGAAAAAAAACGTAACCCATATAGAAAACACAAAGGCACATATATAATAGCTTAGTTCATGAAGTATAACTGACAAAGCTTACCATACCGCAAGATCATATGATCTTATGTGGTACGTTTTTATGCTTCATGAGTTGATCAACTTGAATCCAATCTCCACTCTTTGTTTTGGTCAGCCTTGTTGAAAGGATGAGATGTCGCCTAGAGGGGGGGGGGGGGTGATAGGCGTTTTAAAAAACTCTTACGGATTTGGCTTGTAAGAATGCGGAATTAAACTAACGTTTATTTTACAAGCACAAATCCTAAATATGCTAGGCTCACCTAAGTGCAACAACAACAACTAGAGCTAAGTAAGATAGGCACAACATATATGTAGCACAAGTGATAGCAAGATATATGTACTTCAAGCACGATGACTATCAAAAGAAAAGTAAGCTCGGGTATATAAATAATCGAGGCACGCAGAGACGAAGATGTATTCCCGTGTTCCCTTCCTTTGCAAGAAGGTATGTCACGTTTGGAGGGGTGGGGATCCCACGAAGGATTTCCCAACGCCACAAAGGCTCACCCTATTCTCCAAGCCTATCCCACGAAGGAATAGCTCTTTCCTTATGGCTAGCTTTTCCTCCACTCCGGAGATGGTAGGCTCCACAACCACTTCACAAGCTCCACGAAGGAGAATCCCGGGCCCCTTCACAATCTGTCACGAAGAGGTCACCGGGACACCAACCAAGCCAATTAGGAGGTCACCCTCCATGAGTAACAAGCTCACGGTCTCTCACTCGACCAAATCGTGGTGGAGAGCTCAACACTATGCAATGATGCAAAGCAAGAACACTAGAGGTTTTCAAATCCTTCACACTCAAATTTCACCAAAGCAACAAATGCTAGGATGAGATTAGAGAGGAAGAACAATGGAGGAAATCAACAATTTAATGACACCAAGATCTAGATCCCAAGAGATCCCCTCACTTAGAGGAGGAATGGATTGGATGAGGTTGTAGATCTAGATCTCCTCTTTCAAATCCTCCAAGAATATGCAAGAATCATAGGAGGGAATGGAGAGGAAGCAAGCTTAAGTGAAAGTGCATGGAGCCCCCATGTGTGGTTTTGGTAATTAATGACAATCCCTATGGACTAATGTTTGCATTGAGTTATATTTGTAGGAGTTGTCCATAGGCAATGCTTGAACCATATGTTGGCTTCAAGGTTGTAATAAGAAGAAATTGATGAAGGATATCAAGTGTCAAGTATATCTTGAAGATGAAGATGAAGTGAGCCCTCAAGTTATCTCAAGACATCAACATGATGAAGTGCAAGTTCAAGATGAGCCAACTCGAAGAGTTCATAAGCTTGAAGCTTACCATGGAGAAATGATGTGCAAGTTCAAGATGAGCCATCTCGAAGAGATCCTTTGCTTGAGTCTAGCCATCCATATGGTGATCATGGATATGTGAAGATGCGTCGAAGAAGAAGCTCTCCCATGGTGGATTATGGGGGAGCAATCCACATGGTGGTCATGGTTATGTGAAGATGCGCCGAAGAAGAAGCTCTCCCATGGTGGTTTATGGGGAGCAATCTACAAGACTTCGTCAAGCAAGCACAAGCAAGAAAGGCGTTCCATCTTGTTGAGGTCAAGATCGTCGTCATCAAGCTCAAGTGGAATGCGCAAGTATAAGGTTTGCTCTTGATAGGGTTTCTTTCTCACCGGTCTCATAGTGTAGTTGGAGACTGGTTTATAGTTTAGTTGCCGTACTATCAAGAGGGCTCTCGAGTGAGTAACTCGATCGTATCGTTCGGAGAGAGCTCAAACCTTTGCATCCTTGCATCATCTTTCTTGGTTGTTATTTGGATCTTATCCATGTGATGTTTTAGAGCTTGTGCTTATTCTCATGACAAGCTCTAGTTCTTCGAAAACGAATTTCGCATAGATCACTTGTTGCGTTTTCGAGTTTGGTGATTTTCTCGGTTTCTCATGTTGAGGTGTTGCACCTCTAAAAATAATAGAAAATCATCCCCCACTAGTTTCCATATTTTCACTTTTTGTAGGGATAGCTCTATCATACTATCTTGAGGTGTATAAAGAACTCTTCATTTGTTTGCATGCTCTAAATCTTAGTCAACCATAGCTCAACTTATGAGCCTATCATGACACCGACTTAGAGCCATATCTTGAGTTCTTCACTTGGAATCAAGCACTCAAGATCTTGATCATTCATTGCTTAACACATAAGCTAGAGCATGGCTAATGTTGAGTTCCACATAAGAACTCCATCTTCATTTCTTCTTCTTGATCTTATCACATATATGACTTCAAATCGATGATCTTGATGTCGATACCCAAGGTATATCTTTTATCATCATGGCATGTAGACTTGAATCCAACACATGAACTACAAGTAGTACATATGGAATATTATTTCATATAAAATTAATGAAAACATTAGTCCATAGGGGTTGTGATTAATTACCAAAACCACACATAGGGGCAATATACCCTTACACTTGTATCTCCTTAAGCTCTATCATAATATCTCGTTCATAAATATCTTGATCATCCATTGATTAACAAATAAGGTAGAGCATGGCTAAATTGAGTTCCACACAAGAACTTTTCAAATCGACGATCTTGATGACAAAACTTAAGGTAAACCTTTATACAAAGGGCATCCACACTTGAATCCAACACATGGATTTCAAGCATTACCTATGTAGTATTCATTAATATAAACTTTTTTAAAAAAAGTTAGTGCATATAACTTATCATTAATTAGCAAAAGCACACACAGAGACAATGTACACTTACACCTGGTCCTTCATATGGAATCACAGAAGAAGTATAATCAATTAGAAGGTGGACGGTTGAGAATATTAAATAAAAAAGGTCACAAATATTTGAGAATATTGAATATTAGTGAAAGGAGAACATAATATCGTGGAAAAAAGGCCAGTGACGGGGACAGGTGTCATGCACTCGTTTAAGCTCGGCACACTGAAACTGACCGGGACAGGTGTCTTGCACCCACTACAGTACACAATTAATTAAATCTTAATCGATTAATTTAGGCACCGACTTTGGCTGGCTGACAGGTGGGGCTATCCCACCACGACAAAGCCACCCACCCACTCGTGAACCCGACCAACCTTCCAAAAGCGTACGAGGAGATTTGATTAAGATTAAACCAGCCCGATTCGGAAATGAATTGATTTTGTTTTGTTTGTCCATTCTTCCAATCGTCGGCGTTAGATTAGGCGCGCGCCGCGCTCACATTCCATCCCCATCTTCACCATTCTAGAACCCTCTAGAATCTTCTCCTCCTCCGCCTAGCTACAGACCAAGAGGCGGCGGCGGCGGCGGCGGCGGCATGAAGTACCCACCTCGCCGCGCCGCCACCTGCGGCTGCGGGTACCTGGCCGCCTTCCTCACCCTCCTCCTCGTCGCCTCCCTCCAGATTCAGTACCACCACCTAAAGGTCCCATCTTTTTCAGCTTCCCTGGTTATCTTTGATGCGAGTCTGTCGGTGTATGTCTGAGTCTGAGTTGCGGACTGACTGACTGACACTGGCTGCCGTTCAGGTGGATCTCGGGAGGTCCGACTTCGACGCCGCCACGGCCACGCAGCGGCGGCGGGAAGGGGGTCGCCGGGGCGGAGGATCGGCGGGCAGGTGGAGCCGCAAGACCGGCGCCGAGGGCCTGCCAAGGGGGATCGTCGAGACCAGCTCCGACATGTACCTCCGCCCGCTCTGGGACTCCGCCGGCGCCGCAACCAAAACCAGCGCCAAGGTGCGGTGAGAGATTACCTAACCCCACTGGCTTCCACACCTTTGCTCCTGCGGTTACCGTGATTCATTCATCAGTTAATCCCACACGCACACGGTGGTGCCACTTAATGTCTGAATTTCCGTTACTCTTAAAGGTTATTACCATCGTTCAGTAGCTTCGTTCAGTTAGCTGAAAGCGTGCCGAAACAAAGAGCGTGAGTGTTTGTCATGTGTTGACAACATATTTTCAGTTATTAGCGTATCAAAACTGGTTAACTGGGACCAATCCATTCGCGGTATCACTGTACAGCTGCCTCTAAAGGTTTGTTAGTCTTTCTACTGTTATTGTGATTAGCTGATTCATTCAGCTCAGACCATGCTAAAATGAAAGCCAGACCCCTGTTGGTTCTTAACTTTCATCCCAGACGTACCAGCCAGCATCCTGACATCTTAATTTATGAACTGCTTAGGTTACGTTGTCCCGGCAAAAAGTTTCTTCTAGGTGACCGATTCATTAGGCCACTCTGTTGCTAATGTACACCACTCCTTTGTACCTGCAGAGTAAGAACGATAGGTACAAGGCTCTGCTGGCGATGGCAGTGGGCATTGAGCAGATGCAGAATGTGGACACCATGGCCCGTAAGGTCCGTGTTCATCCCAAATTCTTCCATTTGACATCAAACTGTATTTTCTTAGTGAAGGAAGGTTTATCTGTTCTGTTCTGATACGTGTTCACCGTTCACTTTGTTCAGTTCCTCAATGAGAGCTACACGGTCATGCTGTTCCACTACGATGGGAACGTGGATGGCTGGCGTGGTCTTGAGTGGAGTGACAAGGCCATACACGTACTTGCTCCCAACCAGACAAAATGGTAAACCCCAGATAGCATGCCGTCTGTTTTGCCGAATTAGGTATCACCGCTTTGTGGATATGAGCGTTGTCCCTGCTGCAGGTGGTTTGCCAAGCGTTTTCTGCATCCTAGTGTCGTGGCTATCTATGACTTCATCTTTCTATGGGATGAAGACCTTGGAGTGGAGAAATTCGATCCGCGGAGGTATGGGACTTCATCATGCCGACAATGATCTTTTTGGTTTCAAATGTTGACTAGGACGTCATCGTAGCAAAGTTTAGTGACATAAGCTACATACTTGTAAAATTACCTGTTTGTTGACAAAACCACACTCCCCGACTATTCTAGGTATTTTTTTTGTGAAGTTTGATGTACTTCACGGTTTAAGTATTTTATGTGATCGAAACTCATCTTCCAGGTTAACCATATCAGAACATGTTTAATTAGAATACTGTGGGCCTCCTTTCCTTATGGCCTGAGTAATGATGAAACAACGATTTGACAAGGGTTGTGAAATACTGTTTATTCTGCACATTTTGGGGCTATGGAGTTATCTTGAAACTCCTAAATGAATGCTTTTTATTGACAATGTACTTGGAGTGGAGAGCTATCGGCTTGTTTTGGTTATCGTTGCTTCTGAGGGTATGTCTTGCTGTGTTGCATTTTCTGTTCAAAGATGCCTTTTCATTTTCCATGTTTCTCTTCCTAGGTATCTTGATATAATGGTTTCTGAAGGCTTAGAAATCACACAGCCTGCTTTGGACCCTGATCTATCAACAGATATCCACCATCGGATCACAATCCGCAACAAGATGACAAAAGTGCATAGGTGCTCGTGTCTTTCTAATTCTCACATCCCGAGATATGACTTACTTCCATATTCAACTCTTTCCTGTGCACTCGATAACCTATTTACTGTTTCTGTAGGAGAGTATACGACAATCGTCCAAGCATGAACTGTTCTGATGACAGTAAAGGACCTCCATGCACAGGGTAAAAATTGTGCTTATCGTCTTCCAGTAAACTGCCTCGGTTGATTTATGGTATCGTAACTTGTATTATTTGATAGGTGGGTTGAAGGTATGGCACCAGTTTTTTCTCGTGCAGCCTGGAAATGTGTATGGCATCTAATACAGGTACAGATTCTAACTAACCTGCTCGATAATACATCGTATGATCATATTTAAGTGTGACTGGAAGGTTGTAAATCTTAATAGCACATCCAACTTTTAATGTCCTGATCTCGCAGAATGACCTGATTCATGGATGGGGCTTGGACATGAAGCTCGGCTATTGTGCTCAGGTACTTAAGATAGTACAAATTCACGTCGGTTTGCTCTATGAAACTTCAAAATTTATTTCAGTTCTTTTTTTTTTTTTTTTTTTTTTTGCATTTTCAAGGACACGGTGTTACATGCCTACATATGTTATTTCTCAACATGCCAAAGTAACTTAGAAGCAGAGATGTTAATATGTTATATGCAAACTACTGTGCTTGTTTCCTCTTATTAGCTGCTATTTATCCTAACATAATGATAAGATTGATGGATTAATGATTTCAAGATGGCTTTTAGTCTTCTACTACCTCCGTTCCAATATAAGTGTCTTACTTTTGTCTAGATAGAGATGTATGTAGAAGCATTTTAGTTATAGATACATCCGTATCTAGAAAAAATTGAGACACTTGTTTTAGCACAGAGGGAGTAGCTGATAGTACCAATAGCTTAGCTTTGTTCCTCTATTTTTAATTATTATGTTGTTTTTCTTCAACTTTACATTACAGCTAGCATCTCTGTCAATAAAGATGAATGTTGTAAGCATAGGTTTGTTGAATAATAAAAGCAACCAAAACACTGATACATCTAGTGACATGTGATTTCAGGGTGACCGAGCTGAGAAGGTTGGTGTGATTGACAGTGAGTATGTTGTCCATCAAGGGATACCATCATTAGGTGGACCATCACATAGCAGCAAGGTCTGTTTATCATCATATTCTTTTGAAAAAATGATGTGGCTATGTTGGATATATGTTTGTTGACATTCTGATATGAACTGAAATTATAGAGAGAATGAACATCTTTTGTTGTCCGATTTCTTCTCTAAAATTACAAAATTGAATCAATAAGTGGTAACGAAGGAGCATCAGTTGATATCTAGCTCGATGATCATTTGCATGCCAAAGAAGCAAGAATACTTTACTTTCATTTGTTACGCCTTCCCAAAGTTGGTTCCTTTTTCCTGTTAAATAGAAGTTGGTGCCCATTTTAGCCTTGCTTGCTCTAAGCCTACTATTATCACCTGATCAACAATGAAAATCCATTCGATTACTCTGTTGCTGACTTTTCTCTTTCCTGATATAGATACCTCGAAGATCTTTGGATTTACGGACACAAGTGCGTAACATATGTTCTCTTCTTGCTAAATCAATGTGCTTCATTTTATATTTTCTAATGCCAATTGCGTCCCTCTTTTATTTCAATAGATTAGAAGGAAATCGTCAGCTGAGCTGGAAAAGTTCAAAGAACGGTGGGATAAAGCTGTAAGGGAAGATGATGAGTGGCTGGATCCTTTCGAAGCTTGAATACTTTGGATTAAAGATCTGACATGAGATAAAGGCCCAAAGACTCAAGATCGGACTTGAGATCATGTTACAGCAGAACATGTTGGGCCTCATAGCAAAACAATTAGTTATAGCCTTATAGGCATTTTGCTGACTTACACACACCGGTCTGCCCTCAAGAGCTATAAGAACAAGTGGGACGGCACAGATTAGTACACGGAGAAACGGAGCAAGAACCTATACTATTACTAAGCAGGGGCTGGCACACTATCTTGTAATTTAATTTCAGTTCTCCATTAGCTGAAGTTGTATAGTGACACAACGCATATGTATGTGCAGTTCTATTAATCGTAAGTATTACAGAAAAAACCAGTTTGTCACATACTTTTCTGCCATAGATTTAACCTCAAAACAAGCATCTCATAATTTAGATGCAAGGTTGAACAATGTTTGGCAGCGCAATGTGAAAGGTAGGGTGGCACGCTAAATCCTTGAGGTTCAAATTAATTCTTGTGTTAGTGGACCAAGATAATTTTAAATCAGAAGTTAGTAATTGATTACTTTTTTAAATATACAAGAAATTGGAGTACATGAGTACAATTGGTTGATTCCTATATATGTTTAAATTTCAATAAAAGGATTTACTTTCACAATGTAATTTAAAGAAATGCTTTAGATGCAGTGCCCTAACACCAGGTGTTAACCTTATGGATATACTGTGGTCAAACAGTTCGAATTTTCTTGGAGTAAGCCATTCACTACTGAATCATTTGCTCCCATATGGAAATATCGCGACAGTGGTTGCGTCCGCTATGGATGCAAATTGCAGCGGTCGGAAGTGGCCGCGTTGGCTAAGGGCAAAGATTGTGGCTGCGAAGGAGCCTCCGCTGGTCAATAGTGGCCGTGGGAGGTAAGGGCACCACCTGCGACCATGAAGGCACTAGCAGAGTAGCAGTCGAGGGAGATACGGGCACCGTCGGCCGCGGGGTGGAAGGGTGGTGCACAATATAATGGAAGCTCTCTCGAGGTTGGTGGGGATAAGAAGGGAACATGTCAACTAGATTTTCTTGAGGTGTGTTAAATGTTTCGGTTTAGTGGAATCGAGTGACAGGATTGTTAGGTTTCCAATCAGGATTTTGGAATAACTATATTTAATTAAAAAATACCTATAGCAACGCACCAGCTTAGTACTTAGATGTATCTGCAAAGAGAAAATTTGTCATTATTTATTTTCTATCTTCAATATATGTCTTGTGCAAAATTTGATTTTTCAATATTTTATCTGCACTTGAAATGGATCACCCAAACCCCATCTGTATCTTCATCAAAGAAAACTGAGACATACATTGACAAAAGGGAGAGGGACAAAAGTGAACTGTAAATTCGAGCATTCCACTTTGGCAGAGTTTACAGTGAATACTTAGACCTTAATTGTAAATTCGATTCCTTTTCCAAAACAAAATGAAGTGATATACACAAGTATATTATAGTTTTAATGTTTCTCTTATAAAATGAACTGGTGATAAGGGTAAGTCGGGCTGGTGGGATTATGTTGAATTGAACGCTTACTCGAAACAGAGTAAACACGGTGGTCCCCATGTTAGCCGCAAAATGTTAGGAACAACCATGACCTTTGCGGGGCATGGAGTTACCTGCGAGGCTATGGGAATCCATTTGGTTACCGGCCTTGGCAGGAAAGTGTAGCAGCCCTGAGAAAAAGGCAATATAAGGGACGTAGGCAGCTGAGTCGTAATGGATAGGGCCGTCCAAGAACTCGTAACAAAGTTTCTTGCTACCTTCCGTCCTCATTTAACCCGTCATTCTCTCCTCCCTCTTTTCCTTGATTGAGAGCTCCATCCATGTGCCTACCTCCTCTATCCTCCTTCCCGGTGGCCTAGCCGGCCAGAGGATTGTTTTTTGTCGCTAATTTTTAGGGTCGTAAGCTTGCATGTCCTAGTAAAAACTTATGTTTTTTTGGACCATTTTGTAATTTGTATCCCACCGATGGAATGAATGCAGTATCAAGATCCTTTGGCCTTTATCGCGTGGTACACATGATAAACTACTCCCAAACAAAAAATAGATCCTTTGACATTTTCCTGTTCAAAAAAAGAAAAAAAATAAAGAAACTCGTGTGTAGGGTTCTATTTAGGGCTAAATCCTGTGCTTTGCTCCGCGAGTTTATAGATGGGCTTCAGCTCTTAGACTGGGCTGGGCTTAAATTAGACTGCACAAATAGGCCCACGCTGGCCTATTCCCCGTTCAGTACCCTGTTCCCACGGCAGAACGGCGGTGAGCGGCGCCGCCGGCGACCTCAGCCACTCCGTCCCAAGCAGATATTCGAGGTGCCTCTTTGTCCTTCATCAGCGCAGGCTCAGTCGCCAGTGTCTCCACTTCACAACGGCTGCCAGATCCGAACGAGCGCCGCTGGCGACCTCAGCCCCTTCGTCTCACAGCCACCAACGATTCGAGGTCAGGCTGCCGCTTCTCCTTCCTCTCCTCTTCTAGTTTTTTCTTTCCTTTTCTTCTCTGATATTTTCTTGCGGGAAACCCTAGATACATTTTTCCTCCTGACCAAAGCCCAATTTCTCTCAGCACGGGCTGTGTATGCTGCATCAAACTGTAGCTTTATTTTCATTTTACGCAACCACTGCTTGATTTCCCCTTGTAACAAAACCCTGCTTACACCTCGCTTTGCTGAAGACAGTGGACAGAGAAGAGGGTTCTGCGACAGGGGGAGGTGATATATGATGGATCGTGCTCAGATTCCTCAGGGTAAGACCACCCAATTCTTCTTCATTCTGCCTATAGCAGTTTGTGTGTGTTGTGTCTAAGGGGAAAATGCATGGTGTATGCTTGCTCTGTGTTGGATATTTCGCGACACACATTGGCCGGAGTAATCAGTACCTTGATTACATTTGATATGTATTGCACCTATGTTGATCAAAGAAGTATGCCCATTGATTATTGCATTTATTTGTTGCTTCCTGCTGTTTCAGGGGTGATACCATCCCAACCATGGCATGTGTGGATGCCAAGCGGCTGCGGTGTTCCGCAACACCGAACGATCCCTGGTCCAAGGTCCTCGACGATGACAATGCTAGTTTCCTGGCCGGCACTGGTGCCCCTGCTTGACGAAGATCCTCCTCCGCCTCCCTCCAAAGCCATCCTCCCTCCCCTGTGCCTCCCTCGTCTGCATGCGCTGGCGCAGCATCCTCTCCGACCCCGAGTTCTCAGACGCTATCGCAAACACCACTGCAAGTCTCATCTGTTGGGCTTTTTCGCAGGGAGTACTCCTAAATATCATGACTTTGTTCCTCTTCTAGGCATGAAGCCTGACCGCATCCCGGCCGCGTGCTTTGCCGTGCCCAAGAGCAGAAGATCCTACCACCACTAGAAGTTCCTCTGCTGCTGTCATGGCCTCGTTGTGCTGATCCATGGCTCGGGGCGCGAGGCCGTCGTATGGGATCCCCTCACCGGACAGCAGCACCGCGTGCCTTTTCCACATGGGCTCGACAACGCTGAAAGGGACACTTTTTGGGTCTGGCACATGGCGATTGCTTGTCGAGGCTGTTCATATTGGACACACACAGGCATCTGCTTGCCTCTACAAATCAGCTTCTGGTGCATGGGGAGATATTGTCTCAGCGATGACTACGGATGCGATTCTTTCCGTAAGGTCGAGCATGCTTTTTTTCTGAGAGAGAAGAGAGAGCGTGCTTATTGGGAATGCATTTTGCTGCTCATTATGTGGAGTGGGCATCATTGCGTTTGATATTGAAAGGCAGAGCCTTGATATGATCAGGAAGCCAGTGAACGCCCGTTATACAGTCTGCTATTCCTTTCAGCTCTTACGGACAAATGATGGTGGCCTTTGCTTTGCAGTTCTATCAAAACTGAGCATCCAATTGTGGAAGAGGAAATCAAACTATGATGGTGTTGTCGAATGGGTGCTGCTACAGAAATCCATTCAACTAGAGAGTCTTTTTCCATAGGGAATGCATAGTGACCTCAAACTGGCGAAAATGCTGGGGTATAATGAGGACTCAAATGCGATTTTGTTCTGGCTACGTATATTGGTGAATTTGTGTTCCAACTTGGCTCGATGTGGCACCAAAGGCCCATTATCCCTACAGAAGTTTCTTAACATGTTATAAGTTTCTTAATATGATGCGAGAATAACAAGACACATTATCCCTACAGAAGTTTCTATACTGCAGGTAATCCCTCTTGTGTTACAAAATCCATATGTGTTTACTGTAATATTATTCATGTGATTATTTGGCCGAGTAGATATACGGAGTATAAGAGAAAATCGAGATTGTATGTTTCTTTATTAGTCTGGCGATCTTATTGCAATGCAATTCTCTATATTATTGCCAAGCTAAGTGAAATGTAGAACTGAAATACAACCATAGCTATTGCTGCATGGCCATTGCTAAAATATGTTTTTGTGCTTGTGTACTTGTGTTGATCTTTTCAGCATTTGTTTTTCTATCAACTAGAAGCTGGCAATATAGGGTAACCATCTGATATGTGAATACTTAATCGGTTAGCACATTTCAATACTTAGAACTTGTTACTTTTTCCATTGAATACTGTTTTGTGGCAAGATAATGTTTAATTTTGTTGCCTACTCCGTGTCTTTGTTCTACTTGAAATAATAGTGTTACTTGGGTATAGCTACGTTTCCTTTTTGGAGAAAATTAGTGTTCTACTTGAAAAATAGTGTTCCATGTCACATTCTTTTTCATCTGAATGTGAAGCCCATGTCACCCTCTACCTTTTGAGCTGCAAAGAGTATTAACTTGAGAAAGTTAGTGATTTATTTTTATAACCTAGTCCAGTTCTAGACCTGCGATGGATAGTTTTCTTGTTCTGAATTGAGCTAAAAAGGTATTTCGTTCTGAACTGAATATGGACTGAATTGAACTAAAAAAGGCTGCGGGGGTCGACAGGGTCGTGATTTTGACTGCCCAATGGTGGGGCGACGAAGCTCGCACCCCGCAGGAGTACAGCTGGACAGTATACAAGCGCCTCTTTCACATCATCAGGGAGCACAAACCGCAGGTCGGTCACACCTTCTGTTTCTTGGTGTCCAACTACAGTTTTTGATGCTGCATGATATAGTTCTGCATTCTTGCTTTGTTTTACTGTACTAATTTTTTGTCCATTTCTATTTAAGTCAGCGTGTGCTGCGTTCACAATCAGTCACTGATTTCAAAATCAGATTATGAATCAATCTAGTTTAGCACGACATATAGGCTTAAATGGATAAACTGGTATGTTTATCACATGTTATGCATGGAGATGTATTGCATGGAGATGTATTGCAGAAATGATGTATCACACGTTAAAACGAACAGTACGCACAATTTTCATCATAAGATTCTAACAGAGGGCCCATCAGATAAATGTTAGTCGACAAGGTGCTACTTGATTGAATGATGACCTGTTGGCCACTCACAGCTGTTACCATTGGCCGACTAACCTTCTCGTTGGAAAAAAATTAGCCAACAAAGAGCACTCTTTGTTGATTTTAGGTATGTGAAAGCATCATATTATTGAAAAATTATTGTATACACTCATAGACTTGTCAAAATTTTGCGAATAAATAAAAATACTTGAAAAATTCTCTGCTGAGGTACGAGCTGGAGACATATTTCTCTGCTGGTGACATTGGACCGCAATTAAACTATCCATGATAGGTACGCCCATGTCCTATGTGCTGGACGGACAGGTGGTGGACAGTGCGTCACTAGAATTTATTCAAGAGAGCTTGGATCGATCAAGCATTGGCGGCTTTGGCCTGTCACAATCCTGTGCCATGCCCTATCATAGACAGTCTTAGGTTACCTATAGGCTGTCACTATACACTCAATGCATACTATTTGATTGTGATGTGTACATGCAACATTTAACATATACCGAAAATAAGATATTCCATATATACTTATGGGAAGACCATGTTAGGTTACCTATAGGCTGCCAGACAAATTTTTCGCGAAGACCAACATTATCTGCATTGTACAATGATGTAGGACTGGAAAAAACTGGGCGGCGGCCATGGAAAAATATGTGTTTATAGAAAAGGACATTTTTAAATTGGTTATAAAAAAATAAACTTAGCACTGAGTCTATGCAAGACTTGTCCTTAGGAAAACAGTGTATTTAAACTTTTTTTACTATTTTACCTTTGACCTGGTAGAGTATATAGCGACTGTTGAGTATTTATTTTTCTAAAACGAAGACTTAAAACCAGAGGATGACGGTGACTCAGATGGCAACAGCGACTATGACAGGGGAAGAAACAAGCGGATCATATCGAGTAGCTAGCAAATATGCGCTGTCCTCTCCGTGAATTGGTGTATCAAGCTTGACTGCTGTACTTATGTGGTCGTGTTGAATTGAATGTGGGCAAAAAGCCTCACTGAAGAAATCAATGAATGTTTCGTGCCGGTTTTGACAAGTCACCATAGTTGTGTCACCAAGCAAGGAATTAGCTCATCAGCTCAGCTGCAGAGACTATATAATGACGAATTTTTTTGCATCGCCAGGAGATCCAAATTCCAACCATCATCATGTCAGTGCTGCTTCTAAATCTCCTCTTCAACACAGTAGTACTTAACCTAGCAGTCTTGGCTGCTGGAGAAGATGAGTTTGTCTTCTCGGGCTTCAAGGGAGCTAACATCACTGTGGATGGCGTCGCCACGGTGACCCGGAACGGCCTTGTTGATCTCTCCAGTGGCCAAGAGACTCTGAAAGGCCATGCATTCTACCCTGCTCCTCTGCGGCTCCGTGAATCCCCCAATGGCACGACCATAAAATCCTTCTCCGTCTCCTTTGTATTCGCAATCTACCCCAACTACCGGCCCAGCCAAGGCATGGCCTTCTTCATCGCTAAGAGCATGGATTTCTCATCCGCTCTCCCCACGCAGTGGTTCGGCATCTTCAACAGTGTGAACCAGGGAAACTCCAGCAACCACATCTTCGCCATCGAGTTGGACACCGTCAACAACAGGGATCTACACGACATCGATGCCAACCATGTCGGAATCAACATCAACAGTGTCATCTCCAATAAGTCCAACACCGCTGGCTTCTACGACGACAAGACTGCCATCTTCAACACCTTGAACCTCACCAGTGGCAAGGGGTTGCAACTCTGGATCGATTACGAAAGGGAGTCGACACGAATCAACGTGACCATTTCTCCAGTGGGCGTGGCCAAACCAGCAAGGGCTCTCATCTCCGGCATCTACGACCTCTCAATGGTAATCACCGAGGACGCATATCTTGGCTTTGGGTCTTCGGCGGGCAGGGATGGAAGCCGGCACTACATACTTGGCTGGAGCTTTGGCATTAATAGGCCTGCGCCAGCTATTGACATGAAAAAATTGCCAAGACTTCCCCGTCTTGGTTCCAAGCCTCGGTCCAAGGTCCGGGAGATTGTATTGCCATTAGCAACAACCACTTTTGTTCTCGCCGTGGGAATCACCATTTTCCTACTTGTGCAAAGGCATCAGAGGTATGCTGAGCTACGGGAAGATTGGGAGGTTGAGTTTGGACCTCACCGGTTCCCGTACAAGGATCTGTACTATGCTACACAAGGCTTCAAGAACAAGAACCTGCTTGGGGTTGGTGGCTTTGGAAGAGTGTACAAAGGGGTGCTGCCAAAATCAAAACTTGATATAGCCGTGAAGAGAGTATCTCATGAGTCGAAGCAAGGCATGAAGGAGTTCATCGCTGAAGTTGTCAGTATAGGACGGCTTCAGCACCGTAATCTCGTGCAGTTACTCGGCTATTGTCGGCGACGAGGCCAACTCTTTCTGGTGTATGAGTACATGCCCAACGGAAGTCTTGACAAATACTTATATCATGGGGACCTGCGGCCTACTCTAAACTGGGCTCAAAGGTTTAAGATCATCAGGGGCGTTGCATCTGGATTGCTCTACCTTCACGAGGAGTGGGAACAAATTGTTATCCACAGAGATGTCAAGGCAAGCAACGTGCTCCTTGATGCTGAAATGAATGCCCGACTAGGTGATTTTGGTCTCGCACGGTTGTATGACCATGGCATGGATCCACAGAGCACGCACGTGGTTGGCACCATAGGTTACCTAGCTCCTGAGTTAGCACGCACTGGAAAGGTAACCCCTCTTACCGACGTATTTGCATTTGGTGTATTCATCCTTGAAGTCATTTGTGGACAACGGCCAATCAACCAAGATATACGAGGAAAACATCCCATATTAGTTGATTGGGTCCTTGAGCATTGGCGCAATGGATCACTCGTCGACACGGTGGATACTAAACTCCATGGTGAATATGATGTAAACGAGGCATACTTAGCACTCAAGCTAGGACTACTATGCTCGCACCCATTCATGGACGCCAGGCCTACCATGCGCCAAGTAATGCAGTACCTTGACGGTGACTGCGCAACACCAGAGCCATCATTACCAGTGGACACCAACTTCGAGATGCTCGCTGCGATGCAGAATGAAGGTTTTGACCCATACGTCATGCTGTATCCTTCTTCCACGGCAAGCCATGGTGCAGCATCCATTGTCTCAAGTGGAAGATGACCTGTGCCTTGGCCGGCCTTTTTGGTCCTCGTAAGCGCAGGGGTCTTTTCTGCAGCATCCTCCAATTTGGTCACTGTATTTCTGCTATGTGGGTTCTACCGCTGAACTTCTGAATATTTGTATGAAAAACTTGTTTTGTTACTGATGTACCTCCTTTATATCTTTTTCAAGGAGGTGGTACCCCTCTATTGTACGTATTCCCGGGTTAGTAGGCTCGCACCCCTATTGTAAAACCCCAGGCTTGTTACCTTATTCCCAGTCTTCTTCTAGTTATGATATCCTTCATATGCATGTGGTTATTGGGGGTTTTAGCAGTGCACCAAATAATATGTTAAATTCTAAATACATTAATGGTCATATATGACCCCTACGTGGTATCGAAAATTTGATACACCAGTACGAAGACCTGGTGAAAAATATAAATAAATTAGATACAAAATGATTTACAAATATGAATACGAACCAAAACAATCTACTCGCTGTGGATATCTGCAGCGTTCCTTCGGAACTTTGTCAAAAGGAACTTTGTGAAATGTCAAAGTGGATGTTAGTATGACGTTGACCTTGCCGAGAAAATTATAAAAAGCTATTTTGTGCGGATCAAAGTTGACTCAAAAGTTTGCATAGTTGGAAAGAACTGCACACGGAATTGAGATACATATTTCCATCGTAGGCGTACACAAATGCTGATATATCTTTTTATGCTGATTTCACCTTCCACATCCATAGTTTTTTGTTTGGTAATTGTATCTGATAGGGTATTCTACCTACGGAACTATTTGGGATTCGGCTTGATCCAACTTCCAGTATGGGGTTAAGAGCCCCCCCACGCCGAAATCCGGGGCAAATTTCGTCCGGATTGGACGTAAAATTGGCGTGGGGAGGACCAGTTTCCCAGCCGCGATCTCAGGCGAAGACGCCGATCTAAATTTGAAAAACGAAAGCTTGACGAAATACGGCTAAAAAGGACTGAGTTTAGACTAAATTTAACGATATTTACTATATAGAGGGCGAAGTTCATACATGGAGGCTGAATTCGAATATATTTCGACTTCGGCCGGGGGAATACAAATTTAAATATTAAAACACGGCGCTCTACATGCCGAAATGGCGGTAGAACACCGTGTAGTCCTCGTCGCCGTCGCCGCCATCATTGGAAAGTGGTGGCGCCGTCGGCGCCTGGCTGCTGGTGCCCTGGCCGGGGTCTCCCCACCGGCCACTGTCGCGCGGCGGGGACGACGATGGCTTGTACCAGTCGTCATCGGACTCCGCGTCGAGGTCGGTGACGGGGACGTGGCCGCCAGATGGAGGAGTCGCAGGCCGGCGGTAGCGAGCGACGTCCTCGAGGAGCCGAGCCTGCCGCTCCGCCTCCTCCTTCTCCCACTGCTCTCTCGACCAGGCGCATGCCTGGTCGAGGGGCATGGCGTTGTCGGCGGGGACGAGGTCCTGGAGGGACCTCGCCATGACGGCCTCGAGGATCGCGGCGTCCTCGGCGTCGTTGACCTCCTCCACCTTCACCTTCGCCGGCTTGTGCTTCCGCTCGCCGGAGGTGACTGGTTCGCGCTTGGGGCGGAGGAGGCCGCGTGTCGTCGAGGGCTCGCGGATGAGGATCCCGCCGCCGCTGCGCGCACGGTTGCTCGGCGGGGAAGGCGGCTCCGTTTTCACCGGCGCCCACGATGGCGCCGACCTGGAGATCGGCGTCGACCTCGACGCCGATCCGGACGACGAGGAGCTGGCAGCCATGCGCCGTGGCTGCCAGGAGCTTCACCGGCGGTGGCTCGCCGATGCCCTCGACAGCGGGGGCATCGTCAGAACGGGATAGTTGCGGCCCTTGATGTGCTCGAGGACGGCCTCGAGCGTCCGACCTGGCGCGCTCCACCAACGCCGGCGCCCCGCGGCGTTGTTGCGCGGAGGCGGAGGCGGCGGGTCGTCGTAGGCGGCGAGCTCCCGCTCCCACCGCCGCAGGAAGAACGAGTTCCACGCCGTGTAGTTGTCGGGGTGGAACTGTGGCTCGGCGCGGTCTTGGTCCGACAGCGTCAGCCGGACCTCCTCGATGGCGGCGTCGAGGAGTTGTCCATGGGGTGGCGGCGGGATTGGCACGCCGCCCGCACTTAGCCGCCACCCGCCGCCGGTAGGCCTCGTGTCCGGCGGGCAGGGGTACCCCGCCTGGTGGAGGAGGTGCCCCTCCCACGCGTGGAGCGACGGGCGGGGAAAGCCGTTGTTGGCCGCGTCGTCTTCCTCGTTGAACGACATGGATCTCGTCGAAGGGGAGAGTGGTGCTACGCGTCGCGGCGAGCGGGGTATTTAGGCGGGGCTGGAGCCGGCGATTTAATGCCGCGTGGATGCTACGCGTCCGCGGCGAGCTGACCGGCGGCAGCCTTTACTGCGCGCGAAAGACGATGCGTCTGCCGCTGACCGGCCGGGTCCACCTCTGCGGCGAAGCCGAAGCGAAAGCGCGGGAGAGATTTCTCGGCGTTTCTCGCGCTTTCGCTTCGTTCGGACTCCCCGAGCGCGCCCCGGTAGGCTAGGGTTGGCGTGGACTCGCCGGATGGATGAAGGCCCAAATCCGGGGAAAAACGAGGAACCGGGGGCGCGGCTGGGCCATTTTTCGCCGTCCGGATGGAAAAAAAGCCAGCCGGGGGCATGTTCGGGGAGACGAGTGGAGATGCTCTAAAGATACCAAGCAAATAATTCCAGCCCAAAATTTACATTCTTCCTCAATTATCGCCCTTCTACTCGATCCCACTAGAACATATACATATTTGGTCATATCGTATTTGAAAAGACGAATGAGGAGATAGAGAACTTGTAGGGAAAATAGAAGTCCTCACATTTCTCATATTTAATTTCGCCTACTAAACATTATCGTTTTTCATGTCCCACTTGTGTGCCATCCCGACTTGGCGACCCTTGCCAGCGGCATGTGTATGCCCATTGTCAATGTTACCACATGCAATGATGTTCCGCACTTTCAAGACATTGTTGCCACATGTCTACGAGGACGCCTAAGTGGAATCACCTAGGTCTGCACACGGGTTGCCTATGGTACTCTCCAACTCAAAAGTAGGGCCCTACAATAGAGGAGGAAAGGGATATCCGAGATTGACTGTAACACACCCCTTCTATGGGTCAAACAATCGGAGTGGGGAGTCTCGAGAGTCCAGATTACTGTTTATATTCTAGATACCACAACCATGCCAGTTTATACAATATAGATGTCCAAAGGCTGAGATGATATCCAATGTACAACTGAAATTAAGAAGTTACATGTTGGGAGATTCAACTGACCTGAAAATGATGCCTGGGCAGGTGTGCGAGCTTCCTATATTAGATATGTGTTCTTGAGTATATTCTTGTCCATGTATACTTTGGTTGTTCGGAAGTTAACCGGATTGGCCTGGAAAGTTGTACGGTTAAACACAGGTTGAAAGATCAAATTTGTTTGTTATGCCACCTGGATTGGACTGGTGCAAGAAGTTAAGTAGAGCAGAGTATATTTTGTTTTGTCGGAAGTTTCTACTGATAAAGATAAGATGAAAGACCAGCTGCTAATCCTACTTGTTTTCTGCAGTTAAATGTTGGACAGTGATGGATTGCTTGGAACACCTGAAATCACACGCAGTTGTGACTGATCTGTCCCCTTGCTCCGTAAGTGCCATTGAAAAGGCCTGCTGCCATGCGTCATTTTTGTTCGGACCTACCACATCCATAGTTTCTTTTAGATATAATTATATCTGACAGCGTTAGTATTCTGCGTAAGAAATTATTTGGGATTGGAAAATGACATCGACTCGATCCAACTTCCAGTATGGTCAAAGATACCAAGCAAATAATTCCAGTTCAAATTTTACATTCTTCCTCAATTATTGCCCTTCAACTTGAAAAGGCTTGCTGCCATGCGTCATTTTTTGTTCTGACCTAGAGGCTGCGCTGACAAATTCCTTAGTGGCATGTTATTGTGGTCTCCATTGGAGAGAAAAAAGAGAGGAAAACTCAAGAAAACATATCATCTCATGATGTCATTATCAGGCCACGCATTCAGATGGGATATGTGGCATGCACTTGATTTTGGGACGATTTGATGAAGTGGTAATAATATAAACTGCGTTGTACGTGTGTAGCTGCCGAACACCGCAAACAACTTTTCTCACTTCCATCCATATTGCTTCCCCTCTATGTACTTACTTGCAGCCTAGCTGTAGACATGGCCGCCAAGCTTCATCCATCCATCCTTGTGTACTTCATGTGCCTCATGATCCTCTCCCTTGGTCCAAACCATTTAGCTCCGTGCACTGCACAGGTGCAGTCATTCGTCTACTCCGGCTTCCAAGCAGCCGACATCATCCTGGATGGCTCCGCCATGGTCCAACCTGGTAGACTCCTCCAGCTGACCAACAGCTCCGACATCATAGGCTACGCCTTCCACCGGGCTCCCTTGCATTTCCGTGGCGGGACGGTACAATCTTTTTCGCTCTCCTTCGTCTTCGCCGTCCAATCCGAATTTGACAAAGAAAGCAGTGGCGGCATGGCCTTCTTCATAGCTCCGGGCAGGAACTTCTCCGGCGCCATGCCAGGCAGTTTCCTAGGCCTCTTCAACGCTTCCACAAACGGCAGACCCGACAACCACATCTTCGTGGTTGAGCTCGACACTTTCGGGAACGGGGAGTTCAAGGACATCGACAGCAACCATGTTGGCATCGACATAAATGGGCTGATCTCCATTGAATCCCACACAGCTGGTTTCTATGATGACGACACTGGTAGCTTCACAAACTTATCTCTGAATAGTGGGGATCCCATGCAAGTGTGGGTCGAATATGATGCGCAGACCACACAGATCGTATCGACTTTGGCTCCGCTCGGTGCTGCCAAACCTCACAGACCATTGTTTACAACCACCGCCAACCTCTCCGATGTGCTCCAGAACCTATCTTTTCTTGGCTTCTCGGGTTCCTCTGGCTCGCTCAGCACACTATACTCCGTGCTTGGTTGGAGCTTTGCCATGCATGGCCCTGCTCCGGCAATCAACATCACCAATTTGCCCAAGTTGCTTCGTGCCCATCGGGAGGCTCGATCTAATGTGTTGGAGATCGTCCTTCCCATTGCCACCGCAACGTTCATCACAGCCATGGGAATCACCATTTTCCTACTCGTACAAAGGCATCGGAGGTACGGTGAGCTACGAGAGGATTGGGAGGTGGAGTTTGGGCCACATCGGTTCTCGTACAAGGAATTGTACCAGGCAACAGAAGGATTCAAGGACAAGAACCTCCTAGGAGCAGGAGGCTTTGGGAAAGTACATAAAGGAGTACTCCCAGTATCCAAATTGGAAGTAGCCGTGAAAAAAGTGTCCCATGAGTCAAGGCAGGGGATGAAGGAGTTCATCACTGAGGTCGTTAGTATTGGCCGCCTTCGACACCGCTACCTGGTGCAGTTGCTTGGCTATTGCCGGCGCAAAGATGAGCTCATTCTGGTGTACGAGTACATGCCGAATGGCAGTCTTGACAAGTATCTGCATTGTGAAGAGTACAAGCCTACACTAGGTTGGACCCAGAGGTTTGGGATCGTAAAAGGGATCGCATGTGGCTTGTTCTATCTACATGAGAATTGGGAAAAAGTTGTCATACACAGAGATATAAAAGCAAGCAACGTGCTCCTTGATGGTGAAATGAATGGACGGCTTGGTGATTTTGGCCTTGCAAGGTTATATGATCATGGTACCGACCTACAAACCACACATGTGGTTGGCACCTTGGGTTACCTAGCCCCGGAGCTGCTACGCTCGGGGAAGGCTTCTCCTCTTACGGATGTTTTTGCCTTCGGCACATTCCTTCTTGAGGTAGCATGTGGACAGAGACCAATCAAGCAAGACAACGAAGACAAAGACGCTATGCTGGTGGATTGGGTACTCGAGCATTGGCACAACGGGACGCTCTTGCAAACTGTGGACACTAGACTCCAATGTAACTATGAGAAGGACGAGGCCAGCATGGTGCTGAAGCTAGGGCTCTTGTGCTTGCATCCGTTACCCACTGCAAGGCCTAGCATGAAACAAGTCATGGAGTACCTCAGTGGAGAGACCACATTACCCGAGCTGGCGCCCACACGTTTTAACTTCAACATGATGTCCATAATGCAAAACAGAGGATTTCGCCCATCCATCATGTCGTCTACAGACTTAACGACAAGCGTCGGCACATTTTCTGACCTCTCTGGGGGGCGATGATGACCTATGTTTGTGGTGTGATATATGAATATGTATCTGGATCTGAAATAATAGTGGTGTGTGTTATATATGAGTGATTGTATGGACGATAAATTAGTTGCCTTAGTATGATGCTACCAGGGGATGTATATCAATGGAGTGAAACCTACTAGATGCATAAGCCCTTTGTTGTAGCTTGATGTGCTTATTTTCACTAGAGCTTCTGTTTGTACCTTCGTTCCACTCAACATTATTTTGTTAGCACAGTGTGAAACTCACAATTCAAAGCCTACTTTCCACCATCTCACGCTGGAAATTTATTCACCTTATTACAGTTTCAGCCCGATGTCTGTGGCCTAGCCCATATTCCTCTCACTGCATAATTGTATCGCTTATCTGGGCCGGGATCCAAGCCTAGAAATATAAAAAATATAGTTGTCAGTTTGCCTTTGTGAACCGTTTGAACATTTTATTTTGATGACTACATACGTTTTCTATCTTTTTGTTTCTTAAATGTCGTTTGAGTATTTTGTCGTAACAAACATGTTGGTTCAAAATTACTATGATTTGGAATTTTTATTTGAGAACCTTTGTGTTGCTACGGGAACCACAATAAAATTATCAAGTATGGTTTGAAATATGTTAAATATTTCTAATACTCATGCCAGCTCTGGCTTGGCCTAGTATACAAATATGGGAGGCAGCGCAACCAGGAAGGCACGCAGAATACCCTAAAATTGTAGAAGGATCAAGGCTTAAACGGCTCTGGCTTCCCTGTCCCATTTCTTGTACCACCCTATTCCCATTCCTGTAATTTGAATCAGAAACAGTTGTATCTCTAATTCACTGCTGTAATCTATTCCAAATCCTAGACGAACCCTAATAGCGAGGCTACTGCACACCCTAGTTTCCATGATAAAAAGGCATGCAGCCAGGAAGTAGATATATGTAGGAATTTAATATGTGGCATATCCAATCAGTGTTAGTTCAGAGACATGATAAGGATCCATGATAAAAGAGGTAAAGATGGGGTCAGTGAACTTCTGATTGTTTGCATACTAGCTTATTTATTGTACCACAATCTCATTTGAAGCATTTTCTCAGCATTCCAAGCGTGACAAGCGTGCATCCTTCTTGAAGGCCGATCCATACGTCATTGTTTACCTGCCTATGTGTGAACTGTTGATGTTTCCCTCTCACTCCAACATTTACTAATTAGAAAAAACAGGTGAGAAATCTATTAGAAAGTAGACCAATACAATTTTCACGCTTCATCATTGAACATGTTTTTTTTTTCGATAAAGGAGCAAAGCTCCAGCCTCTGCATCAATAGATGCACACGGCCTCTTTTATTAAAAATGAAGATCCAAGTCTCAGTATACCATCACTTATTACAATCACGGAAAAACTAAAGTCGCAACAATAATCAACCAAAAGAAAATACGGCTAACAGAAGAGCTATGCATTTGCTATTCTATTAAGATGCCGCCACCCAGTAGCCTGGAAAAAGAAGTCCTGAGCAACTAGTAGCATCCGGTTGCATCCAATAACCATAGCCTCCCGCTGCTCCATAGGGAGAAGTAACACCCATTGCTGAATTGAATGCGCAGCTCGCCGGATAACCTGCAAAAAATTAGTCCCAGTTTGTTTGTTAAAGATCATATCATTTCTAGTCCTCCAAATAGCCCAACATAGGGCCGACACACCTATTCGAATCTTATGTTTATCTTCTTTCCTCACTCCATTCAGCCATCTACCAAACATATTAGTAATATTAGCTGGCGGAGGAATGTTATATGTAAGATACATCATACGCCAAATTATCTTCGCAAAAGGGCAATACACAAATAAATGATTTACAGTTTCTATGGAATCACAAAAACAACATTTTTGACAACCATTCCACTTCCGTTTGGCTAAGTTATCCTTCGTTAAAAGCACCTTATTATTAAGAAACCACATAAATTTTTTTTATCTTCAAAGGGATCTTTAACTTCCATAGATACTTTCGAAGGAAAATAGTATGCCCATTCATCATATCTAAATACATAGACTTAACTGTAAACACCCCCGAATCATTTAGTTTCCAAATAAAACTATCCGATTCAGTTGTTAAATTGATAGTAATTAATCTTTGGCATAGATGTAACCACTGTATCCACTTATTATCATTCAATCCTCTTCTAAAAGTAATATTAATAGGTTGAGTATCAAGCACAGTTGACACTAACACATTCTTATGCTGAATAATGTTATACAGAGCCGGATATTGATGGGATAGAGGCATATCCCCCAACCACACATCCTCCCAAAACCTAACAGATTTTCCATCCCCTACTCTGAACCGGCCTCGCTTAAAGAAATCTTCTTTTACATGCATGAGACCCTTCCAGAAAGGTGAATCAGTCGGTTTAACCTCTACTTGTGCCAATGTTTTGTTTTTAAGATATTTGTTACAGATGAGTTGTTGCCACATACCCTCCTCTGATAGGATTTTAAACAACCATTTACTCAAAAGACATTTATTTTTCAATTCCAAAACCTCAATACCCAACCCCCTTGATCTTTTGGTCTACACAAAATACTCCATTTAGATAGCCTATACTTCTTCTTATGCTCATCAGATTGCCAGAAAAAATTGGATCTATAAAAATCAAGTCTCTTCCTCACCCCAATTGGGATCTCCAAGAAGGAGAGCATAAACATTGGCAAACTTGTAAGGACCGAATTAATTAGCACCAATCTATCACCATATGATAGCAATTTACTACGCCAACCCCCCAATTTGGAGGCAAACCGGTTCTCAATAGGATTCCATTCCGCATTCCGCAAAGTTCTATAATGTACCGGAATTCCCAAGTATTTCAAAGGTAGCGTTTCTGACTCACACCCAAATATTTGCCTATACTGATCCTCCATATCCTTAGATTTACCAAAAGTAAAAATCTCACTCTTATGGAAATTAATTTTTAAACCCGATAATTCTTCAAAAATACATAAAATCAATTTCATATTAACGGCCTTCGCAATATCGTGTTCCATAAACAGAATTGTATCATCCGCATATTGTAAAATGGAAATTCCCCCGTCAATAAGGTGCGGTAACAAACTTTCCACTTTACCTACTTCCTTCGCTCTAGCAATAAGAATCGCTAACATATCAGCTACAATATTGAAGAGAATTGGGGATAAAGGATCGCCCTGTCGTAGGCCTTTCCTAGTTTGAAAATTATGTCCAATAACATCATTCACTCTTATTCCAACACTCCCACCTTGCACAAATTGCTTTATCCTATCACACCATATCGGATCAAAACCCTTCATACGATAAAACTTGTTGCAAAAAGGGCCATTTGACTTTATCATACGCTTTTTTGAAGTCAATTTTAAAAATCACCCCATCTAATTTTCGTCTATGCATTTCATGTATTGTCTCATGAAGGACAACAACACCTTCTAAAATATGTCTTCCAGGGATAAACGCTGTCTGTGTCGGTTTGATAACTTTTTGAGCTACCTCCGAAATACGATTTGTGGCGACTTTAGTAAAGATTTTAAAACTCACATTGAGTAAGCATATAGGTCTGTATTGTTGAATTTGAGTTGCATTTTCCTTTTTCGGTAATAGAGTGATTACTCCAAAATTCAATTTATAAAGTGGTAGTTCCCCTTTCTGAAAGCTCTCAAATAAAGCCATCAGATCAAAATTAATTACTCCCCAAAAATGTTGATAAAACTCTGCCGGGAAACCGTCTGGTCCAGGTGACTTATTATGTTCCATTTGAAAAATTGCATCATGAACCTCCTCCATCGAGAAGTTTTCAATCAACACCTGATTCTCTTCCGCTGACAATTGCGGGATATCATCAATTATTGCTTTCATCAAGCACAACCGAGCTATGCTCTGGATTACCAAAAAGTTTTTTATAGTATTCTGAAATATACACCCTTAGATTATCATCACCCACAATAGTTCCTTCCTCTTGCTCCAATTGATAAATTTTCTTTTTCCTGTGTTTACCATTAGCTATAAGGTGAAAATATTTGGTATTATCCCCCCCTTCTTGAATATATTTAACTTTAGCCCTTTGTGCCCACTTGATCTCTTCGTCTCGTCGAAGCTTATTTAACTTTTCATTAGCTATCTTTAGCTCATTACGCTCCCCCTGTGATAGCGGTATCATTTCCGCTTTAATATCTAGCAAATCAATAATACTCAGAAGTCTCTCCTTCTCCTTCTTATATTTTCCACTCAAATTTCTCGCCCAACCACGTAAGAAGCGCCGTAAATGTCTTATTTTGTTTTGCCAAGTTTGAATGGGACTTTTCCCAATGGGGCCGGCTGCCCATTCAGCAGCAATGAGCTCATCAAACCCCTCTTGTTCAAGCCAAGCCAACTCAAAGGAAAACCGTGATTTTTACCTATATGCGCTTGAATCCCCACATCAATCAAAAGCGGAGTATGATCAGATCCCGTGCGTGACAATGCCCGGACCGTGACCAAAGGGAATTTCTGTTCCCACTCTACACTCGCAAGAACCCTATCCAATTTTTCATATGTAGGCGTTTGTCTTCTACTAGCCCAAGTGAATTGCCGACCCGACAACGCAATTTCTCTCAAATTGAGGCTTTCAATAATCGCATTAAAAATAAAAGGCCAGCGGGGGTTAAAGTTATCATTACTTTTTTCCTCCGGTTTCCTCAAGATGTTAAAATCCCCAGCTAATAACATAGGTATTGTCTCTGATTCACAAGTCCTGACCAACTCGGCAAGAAACTCATATTTATTTTTATCTTGAGCCGCCCCATACACCGGCACAAGAAGCCATTGAAAACCATCAATTTTAGAAGTAATAGACAACTTGACACAATAATCTCCACTGTCAACTCTATTGACCACCAAAGTTGTTGTATTAATCCCTACTAAAATTCCACCCGATCTACCATGTGGCGGCAAACAAAACCAAGGAAAATTTTTACCCGCCGCCAACTCCCTTAAAAAATGCACCTCAAAATTAGATCTACCAGTTTCTAGCAAAGCAATAAAATCCAGGTCATACTCCCTAATCGATTCCTTCACAAACAGATGTTTACCCGGGTCTCGAAACCCTTCACTGTTCCATGTCATACCCTTAAGATTTGTCATTGTAATTTTGATGGTTTGAATCTAACACGGTTACTTCTCCTAACATTTTCTTTATCATAAGACTTCTTCTTTCGAATCTTTCTCTCCCTAGTAATGACCTTGGGCTTCTCTAAAATCTCGTCACTTAAAAAATCCTCCTCGGCTTCTAAATCGTCACACAAATCAGAGGCACGGGAAACCATCATACAATTTAGTGCCAATGAATCATTACATTTTAACAAAGTGATTGATCGTTGTTTCTCAACATCTTTTATTATCTTAGCCGATTTAGTGCACTCAGAAAGAGAAACGCCTAACGAAACCCCTAACACTCTAGCATCATCAATTATTTGCTCATCCGAAAAAGAATTAATAGATGTTTGTATTAATGATGACATACCTATCACTGGCATCTCGGCTCTTTTCTGTGCAATCATAGTCGCCCTCTCCATTTGCGTCATATCCGCATTATTCTGAGTCCGCAGTCTTCCACTCGACCGCACCTCGCGCAAAGCCTCCTCCTGAATCCCTCCGAAAGCAACAATCTGCTCATAAGTATGTTGCCCTATCATCGGCCCATTCTTCTTCTTATGATCAGAGATAGTACCAGGGGCCATACATCCCTGTTCAAAATAATTTTTAGACTGAAAAACCGAATCAGAATTATATAACACAGCCCCTACATGAACTGAATGTTTCACCTTAGATAACTTGGTCGGCGTGATCGACGTCGCGCCCAACTGCATGGCCTTGAGAGGCACGCCATGCATACCAGGCTGCCCTCCAACTCGGCCAGAATCTTGGCCTGCTGGTGCCGAAGGCGAGCTAACAGCGGCAGCGCTCCGAAAACCCGGCGCCGCGACGGCCCGGCCCACGGCTGCATGAATCGGGGCAGCCGCCGCATGCACGCGCGGCCTGTCGCCTCCGATCGACGTAACAGCAGCCTCGGTACCTCCCTTCTGCACAGCTGTACTCCCCATCTGGTTGGCTAAAGTTTGAAGCATAGATGGTGATAAGTTGACGACAGGCTTAGGCATACACTCGCCTGCCTTGTCGGCCACTTCGCTGAAAGAATTAAACAACACTTTTGGACTTAAGCACAAAGTATTCGAAGCATACGAAGTTTTTTTAACACCGCAAGTAATATCATACCTATTCGTTTGGGGTTGAGTCAGTATCATAGCATTCTTCCCCACTGTATTATCAATCCCATTTGTTGATGTGCCAGAACCATTTTTATTAGCATCATTCTCCCCCACATTCTTAGTTCGCTTGTTATTTCTGTCCAGCTCATCCCTCTTCTGGTTATCCGGAGCCTTAGGATCATCATCCCCACCCTCACCAGGAGCCTCTGACATAGTAACATCAGAAGGTGCCGCATGTTTCCCCCCTTCCACTTCAAACCTCAATCTGAAGAACTCATTCTTAATTTTAAGATCCCAAGTATCTGGTATGAGAGCAGTATCCAAACAAGTAATAAACATACGAAGGACATTGTACTGTCGAGTAAAGACTATATCAACCTCCTTAGTCTTTCCAAACACATCCCCCAGAGCCCAAAGAGCAAGGTAGTCATCCAACGCCACTGGTGGTAAGCCATGTACCCTCACCCATACATCCTCCGGCACCCAAACTGGCTCAACCTCCTTCTTCCAGAAATCAAAAGATAAAATAATAGTCGAATCTGGCACATGAAAACGCCCAAAGTGTTGAACTCGCACTAATTCAACCTTACTAGGAAAATTCACCTTGAACACATTTTCTTCGACTTGTTGAACCTCCCACTGATATGTACTATCTGGTACAACCCACTGCAAGTGTGTAATAAGTTGTGCTACTGATACCTCCACTCTTCCTAAGCGCGTGTTCTCGACCCTAGGCCGAACAGAAGTAGAGAGAGGAAGCTCCCAAAAAGACAAATCCGGGTGCCCCGATCCATACATTGCTATTCTTTTCCTGGGAGCCTTATGCAGAGGGCAATCTTTAGTTGCATGGTCTGGTTTTTGGCAACAATCGCAAAGAACAACCTCACAATCATTCAAGAAATGACCATTCTGCCTACATCTAAAGCAACTAGGGCCCTTCTTTTTATTTGCAGCAACAAACTCAGCCTCACTCATACCTTCAAAGTCCTCAACATTATCCTTACCTCCAATCCCCGCAACGGCTAACAAAGCATCCTCAGCTCGTTGTGGTTGTGGCACCAAACTCGGAACAGGCTGCACCGGCGTGACCCTTGCAAACCCAGGCTGCCGAAGCACATTTGGCACCGGCTGCGCCCTCCTATTTTTCGGCTGCTGGTCAGAGTTCTGAGGATTCTGAAATTCTGGTCGTCCGGCGAGCTGACGAGCAAACGCCTCCGCCGCCTCAGAAACCAACTTTTGCTGCAAATCCGATAGCCCCGGCACCATGGCAGCATACCCGCCATTGGTACTCCTAACATCAGCACTATTATTCGGAACAAAACGACGAGAGTTGTAATTGTTGTACCCATAATTGCGTCTCCCATCATACTGGTTGCTGAAACCATTGTGATGCCGGCGATCACCGCGGTCACCGCCGCTGTTTGGACGCGCCGCACCAGCCCGAAAGACACCGTCGCCGAAGACATTGGACTGGTTCGCCTCACCAGCATCCGATCCGCTGTTCGCCGTGCCGCTAGAGCTCCCTTGGAAGTAGTTTGCCCCACGTCCAGCAGCGAAACCATCATGCCATCCCGATCCACCACGGCCACCTGGTGGACGTCCCCTGTTAGGCTGCCCACCGCCCCGATTTGCCATCAGTGGTAAGATCGGAAGAGCTTTCTGTGTGGAACAATGTGTCTGCGATATGGAAGACGATGGCGGCGAAACAGGAATTGTGCGGGCCAAACTTTTGGTGTTAAACCCTAATCGATAGCGAACCCCCCGAGCAAATTGAGGGATCCTTGCCAAAGATCGATCGATCTGACGAACCAGGCCCATACGACCCGATGCGTCCCGAACAGATAATTCCTCGCCCAATTCTGAGCCCATCCGGCCTGTTTTCAAAAAATTTGAATTTGGAACAGCAAGATCACAACGTCGTCTCTGTCGTGTATCAGATCCCACCGGCGGCCATACTCGACGCCGACGAGATCTTACCAGTTTCTTGTTGCGTCTCTGAACCAAGATCCACTCATCAGGATCAAAATCATCGAGAAAGAAAGTCGTCGGTGACAGGACCGGCGTCCTGCATTTGATCATCATCTCCGACTCCGGCGTAGGAGTCAGAGACAAAAGATTAGAACGAAAGGGAGAAGTAGATGGAGGCGTACCTGGTCTAAGCGCCAGCGCCGCCGCACACTGCCGCTGCCTCTTCTGCTCCCTTCTATCGACGGCGGACAGAGTGGTCGACGCAAGATCCCGTCCATCATCCTCCACCGGCGTACTGTAGTACAGAGCCAAGGATGATGTCGTACCTGCTGCCGGAGACTCGTCGTCGGAATCTTCCTCCGGCGAGATCGCCCAGAATCGCCCTCGCGTCGCCTCTAAAGGTCCTCCGCTATTTCCGCTCATTTCTCTCCAAACTTTCCATCCTACTTCTTACGGTGGCCTAGGATAGATTCAAGATAATTTACACGTATGCAACATGGTATGGTGGCTTGGCCTAGTATAGATTGAAGATATACACGCATGGAATATGTATGGTGGCTTAGGATGCCTCGAGACTATCGTACGTAACAGGCTTCTTGTATCTTTTAGCCACTCATATTTACCTTCTTTCGAGGATCAATGCTAAAGTTCAAAATGAGGCTACAATTAATCAGTAAGTATATAAGACTGTAACTCACAATGCTAATTAAGTGAGACACAGGGGTAACTCCCAAAGAAAAGCCAAGACAGGAGAGTAGAGAAACAACAATAATTCAAGCGAAATGTACCCATTGATTGAAGATTGTTGAGAGATGTAAATATAAAGTATTATAGGGACTATATTGAAAAGTGTGGCATGTATGTAAACAGAGGAGAGACTAGAAGAGACTAGTTCTCCCAGGAAAAATCCCAAGTCGCTTGAAGCCATGTTCAGATGAAACCCCCAAATCCCACCTGAAATTCCTCAAATCCTTTTCTTACAAGACAACATGGTATCAGAGCAATTAGATCCAGTGCGATTCTAGTGTGATTTCCCTTTTTTCTCGTCAAATCGCGGTGCTGTGTCGCCGTCGTAGTCGTTCGTGAGCAGGGGGAGTTGTCGTTCCGCCAGCCAGGGGTTGCCCCGGACGGGCTGCCGCACAGCCGGTGTCAGTCGTCATCCACGAAGCTGCATCGCTCAGTCGTCGTCGAGTTGTCTGTGGTGTGGTCGATATCTCAGAGCTCCAAGTTTGTCCTGCTGCTCCTCCTTGCAATTTGAGTCTGTACGTGCTGTTGTGCCTTGCCTTGCTTGCTATTTGTCTTCAAGCTACAGAGAAGCATAGTTATCACTTGTATTTTTCACATCTTCTGCTGACCCGCTCTAGTGTGCACTAGTGTGTTTTAGCTCACAGGATTATGGGTGATGCTAGTAAAGACAAGATGGGGGACTCTAGTATTGAGAAACTTTGTGAGAGCATGCCGAAAGTATTTGCTCAGTTCATGGAACAGGCACAATTAAGATCCAGTACTACTTCTGAAGGCTCCAAAATTATTTTGGAACAGAATCCTGTCAAGTTGTCTGGACCTGGGGATTATTTCAGTTGGGCTCGTCATGCTTCTCTAATATTAGGATCACATGGTCTCCTTAAGTTCCTAAACGATGATGGAGAGAAATCAGTACATGGGGATGCAGCGCAAGAGCAGTGGGAACAAAATCAACAACGTGTTATGGTTTGGTTGTTGGGATCCATGGATGCATCAGTACTGCGAGAGCAAGTTGAGAACCTTCAGACTGCAGCTGAGATTTGGAATGAAATTGAAAAACAATTCTCAGGAAAGTCTAACAAGATGCAAGTGTGTAGGATACTTCATGAGATGAGGTATATCAAGCAAGATGAAAAATCTGTAACGGAGTATGCAGGGGAGCTAAAGAAGCTATATAGGGACCTTGAGTTCTTCCGCCCATTTAAACCACATGATCCTAGAGATCTATTGCTTCTTCGTGAGTGATTCGAACCATTGCTTGTGCAGATTTTTCTTGAAGGTTTAATCTCAGAATTCCACCTTCGTCGTGAAATGATATTTTCAGCCCCGGAGTGGCCAACCTTGGATGAGACTATTTCTAGCATTCTTGAGGAAGAAACTCGCCTAACACATCAGTCACCCACAACAAGAGCTACTGATTCTCGTGCAGCTTTGTCGCTTCATACAATGCCTCCAGCTGCTTCACTCTCCAAGTTTGGTATTCAGAAAAAGGGTAAAGGAGTATGTGAACATTGTAAGAGGCCAGGCCATATAAAGGAGAACTGCTACGAGCTGCATGGTTTCCCTGATCCTAAGTCATTTTGTGATCATTGCAAGAAGCCCGGCCATACAAGAGATGGATGTTATAAGCTGCATGGTTATCCAAATGAGTGGCAGCAAGGGAAGTTCAATTCCAATAACACTCGACCGAGTCAGCAAAACCGGGCACATCAGCAGAACCGGACACATCGGCAGAACCGGGCACATCTCACTACTTCTACAGGTGAATTATCAGGCTCAGCTGCACAAGCTCTCGAGGAATTCAAGTCAAAGCTCATTCTCGCTGACAAAGATGTAGCCACAGCAGGTCCTTCTAGCTCTATCTCTAGTTTCTGTGCTGGTGCATATACAGGTATGAATAACCAATCAAACCCCAATAATAATTATCCCATTCCTTGGATTATTGACACGGGGGCTACCAATCACATGTCTGGTTCTCCAAAAGAGTTCAAGACATATTTACCTTGCTCTGGAAAAGATAAAGTTCGTATAGCAGATGGATCCTTGAGTCCAAGGATCCATTGATTGCACACCTTCCTTGACTCTAGAATCTGTTCTTCATGTTCCTAACTTTCCTGTCAATCTACTTTCCGTCAGCTCCATTTCCAAATCTCTTAATTGTGGAGCTTGGTTTGAACCTACTTTTTGTTTATTCCAGGACCTGAAGACGGGGAGACTTCTCGGGACTGGGACAGAGCGTGATGGGCTGTACTACCTGGACAATGGAGCTGGTGCTCTTGCTCTTGCTGCTTATTCCTCCTCTAAAGATGAGTTACTTCTGTATCATCGTAGACTAGGCCACCTATCTTTCGAAGTTATGTCTCGATTATTTCCGTCCCTTTTGTCATCTTGCTCTCGAGGGCAACTTGTGTGTGATGCGTGTGAACTAGCTAAGCACACACGATCCACCTACTCGAGTAGTGGAAAAAAAGTATGTCTGCTTTTGAGGTTGTTCATTCTGATGTTTGGGGCCCTAGTGATACCCCATCAATTTCTGGACACCGCTGGTTTGTGACCTTTATTGATTGCTTCAGTCGATGTACTTGGCTTTACTTGTTAAAGCAAAAGAGTGATGTTTTTTCTACCTTCCAAGATTTCTATGCTCTGGTTAGCAAACAATATGGTGCTAATGTGAAAGTGCTTCGCACTGATAATGGCACCGAATATGTCAACAAGGATTTTGATTGTTTTTTTATCGTCTAGAGGCATTATACACCAAACTACATGCGTAAATACTCCATCTCAAAATGGAGTTGCAGAGAGGAAAAATAGACATTTGCTTGAAGTTACTTGCTCTCTTATGTTTACCATGAATATGCCAAAGTTCTTATGGGGCGAGGCGATAAAAACTGCAACTTACTTGATAAATCGTATGCCTCTTTGTAGTTTGGAGTATAAAACCCCTCTTGAGTGTTTAACTGGTTCTAATCCTTACATTGTGCCACCCAAAGTTTTTGGTTGTGTCTGCTTTGTTCATGACTATAGAAATTCAGTTGGAAAACTTGATCCGCGTGCTGTTCGTTGTGTCTTTGTTGGATACTCTCCACACCAGAAAGGTTATCGTTGTTGGTGCCCCTCTGAACATCGATTTTTTGTGAGCATGGATGTGACCTTTAAAGAACATGAACCATTCTATGGGTCTGCCAATGATGTTAGCACAATTATCTCCTCTCCCGTTACCGGCTGGATTGGTCGAGAGGGGGAGGGCGAGATGTGCAGTGGAGGAAGAGTTGTTCTTAATGAACATGACCCAAATATATTATCTACCACGCCAAGTGGTCGTGAACCTCAACGTGAGCATGGTACAACTAGACAGGGGGAGGATTTTTTCCAACCTTCTAATGATGATTCTTGTAGCGACTCGACTTTACAAGAGGCACAAGCTTCAGGTAGCTCATCACCCCATTCTCCGGTCGTACAGCCTATGGTGCAACACTCTCCAGCTCCTGATTTGTCTCTACCTGAATCAGGGCACCAAGGTACTGATCCCTCATCTAGTGCTCCTACTCCTAATCATCCCGTAGATGATCCCTCACCTAGTGCTCCTACTCCTAATCATTCCGTAGATGACCTACCAATTGCTTTACGTAAGCCTGGCAGGCGGTCCAACTTACCACCCCATCTCAAAGATTATGTTTTCCCAAAGAACAACATTGCTAATTTCATCTCCTACAAAAACTGTAGCTCTCACTTTAGAAGTTTCATTACTTCTCTTGATTCTGTTGTCATTCCTAGAAACTGGGACATAGCAATGAAGGACCCAAAGTGGAAAGCAACAATGCTCGAAGAGATGAGAGCTTTGGAAAAAAAAAATACTCGGGAGCTTGTTGAGCCGTCCCCTGGTAAGAAACCTGTAGGTTGTAAGTGTGTGTTCACGGTGAAGCAAACCCCAGATGGAAAGATAGAAAGGTATAAAGACCGACTAGTCGCAAAAGGTACACACAAACATATGGAATCGATTATGATGAGACATTTGCACCCGTTGCAAAAATGAATTCGGTGAGAGTGCTCATTTCTTGTGCAGCTAATCTAGGGTGGGATCTTTTCCAGCTTGATGTAAAAAATGCATTTCTTCATGGTGATTTACAAGAAGAAGTGTACATGCATATCCCAACGGGTTTTAGCACAAGACAGACCGAAGGTAAGGTTCTTCGCTTGCGTAGATCCTTGTATGGCCTAAAACAATCTTCGCGGGCTTGGTTTGATCGCTTTAGGAGGGCGATTTTACAAATGGGGTACAAGCAAAGTAATGCTGACCATACTTTATTCTACAAGCATAATGAAAGTAAGATGGCTATTTTAATTGTGTACGTGGATGATATAGTGATCACAGGAGATGACTGTGAAGAAATTGTTTGCTTAAAAAGAAAGTTGGCACAAGACTGAAGTTAAGGAGTTAGGACAATTGCGATACTTTCTTGGGATCGAGGTTTCTCGTAGCTCAAAGGGGATTTACCTCACCCAAAGAAAGTATGTTCTGGATTTAATATCAGACACAAATCTGTCTGGATGTCGTCCAGCATCGACTCCCATTGAAGTGAATCATCGCTTGCTTAGTAATAGTGGAGCTTCGGTTGACAAAGAATGTTACCAAAGGTTAGTTGGTAAACTGATTTATCTCTCTCACACCTGACCTGATATCGTTTTTGCGGTGAGTGTGATAAGTCAGTTTATGCATGACCCACGATCACATCATATGGATGCCGTCACACGGATAATTCGTTACCTAAAGAGCTGTCCCGGTCGTGGCCTACTGTATACATCTCAAGGTAACCTCCAAGTTGAGTGTTATACAGATGCGGATTGGGCTGGGTCTCTAGTAGACAGGCGATCTACGTCAGGTTATTGTACATTTGTTGGAGGCAACCTGGTTACATGGCGTAGTAAAAAAACAACATGTGGTGGCACGTTCCACAGCATAAGCCGAGTTTAGGGCTATCATGAGGATTCCAGCGATCCCGCCAAAATCCGCACGATATCGATTCAGAGACGCCCTCCGACACGACGTGCGACAAATCACACATGTGATGCCAGAGGAATTAACACGAGCGGTAACATTACAATAGGATTACAATAGAGCCTACAAGAAACATATAATTACAACAGCGACTCCAACGAGTCAAGATACAAATATACAATACAAAGGTCCAAGTCATATAGAAAATCGAATACGTCCGAGTACGGACAAGGTACAAATTGGACTAAGAGTCCTGAAGGTAACCAGTGGCGTCCATGACCCTGCCCAGGCCAAGCCGGAAGGGTAACCTTGCTAACGTCGTCATCTTGTACCTGTCGAAGTCGGGCCATCGGTTGCCGAAAAAAGGGAGGAAGCAAAAGAGAAAGAGAAAAGGCGAGAGTAAGTACCAAGGAACGAACTCCGGCACGTACTTAGCGAGACTAGAAATGGCTATGCTCGCCGGGCGAATATATATATCGCCTAGGGCTATATGGTAGGTTTAGCGGCAGCAAAACTATAACCAATAGAGACACGCTACAACATCCGTCTACTCAGAGAAGATAAGAGAGCGCACAAGGTAACAGATAAATACTACACAAACATAACCAGCCAAATACACATATCCCCTTCAACAGCAATGTAAAAGGCACTCAACGGTGGACAAGTTTTATTAGGTATCGGTTGTGAAGGAGATATGCCCTAGAGGCAATAATAAAAGTAGTTATTATTTATATCTCTATGTTTATGATAAATGTTTATATATCATGCTAGAATTGTATTAACCGAAACATTAGTACATGTGTGATATGTAGACAAACAAGAAGTCCCTAGTATGCCTCTTAAACTAGCTTGTTGATTAATGGATGATTAGTTTCATAATCATGAACATTGGATGTTATTAATAACAAGGTTATATCATTATATGAATGATGTAATGGACACACCCAATTAAGCGTAGCATAAGATCTCGTCATTAAGTTGTTTGCTATAAGCTTTCGATACATAGTTACCTAGTCCTTATGACCATGAGATCATGTAAATCACTTATACCGGAAAGGTACTTTGATTACACCAAACACCACTGCGTAAATGGGTGGCTAGAAAGGTGGGATTAAGTATCCGGAAAGTATGAGTTGAGGCATATGGATCAATAGTGGGATTTGTCCATCCCGATGACTGATAGATATACTCTGGGCCCTCTCGTGGAATGTCGTCTAATGTCTTGCAAGCATATGAATGAGTTCATAAGAGACCACATACCACGGTACTGAGTAAAGAGTACTTGTCGGAGACGAGGTTGAACAAGGTATAGAGTGATACCGAAGATCAAACCTCGGACAAGTAAAATATCGCGAGACAAAGGGAATTGGTAATGTATGTGAATGGTTCATTCGATCACTAAAGTCATCGTTGAATATGTGGGAGCCATTATGGATCTCCAGATCCCGCTATTGGTTATTGGTCGGAGTGAGTACTCAACCATGTCCGCATAGTTCTCGAACCGTAGGGTGACACACTTAAAGTTGGATGTTGAAATGGTAGTTCTTGAATATGGAATGAAGTTGGAATATTTGTTCGGAGTCCCGGATGTGATCCCGGACATCACGAGGAGTCCCGAAATGGTCCGGAGAATAAGATTCATATATAGGATGTCATTTTATGTGAATAAAATGTCGCGGAAGGTTCTATGGAAGGTTCTAGAAGGTTCTAGAAAAGTCCGGAAGAAACCACCAAGGAAGGTGGAGTCCACAAGGGACTCCACCCCCATGGCCGGCCAACCCTAGTGGGGAGGAGTCCCAAGTGGACTCCCCTTAGGGGCCGGCCACCCCCCACATGGGAGGTGGGAATCCCACCTTTGGGTGGGAGTCCTAGTTGGGCTAGGATTGCCCCCTCCTATGGAAGGATTTGGTTCGGGTCTTATTCGAAGACTTGGACACCACCTCTTGGGGTTCCACCTATATAATGAGGGACAAGGGGAGGGGGCCGGCCACCTCAAACACCACCAAGGTGGCCGCACCCCTATAGTGGCCGGCGCCCCCTCTCCCCAAACCCTAGCCGCCCCGCTCCTCCACTTCCCGCACGCTTAGCGAAGCTCCGCCGGACTTCTTCACCACCACCGACACCACGCCGTCGTGCCGTCGGATTCAAGAGGAGCTACTACTTCCGCTGCCCGCCGGAACGGGGAGGTGGACGTCGTCTTCATCAACAACCGGACGTGTGACCGAGTACGGAGGTGCTGCCCGTTCGTGGCGCCGGAACCGATCGTGATCAAGATCTTCTACGCGCTTTTGCAAGCGGCAAGTGAACGTCTACCGCAGCAACAAGAGCCTCATCTTGTAGGCTTTGGAATCTCTTCAAGGGTGAGACTCGATACCCCCTCGTTGCTACCGTCTTCTAGATTGCATCTTGGCTTGGATTGCGTGTTCGCGGTAGGAAAATTTTTGTTTTCTATGCAACGTTATCCTACAAGTGGTATCGCAGCCGTGTCTATGCATAGATGGTTGCACGAGTAGAACACAATGGTTTGTGGGCGTTGATGCTCTTGTTATCTTTAGTTGAGTACTTTGCATCTTTATGGCATAGTGGGATGAAGCGGCTCGGACTAACTTTACATGACCGCGTTCATGAGACTTGTTCCTCGTTCGACATGCAACTTGTATTGCATAAGAGGCTTTGCGGGTGTCTCGTCTCTCCTACTATAGTAAAGATTCAATTTACTCTTCTATTGACAACATTAGTATCAACGTTGTGGTTCATGTTCGTAGGTAGATTAGATCTATATCGAAAACCCTAAACCACGTAAAATATGCAAACCAAATTAGAGAGCGTCTAACTTGTTTTTGCAGTGGTTTGGTGATGTGATATGGCCATAATGTGATGATGAATATGTATGAGATGATCATTATTGTATTGTGGCAACCGGCAGGAGCCTTATGGTTGTCTTTAAATTTCATGTTGAGTAGTATTTCAAAGTAGTTGTAATAGTTGCTACATGGAGGACAATCATGAAGACGGCGCCATTGACCTTGGTGCTTCGCCGACGATGATGGAGATCATGCCCGAAGATGATGGAGATCATGTCCGTGCTTTGGAGATGAAGATCAAAGGCGCAAAGACTAAAGGGCCATATCATATCACATATGAACCGCATGTGATGTTAATCCTTTTATGCATCTTATTTTGCTTAGATCGCGACGGTAGCATTATAAGATGATCCCTCACTAAAATCTCAAGATAATAAAGTGTTCATCCTTAGTAGCACCGTTGCCAAGACTTGTCGTTTCGAAGCATCTCGTGATGATCGGGTGTGATAGAATCAACAAGTGCATACAACGGGTGCAAGCCAGCTTTGCACATGCGGATACTAAGGTGGCCTTGACGAGCCTAGCATGTACGTACATGGTCTCGGAACACGTGATACCGAAAGGTAGAGCATGAATCATATGATTGATATGATGAACACTTTGAGTGTTCGCCATTAAAATTACACCTTGTCTCGTGATGATCGGACTATGGTGTGGTGGATTTGGTTCGTGTGATCACTAAGACAATGCGAGGGATATTGTTTTGAGTGGGAGTTCACCTAGATTTTTAATTATATTGAATTAAAATTTGAACTCAATTTGTCATAAACTTAGTCTAAACTATTGCAAATATATGTTGTAGAGATGGCGTCCCCAATCAATTTTAACCAGCTTCCTAGAGAAAGAAAAGCTTAAGAGCAACGGTAGCAACTTCACCGACTGGTTCCATCATGTGAGGATCTTCCTCTCTGGCGGAAATCTGCAATATGTGCTTGATGCACCGCTAGGTGACCCTCCCGCAGAAACTGAAACCGATGAAGTAAAAGCTGTTTACGAGACTCGGAAAACTCGGTACTCTCAAGTACGAGTGTGCCATCCCGTGCGTCCGGAATCCGATCTTCAAAAACGTTTTGAGCACCACGATCCTCATGAGTTGATGAAAGAGTTAAAGACTATTTTCGAGACTCATGCGGCCGTGGAATGCTATGAAGCATCGAAACATTTCTTCAGACTCGTATGATGGAAGAAGGCAGCTCCATTAGTGAGCACATGCTCGCCATGACCGGGCATGCGAAGAAACTCGGTGACTTGGGAATAGTGATTCCTAACAGATCGGGGATTAATCGTGTCCTTCAATCACCGCCACCAAGTTACAAGAACTTTGTGATGAACTACAATATGCGGAACATGAACAAGGAGTTACCCGAACTTTTTGGCATGCTAAAAGCCGCCGAGATTGAGATCAAGAAAGAGCACCAAGTGTTGATGGTCAACAAAACCACTAGTTTCAAGAAACAGGGCAAGTCTAAGGGAAAATTCAAGAAGGGTGGCAAGAAAGCTGCCACGCCTCCTATGAAACCTAAGAACGGCCCTAAGCCTGATGCCGAGTGTTATTACCGCAAGGAGAAGGGACACCGGAAGCGTAATTGCTCCAAGTATCCGGCTGATCCGAAGAGCGGCCTTGTCAAGAAGAAGAAAGAAGGTATATCCGATATACATGTTATAGATGTTTATCTCACCGGTTCTCGTTCTAGTACCTGGGTATTTGATACCGGTTCGGTTGCTCATATCCGTAACTCGAAACAGAACTAAAGAATAAACGAAGACTACCGAAAGATGAAGTGACAATGCGCGTTGGAAATGGATCCAAAGTCGATGTGATCGCTCGTCGGCACACTTCCTCTACATCTACCTTCGGGATTAGTTTTAAGCCTAAATAATTGTTATTTTGTACCCGCGTTGAGCATGAACATTATATCCGGATCTTGTTTAATGCAAGACGGTTATTCATTCAAGTCCGAGAATAATGGTTGTTCTATTTTTATGAATAATATCTTTTATGGTCGAGCACCACAAAAGAATGGCTTATTTCGTTAGATCTCGATAGTAGTGATACGCATATACATAACATTGATGCTAAGCGAATTAAATTGAATGATAATTCTACTTATATGTGGCACTCGTCGTCTTGGTCATATTGGAGTGAAGCGCATGAAGAAACTCCATACCGATGGATTACTTGAATCACTTGACTTTGAGTCACTTGATAGATGCGAAGCATGTCTAATGGGAAAAATGACTAAGACTCCATTTTCGGTATGATGGAGCGAGCTACCGACTTATTGGAAATCATACATACCGATGTGTGCGGACCAATGAGTGTAGCATCGCGCGGTGGTTATCGTTATGTTCTAACCTTCACGATGATCTCGAGTAGATATGGGTATATCTATTTCATGAAACATAAATCCGAAACTTTCGAAAAGTTTAAGGAATTTCAAAGTGAAGTAGAAAATCAACGTAACAAGAAGATAAAATTTCTACGATCTGATCGTGGAGGTGAATATCTGAGTTATGAGTTTGGCATGCATTTAAAGAAATGCGGAATACTTTCACAATTGACACCGCCGGGAACACCACAACGAAACGGTGTTTCCGAACGTCGTAATCGAACTCTCTTAGATATGGTTCGTTCTATGATGTCTCTTACCGATTTGCCATTATCATTTTGGAGTTATGCATTAGAGACAGCCGCATTCACTTTAAATAGAGCACCATCAAAATCCGTAGAAACGACACCGTATGAATTATGGTTTAATAAGAAACCTAAGTCAGTCGTTCTCGAAAGTTTGGGGTTGCGAAGCCTATGTAAAGAAGTTACAACCGGACAAGCTAGAACCCAAAGCGGAGAAATGCATCTTCATAGGATACCCTAAGGAAACTATAGGGTATACTTTCTATCACAAATCCGAAGGCAAAATATTTGTTGCAAAGAACGGAACCTTTCTTGAGAAAGAATTTCTCACTAAAGAAGTGACTCGGAAGAAAAGTAGAACTCGATGAGATTGATGAATCTATACTCGTTGATCGGAGTAGCGCAAGCATCGGAAGTTGTACCCGTACCGCCTACACCGGCAACAGAGGAAGCTAATGATAATGATCATGAAACTTCGAACGAGGAAACTATCGAACCTCGCAGATCGACAAGGGAACGTGCCACTCCCGATTGGTATGATCCTTGTCTAAATGTCATGATTGTGGATAACAATGATGAGGACCCTGCGACGTATGAAGAAGCGATGATGAGCCCGTATTCCAACAAATGGCAAGAAGCCATGAAATCCGAAATGGGATCCATGTATGATAACAAAGTATGGACTTTGGTAGACTTACCCGATAGCCGAAAGGCCGTCGAGAATAAATGGATCTTCAAGAGAAAAACAGATGCCGATGGTAATATTACCGTCTATAAAGCTCGACTTGTCGCAAAGGGTTTCCGACAAATTCAAGGAGTTGACTACGATGAGACTTTCTCACCCGTAGCGAAGCTAAAATCTGTGAGGATTTTGTTAGCAATAGCTGCATTTTTCGATTATGAGATTTGGCGGATGGATGTCAAAACGGCGTTCCTTAATGGAGACATTGAGGAAGAGTTGTATATGGTACAACCCAAAGGTTTTGTCGATCCTAAAAATGCCGACAAAGTATGCAAACTTCAGCGTTCAATCTATGGACTCGAAGCAAGCATCAAGAAGTTGGAACCGACGCTTTGATAAGGTGATCAAAGACTTTGGGTTTATACAGAGGTCATGGAGAGGCCTCGTATTTACAAGAAAGTGAGTGGGAGCTCCGTAGCATTCCCGATATTATATGTAGATGACATATTATTAATTGGGAATGATATAGAACTATTAAGCAAGTGTAAAAGGTTATTTGAATAATAGTTTTTCAATGAAAGACCTTGGTGAAGCATCGTATATATTAGGCATCAAGATTTATAGAGATAGATCAAGACGCTTAATAGGGCTATCGCAGAGTACATATCTCGGACAAGATTCTAAAGAAATTTAGAATGGACGAAAGTAAGAAAGGATTCTTACCTATGTTACTGGGCAAGGTCTTGAGTAAGACTCAAGGACCGGCTACGGCAGATGAAAGAGAAAGGATGAGTATTATCCCCTATGCCTCGGCAGTAGGATCTATCATGTATGCCATGCTATGTACTAGACCGGATATAGCACATGCTGTTAGTTTGACTAGCAGATATCAAAGTGATCCAGGAATGGAACACTGGACAGCGGTCAAGAATATCCTAAAGTACTTGAAAAGAACTAAGGATATGTTTCTTTGTTATGGAGGTGACCAAGAGCTCGTTGTAAATGGTTACACCGATGCAAGTTGGAACACCGATCCCGATGACTCTAAGTCACAATCCGGGTACGTGTTTATATTGAATGGTGCCGCAAGAAGTCGGGCAAGCTCGAAGCGATGCACGGTGGCGAAGTCTTCAACAGAATCAGAGTACATAGCGGCTTCCGCAGGCTTCATCGAAGCGGTATGGATGAAGAGGTTCATTGTAGAGCTCGGTGTGGTTCCTAGTGCATTGGACCCATTAATCATTTATCGTGATAACATGGGTGCCATCGCCAATGCACAAGAGCCAAGGTCACACAAGAGGCTGAAGCATATCAAGCTGCGTTACCACTCGATTCGCGAGTACATCGAAGATGGAGAAGTAAAGATTTGCAAAGTACACACCGATCCGAATGTAGCAGATCCGTTGACTAAAGCTCTCCCTAGGGCAAAGCATGACCAACACCCGAATGCCATGGGTGTTAGGTATATTACAATGTAATCTAGATTATTGACTCTAGTGCAAGTGGGAGACTCGAAGGAGATATGCCCTAGAGGCAATAATAAAAGTAGTTATTATTTATATCTCTATGTTTATGATAAATGTTTATATATCATGCTAGAATTGTATTAACCGAAACATTAGTACATGTGTGATATGTAGACAAACAAGAAGTCCCTAGTATGCCTCTTAAACTAGCTTGTTGATTAATGGATGATTAGTTTCATAATCATGAACATTGGATGTTATTAATAACAAGGTTATATCATTATATGAATGATGTAATGGACACACCCAATTAAGCGTAGCATAAGATCTCGTCATTAAGTTGTTTGCTATAAGCTTTCGATACATAGTTACCTAGTCCTTATGACCATGAGATCATGTAAATCACTTATACCGGAAAGGTACTTTGATTACACCAAACACCACTCGCGTAAATGGGTGGCTATAAAGGTGGGATTAAGTATCCGGAAAGTATGAGTTGAGGCATATGGATCAATAGTGGGATTTGTCCATCCCGATGACGGATAGATATACTCGGGCCCTCTCGGTGGAATGTCGTCTAATGTCTTGCAAGCATATGAATGAGTTCATAAGAGACCACATACCACGGTACGAGTAAAGAGTACTTGTCGAGAGACGAGGTTGAACAAGGTATAGAGTGATACCGAAGATCAAACCTCGGACAAGTAAAATATCGCGAGACAAAGGGAATTGGTAATGTATGTGAATGGTTCATTCGATCACTAAAGTCATCGTTGAATATGTGGGAGCCATTATGGATCTCCGGATCCCGCTATTGGTTATTGGTCGGAGTGAGTACTCAACCATGTCCGCATAGTTCTCGAACCGTAGGGTGACACACTTAAAGTTGGATGTTGAAATGGTAGTTCTTGAATATGGAATGAAGTTGGAATATTTGTTCGGAGTCCCGGATGTGATCCCGGACATCACGAGGAGTCCCGGAATGGTCCGGAGAATAAGATTCATATATAGGATGTCATTTTATGTGAATAAAATGTCGCGGAAGGTTCTATGGAAGGTTCTAGAAGGTTCTAGAAAAGTCCGGAAGAAACCACCAAGGAAGGTGGAGTCCACAAGGGACTCCACCCCCATGGCCGGCCAACCCTAGTGGGGGAGGAGTCCCAAGTGGACTCCCCTTAGGGGCCGGCCACCCCCCACATGGGAGGTGGGAATCCCACCTTTGGGTGGGAGTCCTAGTTGGGCTAGGATTGCCCCCTCCTATGGAAGGATTTGGTTCGGGTCTTATTCGAAGACTTGGACACCACCTCTTGGGGTTCCACCTATATAATGAGGGACAAGGGGGAGGGGGCCGGCCACCTCAAACACCACCAAGGTGGCCGCACCCCTATAGTGGCCGGCGCCCCCTCTCCCCAAACCCTAGCCGCCCCGCTCCTCCACTTCCCGCACGCTTAGCGAAGCTCCGCCGGACTTCTTCACCACCACCGACACCACGCCGTCGTGCCGTCGGATTCAAGAGGAGCTACTACTTCCGCTGCCCGCCGGAACGGGGAGGTGGACGTCGTCTTCATCAACAACCGGACGTGTGACCGAGTACGGAGGTGCTGCCCGTTCGTGGCGCCGGAACCGATCGTGATCAAGATCTTCTACGCGCTTTTGCAAGCGGCAAGTGAACGTCTACCGCAGCAACAAGAGCCTCATCTTGTAGGCTTTGGAATCTCTTCAAGGGTGAGACTCGATACCCCCTCGTTGCTACCGTCTTCTAGATTGCATCTTGGCTTGGATTGCGTGTTCGCGGTAGGAAAATTTTTGTTTTCTATGCAACGTTATCCTACAGGTTGTAGTAATGCTATATTACTAATCAAGTTATTATCAGATTATTAACAACAAGTATAAGGTGCAAGTTGTTCTATGATCAAGTCATACAATTCCAAGTCGTCCATAACCGCGGACACGGCTTATCGATAAGATGTACACCCTGCAGGGGTTGCCCAAATGTAACCATACGCATGCTCAACCCACTTACGACAAGTGGATGTCTCACAACAAGACCGTTCCCAGTTCAACAAGAAAGTCTAGGGGGGCCACCCAAATAAGCTACCCATGACGAAGTCCGGCCGTACTCCGAGACGAACTCAGGGTTTGCATCGGCAGCTAGGCGTGCAAACCACACGCTTCGCTAAACATCCCGCGGGGTACAATACAGAATATAAACACCCGAAGGCAACAGGAAGTAAACACCCGAAGGCAACAGTAAGTAAAGCATGGCATACATGGCATAGGCAAATAAAACCAAGGTTGTGGCCCCCTTTTCAACTGACTTGAGAAAAGGTAAAGGGTGAGGGGGGTCCCAATAAACGTCCCCACGCATGGGTAGAGCGCTCAATCTCGGAACAGATAACAAGAACTCGGGTCCTAGGGGACATTAGCGAGTCAATGTTCCAATGCTTTCGCAAAGGGGCTCACAGATGCCTCTGCTTACAATTTTAGTTGTTAACAATAAAGTAAAGCATTAGTATCTCCAACAACTGATATAGCATGTGATAACCTCCCAACAACCCAACATATCTCGATAACAGATCGAGATAAACAACAGAACCTAAACACGCCTACGACTCGCAAGACTCAAACATCAAGCAACGGCTATGGGTAAGGAATGATACATATAGGATTATTAGGGTAAACAAGTGGAATAGGACACGTGAATCGATAAAGAAGCGCAACATAAGGATAGAAATGCGAGGGAGAGCAGAATATAAAATAGGTGAAGGAGGTGGGCTCGCCTGTGAAAAACTGCAGAAGAACTTGTCGAACAACTCGTCGTATCTCACAACACCACTTCGTGATCCTATCCGGGAAGAAGCAAATGCTGGAACAAGCGACGGATGCAAATCTTACTAGTACTGAAGAAGAACCGGCATGATCAAGATGATATGCATGACATGGCAGCGATGATGCGATGCAACTTATCCATATTAATCGGAGTCGGAACCCGGACAATCAAATTAGGTTTGGAGTTGCAATTCTACCGGCAAATTTAAGTGTTGGTTAGCATGGCATAGCATGGCAAGGATGAGCTACTTCAAAATTAAACGGAGCGGGGAAATCCTAGTTGGAAATCCAAAATACTCCGCATATATGTGAGGTGATCATGCATTACTACCACGTCACAACATGATGCACGATGCAAACAGGCATATGGGTGGCATATTCATGTTCAACACATTTTTCTGATCAATTTTCATATATAACACTTTGCATTTCGATAAACGGTTTGAAAGATATGATTTATGCAAGATTTGACACATATATGCAATTTTCAGAAAAACAGGAAAAGCCTGTGGCGTTTCTCACCGAGGGGGGATGAACCCTGGGTCACTGACGCGAGGGACTAGGGAGGCTGACGAGGCAGCTGACGTGGCGAGGGCGCCGGGTCGCTTTCCAGAAGTGTGATTACCCACAAGTATAGGGGATCGCAACAGTCTTCGAGGGAAGTAAAACCCAAATTCATTGATTCGACACAAGGGGAGGTAAAGAATACTTTTAAGCCTTAACAACTGAGTTGTCAATTCAGCTGCACCTGGAAAAGCACTAGTAACAAGGGGTGATGTGAAAGCAACAAGTAATATGAGAGCAGTAGTAACAGTAACACAGCGGCAGTAGCAGTAATATGAGAGCAAGTAGTAACAGAGAACACGGTAGCGTAGCAGTAATATGAGAGCAATGGCACCAGAAAATAGTTGATACTACTTCCAATGACATATAGGACGAGTATATGATGATGAGAGATGGACCGGGGTTCCCAGCTATCTACACTAGTGGTAACTCTCCAATAACAAGTGTTGGGTGAACAAATTACAATTGGGCAATTGATAGGATTGAAATAGCATTAAGACAGAACATCAAGATTATTAATCATGTAGGCATGTTTTCCATATATAGTCATACGTGCTCGCAATGAGAAACTTGCATAACATCTTTTGTCCTACCAGCCGGTGGCAGCCGGGCCTCTAGGGAATCTACCGGAAATTAAGGTACTCCTTTTAATAGAGCACCGGAGCAAAGCATTAACACTCCGTGAAAACATGTGATCCTCATACCTAAGCCTTCCCCTCCAGCTTATCCTAGTTCGTTGTCACTCTGGGGCCTCGGGTTCCGGACATAGACATGTGCAAACAACTTGTAGATACAATCTAAGCAATAAGTATAGAGCTTAAATCTAAGATCATGCCACTCGGGCCCTAGTGACAAGCATTAAACACAACAAGATTGCAGCAACAATAACTTCACAAACTTTATAGATAGACTAATCATAATGTAACAATCCATCGGATCCCAACAAACACAACACCGATTACATCAGATGAATCTCAATCATGTAAGGCAGCTCATGAGATCATTATATTGAAGTACATGGGGGAGAGAATACCAACTAGCTACAGCTAGAACCCGTAGTCCGTGGGGGAACTACTCACGGAGCATGATGGAGGCGGTGGCGTCGATGGAGATGGCTTCCGGGGGCACTTCCCCGTCCCGGCGGCGTGCCGGAACAGAGATTCTGTCCCTCGAATTGGAGTTTCGCGATGGCGGCGGCGCCCCTGGAGTCTTTCTGGAGTTTCATCAATTCATATCGCGTTTTTAGGTCGAAAGGGGTCTTATAGGCGAAGAGGCGGCGCAGGAGGGTGCCTAGGGGCCCACACAGTAGGCTGGCGCGGCCAGGCCTGGGGCCGCGCCCCCTTATTGTGTGGTGGCCCTCTGGCCCGCCTCCGACTCTCCTTCGGTGTTCTGGGGTCTTCCGGGAAAAATAAGATATCGGGTCTTCGTTTCGTCGAATTCCGAGAATATTGCCCGAACAGCCTTCTCGGAACAAAAAACAACGAGAAACAGGAACTGGCACTGTGGCATCTTGTTAATAGGTTAGTTCCGGAAAACGCATAAAAATATTATAAAGTCTGAGCAAAACATGTAGGTATGGTCATAAAACAAGCATGGAACATCAGAAATTATAGATACGTTGGAGACGTATCAAAGTGCCAGGGGGTTACTGGCAAAACAGGCAGAAACAGGGATCCCAAGTTAGGTTTCAAAAGTTGCAGGGGCCTTGCTGCAAGATAGTCCAGATCTGGATCTGATAGGGTTTTTCTCACCAGCGTGGGATCTAGCCCGAGGCGCTGACGGGTGGGGCCCGGATGCTGACGAGGATCCCGAGCTGGCGAAGCAAGCGTGCACGCACACGAAGTACTCGACGCGGGGCGGTGCCGTGCGCGTTCCAGGGAGGTGGTCACTGCGTTTAGCCGTCGCGCGTGGGGGAGATGTAGAGGGTCCCTGGATGCGCGCGGGGGCTCTCCAGGTGCGCCTCGACGGTGCGGTTCAGAAGGAGGAGGCGCCGTTGTCGGGGAGTCGCCGGAGTGACGCCGGCGGTGAGGATCTGCGAGGCACGGGTCGGCACAGCGATGAAAAGACCGAACCAGAGGAGGGGAAAGTCAACCGAGGGGTCTAGGAGGAGCAGTAGTCTACCTAGAAGACGATGGCGAGGTCGAGGGAGGCGGAGGAGGTCGGACGTCGACGGAATCGACAAAAACGTCTGCCGGTACTGAGGGTAACGGCGATGATGGCGACAGCTCGGGAGGTTCCCCGGATCGATTGAGTGCACCATGAGGACAAGGAAGGCGAGGCGGAGCCGCCGGTGGTCTCAGAACGCGAGGGGGCAGCCGGAGGTGGCCGGGCGACGGCGGGGAGCTCGCGGTGGGGTTTGCTTCCTCACAGTAAAGATGGGGAAAAAGGAGAGAGGGCGGCGGCAGGAGGGAGAGGAAGATGGTTGGTGGCCTCTAGGGTTTGGTGCGAGGCTTTAAGGTAGAGGGGGAGGGAGCAGGTGAGGAGCGGGCGCCGTTGTGGTGGGAGGAGGACCACAGGGTCACGCCATTCTTGTGCTCCCGACGAAGATGACGACAACGGAGAGCAAATCTTTTCTCGAAGGGGTACATGAGGGTGGGTTGGGCTGGTGAAGAGGAAGCTGGGCCGCCGGGTAGAGATGGGCTGGGTTGGTTCGGGCCAGAGGGGAGAAAGAGAGAGAGGGGGGAGCCCGGGAAGGGTTAGGGGTTTTTCTGCTTTTCCTTTCAATTAACTATTTGAAAATAGATTCAATTCTGTTTTGAATATTGAGGAAAGAGAGTGAGATTCAAAAACTAGTTTACAAAATATTTAATTTATTTGTAACCAAAACAAAACACATCATATTCAAATACTTCTTTGTTGGAAAATATTAATTATAAAATAGGTAATATGAGGGAGAGGGAGATTAGGGTTTTATTTAAACTGAAAGATAAGGGAGGGTTTATAAAATAGTTTTATTTAATAAAAACATGGATGATATGATGCATATGCTATGATGATGGATAAAAAGAAAAGAACAGAGCAATCTATTAGGGGTGCTACCGTGGGCCGTTACAATCGACACCACTAACAAGGAACCTCGCCCCAAGGTTCCACCTCAAGGTATGGGGAAGAGAGGTGAACTATCGGGTCTTCAGGCGACGTGTCGATCTCCTCGACACCACTAACAAGAATTCTTGCTCCACGTAGATCGGCGACACCACTAACAAGAAGTCGTTGTTCCGCTGTCGATGATGCGCTTCCATCGAGACCTCCGAAGATCGGACCTATTAGGATAAAGGCATAGATCGTCCAACCCACGTCGGAACCTAAGACTCAGAGAACTCAGATAAGAGAGAAGACCCAAAACTCGCATAGGTAAGATGAGAAAGAATTGGGGTAAGGAGAAAAATCAGAACTAATCAGATCTATCCAACGAATTTAGCAAATAGTTTGGACTCTCTAAACTCAACAACCGTTGGCAAGGTTATCCTACAGGCTGGACTAGTGGGGTACCGTCAACCTGAGCTCTGATACTAACTTGTGACGCCCCGGAACCGGTACCATGAGGATTCCAGCGATCCCGCCAAAATCCGCACGATATCGATTCAGAGACGCCCTCCGACATGACGTGCGCGACAAATCACACACGTGATGCCAGAGGAATTAACACGAGCGGTAACATTATAACAGGATTACAATAGAGCCCACAAGAAACATATATTACAACAACGACTCCAACGAGTCAAGATACAAATATAAAATACAAAGGTCCAAATCATATAGAAGATCGAATACGTCCGAGTACGAACAAGATACAAATTGGACTAAGAGTCATGAAGGTAACCAATGGCGTCCATGACCCTGCCCAGGCCAAGCCGGAAGGGTAACCTTGCTAACGTCGTCATCGTGTACCTGTCGAAGTCGGGCCATCGGTTGCCGACAAAAGGGAGGAAGCAAAAGAGAAAGAGGAAAGGCGAGAGTAAGTACCAAGGAACGAACTCCGGCACGTACTTAGCGAGACTAGAAATGGCTATGCTCGCCGGGCGAATATATATATCGCCTGGGGCTATATGGTAGGTTTAGCGGCAGCAAAACTATAACCAATAGAGACACGCTACAACATCCGTCTACTTAGAGAAGATAAGAGAGCGCACAAGGTAACAGATAAATACTACACAAACATAACCCAGCCAAATACACATATCCCCTTCAACAAAGCGAAGAGGCAATGTAAAAGGCACTCAACGGTGGACAAGTTTTATTAGGTATCGGTTGTAGTAATGCTATATTACTAATCAAGTTATTATCAGATTATTAACAACAAGTATAAGGTGCAAGTTGTTCTATGATCAAGTCATACAATTCCAAGTCGTCCATAACCGCGGACATGGTTTATCGATAAGATGTACACCCTGCAGGGGTTGCCCAAATGTAACCATACGCTTGCTCGACCCACTTACGACAGGTGGATGTCTCACAACAAGACCGTTCCCAGTTCAACAAGAAAGTCTAGGGGGGCCACCCAACTAAGCTACCCGTGACGAAGTCCGGCCGTACTCCGAGACGGACTCAGGGTTTGCGTCGGCGGCTAGGCATGCAAACCACACGCTTCGCTAAATGTCCCGCGGGGTACAATACAAAATATAAACACTCGAAAGCAACAGGAAGTAAACACCCGAAGGCAACAGTAAGTAAAGCATGGCATACATGGCATAGGCAAATAAAACCAAGGTTGTGGCCCCCTTTTCAACTGACTTGAGAAAAGGTAAAGGGTGAGGGGGTCCCAATAAACGTCCCCACACAAGGGTAGAGTGCTCAATCTCGGAACAGATAACAAGAACTCGGGTCCTAGGGGACATTAGCGAGTCAAAGTTCCGATGCTTTCGCAAAGGGGCTCACAGATGCCTCTGCTTAAAATTTTAGTTGTTAACAATAAAGTAAATCATGAGTATCTCCAACAACTGATATAGCATGTGATAACCTCCCAACAACCCAACATATCTCGATAACAGATCGAGATAAACAACAGAACCTAAACACGCCTACGACTCGCAAGGCTCAAACATCAAGCAACGGCTATGGGTAAGGAATGATATATATAGGATTATTAGGGTAAACAAGTGGAATAGGACACGTGGCTCGATAAAGAAGCGCAACATAAGGATAGCAATGCAAGGGAGAGCAGAATATAAAATATGTGAAGGAGGTGGGCTCGCTTGTGAAAAACTGCAGAAGAACTTGTCGAACAACTCGTCGTATCTCACAACACCACTTCGTGATCCTATCCGGGAAGAAGCAAATGCTGGAACAAGCGACGGATGCAAATCTTACTACTACGGAAGAAGAACCGGCATGATGAAGATGATATGCATGACATGGCAGCGATGATGCGATGCAACTTATCCATATTAATCGGAGTCGGAACCCCGGACAATCAAATTAGGTTTGGAGTTGCAATTCTACCGGCAAATTTAAGTGTTGGTTAGCATGGCATAGGATGGCAAGGATGAGCTACTTCAAAATTAAACGGAGCTGGGAAATCCTAGTTGGAAATCCAAAATACTCCGCATATATGTGAGGTGATCATGCATAACTACCACGTCACGACATGATGCGAGATGCAAACAGGCATATGGGTGGCATATTCATGTTCAGCACATTTTTCTGATTAATTTTCATATATAACACTTTGCATTTCGATAAACGGTTTGAAAGATATGATTTATGCAAGATTTGACACATATATGCAATTTTCAGAAAAACAGGAAAAGCCTGGGGCGTTTCTCACTGAGGGGGGATGAACCCTGGGTCACTGACGCGAGGGACCAGGGAGGCGGACGAGGCAGCTGACGTGGCGAGGGCGCCGGGTCGCTTTCCAGAAGTGCCAGGGGGTTACTGGCAAAACAGGCAGAAACAGGGATCCTCGGTTAGGTTTTCAAAAGTTGCAGGGGCCTTGCTACAAGATAGTCCAGATCTGGATCTAATAGGGTTTTTCTCACCAGCGTGGGATCTAGCCCGAGGCGCTGACGGGTGGGGCCCGGATGCTGACGAGGATGCCGAGCTGGCGAAGCAAGCGTGCACGCACACGAAGTGCTCGACGCGGGGCGGTGCCGTGCGCGTTCCAGGGAGGTGGTCACCGCGTTCAGCCGTCGCGCGTGGGGGAGATGTAGAGGGTCCCTGGATGCGCGCGGGGGCTCTCCATGTGCGCCTCGACGGTGCTGTTCAGAAGGAGGAGGTGCCGTTGTCGGGGAGTCGTCGGAGTGACGCCGACGGTGAGGATCTGCGAGGCACGGGTCGGCACAACGATGAAAAGAGAGAACCAGAGGAGGGGAAAGTCAACCGAGGGGTCCAGGAGGAGCAGTAGTCTACCTAGAAGACGATGGCGAGGTCGAGGGAGGCGGAGGAGGTCGGACGTCGACAGAATCGACAAAAACGTCCGCCGGTACTGAGGGTAACGGCGACGATGGCGACGGCTCGGGAGGTTCCCCGGATCGATTGAGTGCACCATGAGGACAAGGAAGGCGAGGCGGAGCCGCCGGTGGTCTCAGAACGCGAGGGGGCAGCCGGAGGTGGCCGGGCGACGGCGGGGAGCTCGCGGTGGGGTTTGCTTCCTCACAGTAAAGATGGGTTAAAAGGAGAGAGGGCGGCGGCAGGAGGGAGAGGAAGATGGTTGGTGGCCTCTAGGGTTTGGTGCGAGGCTTTAAGGTGGAGGGGGAGGGAGCAGGTGAGGAGCGGGCGCCGTGGTGGTGGGAGGAGGACCACAAGGTCACGCCATTCTCGTGCTCCCGACGAAGATGACGACAACGGAGAGCAGATCTTTTCTTGAAGGGGTACGGGAAGGTGGGTTGGGCTGGTGAAGAGGAAGCTGGGCCGCCGGGTAGAGATGGGCTGGGTTGGTTCGGGCCAGAGGGAAAAGAGAGAGAGAGGGGGGAGCCCGGGAAGGGTTAGGGGTTTTTCTGCTTTTCCTTTCAATTAACTATTTGAAAATAGATTCAATTCTGTTTTGAATATTGAGGAAAGAGAGTGAGATTCAAAAACTAGTTTACAAAATATTTAATTTATTTGTAACCAAAACAAAACACATCATATTCAAATACTTCTTTGTTGGAAAATATTAATTATAAAATAGGTAATATGAGGGAGAGGGAGATTAGGGTTTTATTTAAACTGAAAGATAAGGGAGGGTTTATAAAATAGTTTTATTTAATAAAAACATGGATGATATGATGCATATGCTATGATGATGCATAAAAAGAAAAGAACAGAGCAATCTATTAGGGGTGCTACCCTGGGCCGTTACATGACACATGGTGTGTGTGAAGTCTTATGGTTACGTATCCTTTTGGGTGAACTTAGACTGCTCGGAAAAGGACCGTTGATGCTATATTGTGACAACAAGGCTGCAATCAATATAGCTCATAATCCTATTCAACATGACCGTACAAAACATGTTGAGATTGATCGCCATTTTATAAAGGAGAAGCTAGATCGAGGAGTGATTTGCATGCCTTACGTGAGTTCATCAAATCAATTGGGTGATATACTTACAAAAGGTTTGCCAGAGCGTTTATTTTCTCTTTGTTGTAGCAAGATGGGGCTCTACAATGCTTTTGCCCCATCTTGAGGGGGAGTGTTGAGAGATGTGAAGTCATGCTTAAGAAGTGAAAATAAAACAATACAAACAATATAAATAGGATACCTCTCCACGCTATACTCTAACCACGAAAGAAATTTAGACAAAGTGGGAAGAAATTTTTCCCTAGAAAAGCTGATTTTAAGGTACTGTCAAATAAGAATTGTCTCCACATATAGCTAGGTACAGATTATTTTGTAAGCTACCTTAGTAATTCTTGAATTGGTTCATAAATATTGCACCAGTGAAAATACAACCGAAGGAAGGAAAAACACGGCAGGAAGGAGGAAAGTGAATAGCATACAAGCAACTTCCAGCAGGCTGCGATACACGTGAACAACATGCGAGCTAGCTTCAGCAGCCGTTCAACATCCCAACTCACCGCTACCCCCTCAGGCTCTGCGGCAGCACTCGCGAGCTGAGCGACCGGGGATTGGTGCGACCGTCCGACGCTGCGAGCGACCGAGAAAAAGATGCCAGTCGAATCGAACAGAACCGATGTATCACGTCATGCACTACCGCCGCTGCTCGATCGGCTTGTTGATCCTGACACCTACCATTCCCATGAAGCCACATGTATTTTTCCTGCTAGTTGGGATAATGTAGTGGGATCGCTTGAGTAATGTGTATGTCAACGCAGATTCTCTTCTTCAGTTGCACTTGCCGTGAGCCTATTATACATGATACTGCAACACGCGGTTGGGAATGAGAAGAGACGGAGTACTTTATATTAACTGATCGACTAGATGAAGCACTGTAGGTTTTCGAGAGCCTGAAAGATACGTTATGGCACCGTATACCTACCGATGTTCTAGCTAGGACAGCTACGAACTAAATATCTGCATTATTATTTTTGATAAAAAGAATATATTAATACAAGATGATATTAGTTGCACCTAACTTCTGTTACAATAATAACTAGAACAAGTTTAAATATTAAGGATGGACCCATGCCAAAAATTAAAGAAGAAGCAAAAAAGAATAGAAAACCCCCGCTAACTTAATGAGATACTCGTTTCAGTAATAGCACCAGTAGTTGTGACAACACATCGACTCTGGAAAAGCTTCTCCAAAATGATGCCTCCCCCAGGATAGTAAGACTGTACAAATACCGTAGTCGTCTAGCCTAACCAGCATGTTTAGATCTTAGGGTATCTCCAACGGGGCGACGCCGCCTAAGCCAAAAATGCGTCTGGTACCACCTCTAGTGAAGCATAGTGACCAGACCGTCCGCAGCGATGCAAATGTGGTCCAAATATGCGTCAGGTTTGCGTCTCTGTGGACGCTGCGCGGACACAGCGGTCGTCCGCCCGGTCCTCGCATGGGCCCGCCTGGCAGGGGCACAATGTTTCGTCTTCCGCGGCATTACTTACGGGCGGCGCGCTGCAGCTTTCCAGGGCCGCGTTAATGACGCGCCTCGGCTTCCGCGAGCGTGCGCTGCTGGGTGGCGTCGCAGTGGCAGGACATTGAAGGCGGGATGGCGTCCGAGGCTCTTAAAGGAACGCTGCCGGCGCCCATTTCCCCGACCACACCATTGCCAGAGCCCACACTATCCATCCGACCGACGTCATGGGGAAGAAATGCTGGCCGTTCCGCAAGACCAAGAACGACCACGAGGCTAGCGGCTCGCGGTCCGGCAAGAAGCCACGGGTCGGGCGGTACGTTCGCATCGAGCTCGCGCGCCGCCTTTCGGAGGAAAACCAGCCGGTGCCATGGCCAGACGCAAACCTGCCTGGAGCAGGATGGTACCTCAACTCCAGGCGTGTGCCGGTCCCCCCGTGCCGCGCGAGGACCGAGAGCGCCGGGACGAGGTGCGCCGCCGCCGAGCTATCTTGCCGCCGGATCTACGAGAAGATCCGGCGTATGCGCTCAACCCCTACAACTAGATCTCGTTCAGGACGTGGGAGTTCGACGCATGCTGCCGCGCTGGCTACCTCGGCGACCTCGAGTACTTCGACCGCGAGATCGCCACGGAAGAAGATGAGAACGACCAGGAGGACGCGGACGAGGACGAGGACGAGCAGGCGGAGCGCGCAGACTAGGACCACGACGAAGGCAAGCTGACGTGGGATCCGGAGAACCAGCCGTCGGACATTACCGAGGACGAGGCCATTGCCATGATAGAGAGCTCGACGAGCTCAACGAGCTCGCTTTGTGGGACGGGCTCGCAATCCAGCTCCGCGAGTCAGCGCTCGCGCAGGGGAGGCCGGCGACTCCTCCGGCCACGCCGATGCGTTCCAACGACGGCGCGCGGGCTGCTGCTCCGACCTGGGATCCGTGGCCACCTTCACCATAACCTCCTGTGCAGGCGACGGCCTAGCCACAGTTGCCGCAGCCTGCCCTTCCTCCTCCACCACCGGCGTACCAACTTCCATGGCCGACGCCGGAGTTCATCGACCTCGTCAGCGACGGCGACCAGTAGGCAGTACCTAGTTTTACCACGCCTTTATGGCTTTTTAGAGTATTTTTAGTTTTTTTATTAATGTAAATTATGACTTTTATGAATGAGAAAAAATTATGCGTCGTGCCGCTGGAGCCACCCCGCGCAAACGGACGCGCGGTCGATTTCGACCATTTGAAACGACGCGTCTGTTTAGGCATCCGAAATGCGTTGCCCCTGTATTCACCTAACATGAGAAGGAATTTAATTTCTATGTCAAAAATGGAATGCATCGGATATAACAATTTATTTGGTGTTGGAAAGGTTAAGCTGTTGCTGGAATTAGCACATTCAGGAATTAGACATGATGGATTATAATTTTCTAATGATATTTTGAAAGAAAACTCCCCAGTCTATTGGTAAAAAAGAAACCTAGGGGGATCTCGAAACAGAGCTATGCGTGTCTTCTTAGAAGCAGCAACACGGATCTAGAAATGGGACTATGCATTGTCTTCTATGGAGTGAATGCTAAGAGAGAGATCATGTGCACGATGCATTACGGAGAAAAGAAACCTAGGGAGATCTAAAAAAAGAACGCATCCTAGCGAACCCACCCTGAAATTCCTCTGGGAAAACACTAATCAGAACCAGTAGTGCGCGTAGGGGGAGAAGATGAAAACGGTACTGACCTCCTGCCGCCATCGATGGAGATGAACCCGGAAGAACCAGAGCTCAGGCGAAGAAGGGCGGAGGAACAGACTCGGGGGAAGAATCGGCGAAGGACCTTCCGCCGCCGTCGATCGAGATGAACCCGGAAGAACCAGAGCTCGGGCGAAGAAGGGCGGAGGAACAGACTCGGGGGATGAATCGGCGAAGGAGGACTCCAACTCTCAGCGGCGGAGAACCCGAAGAAGAAGACACGCTCGCTAACAGGGAAAGTTGAAGAAACATCAGCCGGATATGGGCCGGCCCAAAAGGTGCGTGGGGGGTGTGCGGCACGCCGTATACACCGACCTGGTCGGTGTATAGGATTCGCCCCAGGAGGGGTGTCCGGGACCCTCCCTATACCCCGCCATGGGCTGGCGCATGGACCGTCGTATGGGCTTGGCCAACCTATCAGAAACCAACAACGCTTGAATTACAAATATGGGAGGCAGCGCAACCAGGAAGAGGCATGCAGAATACCCTAAAAATGTAGAAGGATCAAGGCTTAAACGGCTCTGGCTTCCCTGTCCCATTTCTTCTACCACCCGATTCCCATTCCTGTAATTTGAACCAGAAACAGTTGTATCTCGAATTCACTGCTGTAATCTATTCCAAATCCTAGACGAACCCTAATAGCGAGGCTACTGCACACCCTAGTTTCCATGATAAAAAGGCATGCAGCCAGGAAGTAGATATATGTAGGAATTTAATAGGTGGCAGATCCAATCAGTGTTAGTTGAGAGACATGATAAGGATCCATGATAAAAAGAGGTAAAGATGGGGTCAGTGAACTTCTGATTGTTTGCATACTAGCTTATTTATTGTACCACAATCTCATTTGAAGCATTTTCTCAGCATTCTGAGCCTGACAAGCGTGCATCCTTCTTGAAGGCCGATCCATGCTTCATTGTTTACCTGCCTATGTGTGAACTGCTGATGTTTCCCTCTCACTGCTCCAACATTTACTAATTAGAAAAACAGGTGAGAAATCAATTAGAAAGTAGACCAATACAATTTTCACGCTTCATCATTGAACATGTTTTTCTTATGGTGGCCTAGGATAGATTCAAGATAATTTACGCGTATGCAACATGGTATGGTGGCTTGGCCTAGTATAGATTGAAGATAATTTACACGCATGGAATGGAACATGTATGGTGGTCGAGACTATTGTACGTAACAGGCTTCTTGTATCTTTTAGCCACTCATATTTACCTTCTTTCGAGGATCAATGCTAAAGTTCAAAATGAGGCTACAATTAATCAGTAAGCATATAAGACTGTAACTCACAATGCTAATTAAGTGAGACACAGGGGTAACTCCCAAAGAAAAGCCAAGACAGGAGAGTAGAGAAACAACAATAATTCAAGCGAAATGTACCCATTGATTGAAGATGTTTCTGACCATACATGGACATGAGCAGATGGCGCTGCACGGGACGGTGGTCCAGAATCGTGCTTGGCAGCGGTGGGTTGAGGGCTGTTGCTGCCTTACGCTACACTAATTATATAGGCGATTTGGGGATGAATCAAATCCAGTGTTTGTGAGAGAGGACGACTGCGCTACAATGTGAAGAAGCACAGAGACTTGTTTGTGTATATTCCATAGCAGGAGCAGTTACATCCGATCATGTCCATTGAATAAAAATAAGCGGTTTAGATCCTCCTGGAATCAAGTAGCTCACAAGTACATTGTAGCACTAGCCACTAGATATCTTTTCACAGAGCAATCTTCAGGATGCCATCTAAGAGTGTCAGAACAAGCTTATCTTCGGTCGCCCTCTTGCTTCCACAGTAGTGCACATGCAACCGAAGTATCACGTACCGCCCCTGCTTGGCCCCTTGTTGATCCTGACACCTACCATTTCCATGAAGCCACATGTATTTTTCCTGCTAGTTGGGACAATGTAGTGGGATCGCTTGAGTAATGTGTATGTCAACGCAGATTCTCTTCTTCAATTGCACTTGCCGTGAGCCTATTATACATGATATACTGCAACACACGGTTGGGAATGAGAAGAGACCGCTCTATTTTCTGCATACCTCTGAGAGACGGAGTACTTTATATTAACAGATCGACTAGATGAAGCACTGTAGGTTTTCGAGAACCTGAAAGATACGTTATGGCACCGTATACCTACCGATGTTCTAGCTAGGACAGCTACGAACTAAATATCTGCATTATTATTTTTGATAAAAACAATATATTAATACAACGTGATATTAGCACCTAACTTCTGCTACAATATAATAACTAGAAAAAGTTTAAATATTAAGGATGGACCCTGTTAGCAATAATCTTTCATAGTATTAGACTTGTGAGTCAAATTAGTAAGAGTCCATGTTAGGTTTGGTTTCCATGCCAAACCGTGTTGTGTTCGTGAGTTGTAATCTCTAGTTGGTTTTGGTCCTTGTTAGAGTCCTAGTCAGGTTAGTTTCCAAGTTGGATTAGGGAGTACTAGTACGTGTCGGTTTACACGTTCGGGTACGAGTAGGTTTAGCAGAACGTTTTAGCTAGGTCCAGGTTCTTTATATACGTAGCAAAGGTGTAGAAGTTTGTCCCGCAAGTTGAGAAATAAAGAGAAAAAGAAGGGCACGATATGTGCCCCTGGCCACCAGTTTTTTGCGTGCCTGTGTTCGTCTAGTTTCATGTAATTGATCCGTGGGCAAATCCCAACAGACCCATGCAAAAAATTAAAAAGAAGCAAAAAAGAATAGGAAACCCCCGCTAACTTAATCAGATACTCGTATCAGCAATAGCACCAGTAGTTGTGACAACACATCGACTGTGGAAAAGCTTCTCCAAAATGATGCCTCCCCACTGTACAAATACCGTAGTCGTCTAGCCTAACCATCATGTTTAGATCTTAGGTTTTCACATTGGAGAAGGGGTTACTTCCAAAAACAAGTACTAGGGAGCCATCATTGCTAAGCATAACCACTGAAGGTTGCTTCTCACATATAGGCATATAGCTAGAGATTGGATTTTTTCTCCTATGAAAACTATTCCCAAAGGAACTAGACCTGTCTACTTAGAAATAATGGCTAAAGCAGATATAGTTGGGATAGGGGATTACATTCTCAAACTCCCTTGTGGAGGAAAGTTAGTTTTATAAGATACTCTGTATTCACCTAACATGAGAAGGAATTTAATTTCAATGTCAAAAATGGAATGCATCGGATATAACAATTTATTTGGTGTTGGAAAGGTTAAACTTTTGCTGGAATTAGCACATTCAGGAATTAGACATGATGTATTATAATTTTCTAATGATATTTTGAAAGAAAACTCCCCAGTCTGTTTGGTAGGGGAAGAGGGTAACTCTCTCATGAGGAATATAAATGGCACTAATAATTGTTCTGAATCATATCTTTGGCATTTGTGACTTGGAAACATATCTAAAAATAGAATTAAAAGGCTTATTAGTTCTGGAACCCTGAATATGAAGTTGGAGGATTATGGCATATGTGAAGCTTGCATCATGGAAAGATGACTAGATCAACTTTTCCTAAAGCTGATGGATCGACTGAGGGCCCTTTTGTTGTGGCTTTTTTTGGCTTTTTGACTTTGGCAAAAGCCAAAAAACGCACCTAAATAGGTGCTTTTTTGGCTTTTGGATTTTGGAAGCCAAAAGAATAGGATCTTTGTGTTTGGCTTCCAAAAGCCAAAAGCAAAAAAAAAACACCTAAATATGTGCTTTTTTTTGGCTTTTGCCAAAGCCAAAAAGCCAAAAAAAGCCACAACAAAAGGGCCCTCAACAACTTGCCATAGTCCACATTCTGATATTTGCGGGGAATTTTCTACACCCACACTTGGAGGTCAGAAAGTTTAGTTCATCAATTTATAGATGATTATTCTAGATATGGTTATTGTTTATCTTCTTAAACATAAATCAGAAGGTTTTGAAATGTTTAAGAAATTTAAAGCTGAAGTGGAAAATCAATCAAACAGGAAGATTATAATACTAAGAACAGATCGTGGAGGAGAGTACAAATCAGTTTATTTATTAAACAATTCACCATGAAAAGTTGTAGATGTCACTATGGAAGGGGAGGAAACCGTCTCTATGCAATTTAACTGTTTAGGGTTGAAACCAGATTAGAACACCAATTCAGCTGCACACTATGTGCACTAAACTTTTTTTCTTCGAAATGAGAGCTAAAATGCCCCAGCCTCTGCATCTGGGAGATGCACACAGCCGTTTATTGAACCATAGTTGAGAGTATCAAAACATCCAGTAAAACATCTATTACATCCCGCTCACGGGTCAATCAAGGTGGCTGTATAAATCAGCCAAAGGAAGAATGACGAAGCCAAATAAAATCTAAGTGTCATCTCCAATGCGTCTAGATTGCAACCAGCCACCCGGCTGAAAATAGCCCGAACGACCGCCATCAAACGATTGCATCCGGTATCTAAATGTTCCTGCTGCTCCACAGGGAGGAGATATGACCATAGATGAATCAAGGAAGCCGCCCTGTGAATAACCTGTAAGAAATTTGGATTAGCACACCTATTAAAAACGACCTCATTCCGACAATTCTAAATTGTCCAAACTAAAGCACAAACCCCAATACAAATTCGTTCATTTGTTTTTTTATCAATCCCATTTAACCAATTACCAAACAAATTATTTATGTTCATAGGTGGAGGTATATTAAAAGTAAAATGCACTACTCTCCAAACTAAACGAGAAAAATGACAGTATAAGAAAAGATGGTCTATTGTTTCTCTTGAACCGCAAAAGACACAATTAGTATATCCTTTACATCTACGTTTTGCTAGGTTATCTTTTGTTAAAATCACCTTGTTGTAAAGGAATCATATAAAAATCCTAATCTTGAGTGGTACCTTTATCTTCCACAAGTATTTTCTTAGAAAAACAGTGTGGCCATTCAAATAATCAGCATACAAAGACTTACCTGAGAAAATACCAGTAGATGAGAGCTTCCATACAAAACTATCCGGTTCATTCGTTAAGTGAACAACCATTAATTTGCGCACTAAACTAACCCAAGCATCCCATCTATCTCCAGTTAACGTCCTATTAAATCTTATATTTAATAGTGCATTACCAAGGACGTCGGCGACTAAGACATGTTTAGTTGTGGCCACGTTATTAGTAAACAGTAAAACGCATCGAGCTACGGCTTCTCACAGCGTTTTCACGTTTTCGGGCTTCACCTGGGCCTCCTGCGGTGTCTCTTGGGCTGCTACTGTGCAGACCTACCTAGGCTACCTGTGGTTGATCGGGGCGGAAGTACACGCCAGGCCGAACCTGGGCTGCTTGTAGCCATCAATCTGGGCACTCATTCGCCTCCCCACCTTGCGCTCTTCTCTTGACGGAAGCCCTAAAAAAATCAGATGGCGAGGGAACAGTGACGGCGGCGGACGGTGGCGGTCTCTCACGTGTGAGCGAAGGCAAGGGTACGATCCAATTGATTTTGAGTCCGCCTGGACCTGTAGCGCTCGCATCCGGAGTTCGTCACACCACGTTCCACTGTATCGTTCTCATCTATGGCGAACGTCGAGCACATCCGGGTTGAGAAGCACCGGCCAGATCAGCTGGTGAGATTCTACTTTTCGTCTCCCTTAACTTGGTTACGAATTCCAACTCCGATTTCCGCTCTTACACCTGAACAAATTCATGAATTAAAGATTGACGGATCAGATGGCGAGCAGCGAGGGGAGACGCCACCGACCTAGCTAGATGCCGGTAGCAGCGCCGGAGGAGGAAGTGAGCAGCATTGGGAACTCGAAGGTGAAAAGATCGATTCCCGCCCCACTTCTCTTGCTCCTGCCTCATACAAGCTGACGGCGGCGATAGTCCACATTGTTCAAGCAACACTTTATTTCCGACTGCAAGAGGTGGATGCCAGCTTATACTGAGAAGCATGTTCCACTTCCTAGCAGCGGCGCCGTACAGGGCAGTCCATCCAGTTGTGAGTCAAACCACCAGATGTAAGTTCATGTTTTGTATTACGCGACTAAATTACAGGAGATTAGTGAGGCACTTCAGTTTTTACCTGGCCAATACCCATCAGACCGCTTACTGACATATTTAATAGGGTGTATAGAATGAAACAAGATGAACTGATTGATGATACTAAGAGCGGTGCAGTTTTAAAACCTGTTTTAGCAGGTATTATTCTATCAAAAAAAAAAAAATGCTTGTTTGTCAATTAGTGTAACAATTGTTTTCCATCTTGCAGTGCTACACAAGTCTGAACTTCATAGGAGGTGGCTACCACATGTACATTGACTTCCAGAGCATAAAACAGAAGTAAAAAATGACACACTTTCCTCTAATGATTCTCTTATTAGTGTTGAGATCCCTGACATTGCCACTGATCCATCATGATATGAGGTTCGAGAGGAATTTATGATACACAATCCATGTGGTAGTATGAATGATAAATGCCCTTTTATGATTTTTTTGGCTCAAAAAATTATCCAAAACTATGTAGGCCATCTCACTCACTACGGGTCGGTTCAGTCTCTTCTTCTCTAGATGATCTTTTTGGAGATCCAAGGCTGCCGCTGGCACCTCCCCTGCCTCACCGACGACGAGACTCTCTGGAATGTGCACTATGCTCTCTTGCGCCTCTGTGCTAGGATGATGTTGTACATGTACCCTTTTCTGTCCGATCGTCGGAGATGAATACATGCAGCCTGCTGTCTTTTCTTTACCCATATGACACACTTTAGCTTGTTGCCTTTTCTTATCTGTATTCCATAACCCGAGGAACTGGATATGTCACAGTAAACACTTCAATAGAGTAAAAATAGAAAAAGCGTTCACCTGGCTGCAGTGCTGGCGAAAGTGGATGAGGAGGAATGGAGCGACATGGGGAACTCGAAGGGGAAAAGTTATGCGGCGGCATCATCCTGTTGCTTGTGATTCTCATTTTGCTAACTTGCATACCATTACCCAAGATGCTTCCCCATCTGACAATGTGAACTGCCGACCTCTGCGCCGTCAACACCGGTTTCCATATGAAACACATGTTTAATGGGCCTAGATAGTTGTCCAATTTTCATATGGTCGTACTGTCCGTTGGATTAGTTCGCTGAACAAGATGCGTTAAACATGTACGATGTGCAAGGAACACTTAGAGAGTTGGTTACGAGAGATGAATTCCCGTGCTTATTGCTAAGAAATGGTTTTGTGTCATGTTTTTTCTCTACTTTTCCATCAGTCAACGTGAAAGAAGGTCACATAATAGTGGTCTATAAAAAACATACTCATTGCTTACTTGCATATTTTACAGCTAATTAGAACCTGGTTGGCTGATGTACAATCAGTGCTAGAAGTTATACAAGATGTTGGTAGAAAATAGTGTTTTTGATCTGCCCACGAATTATAGAAACATCCAAAAAAAGATGTCTGAAAAAACAACGTTCACATCTTCTATCTGAGTACCAAACCTTAAAGTCTTTAACCAAATACGAAATTTCAGGTAAAGACCTTATGTTCCTTACCATGTTATCTTTTATCAATTGTTGTATTGTGTGCTTATATCATGTCGCTGTTCAGGTAAGCTCATCTGAACACACTTATTCAAATTGCAGTGTTTGTTACTCGACGATCAGATGTGTTCACTCGGGCGAGTGAAGGTTGGATCTTGCCCTGTGCACTTTCTTCCTGAATTCTTGCACTGAATTGAGGGTTCAATCTTTCCCTGAATACCAATCCAAAGAACTATTTACTATCAATAGTGAGAAAGCAAGTAGCCTGAAACAATGGCAATGAAATGTATTTTCTATTTTTGTGGCATGTGATATTGGTTTGGACATCTCAAAGATGATTTACTCACTCTTTTCAGAGAGCTCGGGACAAAAGAATCAACATTTTAATTAGTTTCTAGGAGTACTCCATTTACTGTTATGTAGTTATGTTGAGAAAACAGGCCACATATCACTCAACGGAAAAAGGAGCTTTGGCTGTTGGTCTTGCTGCAGCAGTTCACAAGTATCCAGTACCACGAGAATGGACACTTGGAAAAGGTGCACATGTTCTTGCTAACATAGACATATGTCTTGTTGATTAATTTGGTAAGATAAACAATCAGGTTTGGTAGTAAATATGCTTCGATGTTGTGTTATAAGCATTTAATATTCCATGTTATTTAATATTAATCTCCTTATCCTTCTGAATGTTCCAGGGTAAGATTGCATCAGCCTGTGATAGGGTGCTCCATGTTCGAAATTTGTACCTTACATCACTAGAGAGTATTGGCAGATTTTCTAGAAATTTTGTTGGATTCAAGTTGAGAGCTATGAGAGCCGTTTTTGCACGAGCCTTGAGTTGCCTGTACTGGACTACTGGTCCTTCCTGTTACTAACGGCAGAGATCATGTTATGGTAAATTGTTGGCGTGGACTTGTGCTAGCATAGCTGTTCCCACAAATATAAATTCCTGGCGTGGATTTGTGATAGCATAGCTGAGCACATAGATGGATATACTTGATGAATGCTATGTGTAGTGTGCGTCTCAAAATCATGTTTCTAGGAATTTATGCGTGCATCTGGACTTGGTTGTTGTATCCTTTCTTTCCTTGTGTTGTTTCTCTTACGCAGATTTCAGCTTCAATTCAAACTGGGCGAGGTTGTGTCAAGCGTTGTTTCGGCTAAATGAAAGAGTAAAACTCAGTAAATGCAGATGATGTGTGATTCATATTGAAGATCTTGAACAAGGCTACTCTTATGTTAATTACACCGAATCAGTCTACAATTACACCCCATACAAAAGTACTTTTATTTACCATTTCACCGCACATATGTTCTACAATTCTATCACATATGGACGGGCGCGGCAACGCGCGCAATCATGGTCTAGTAGAGACTATGATATTGGGTGTTAAGGGGCGTGTCACCTAGCCAGGTGTCTTCCCAAAATCTGGTGTTCATACCGTCCCGTACAGCAAAAGAACCCCGCTTAAAGAAATCGTCTTTAACCTTCATAACCCCTTCCAAAAGGGGGAATCCGTTGGCTTAATTAGACTGAACTTGGGACAAAGATTTACTCCCAAGATACTTGTTTGTCAACATTTCTTGCCAAACACCTTCCTCTATCAGAAGTTTAAATAGCCATTTGCTAATTAAACATCTGTTCTTAATATCAAGCACCTCAATGCCAAGACCCCTTGGTCTTTAGGTCTACATACAATGTTCCATTTAGTTAATATATATTTCTTCTTCTGGCCATCACTTTGCCAAAAAATCTAGACTTATAGAAATCAAGTCTTTTCCTTACCCCCTTAGGTACCTCAAAGAACGAGAATAGAAACATTGGTAGACTAGAAAGGACCAAATTTATTAGAACAAGCCTATCCCCATAGGATAGCAACTTGCCTAACCAGGCTGCAAGCTTTCGCTCAAAACGATCTTCTATCGGCTTCCATTCCTTATTTCGAAGTTTCCTATAATGAATAGGGATTCCGAGATATTTGACAGGAAGTGAGCCAATCTCACATCCAAAGATATTCCTATAAATATCTTCTTCCTCTTTGGCCTTGCCAAAACAAAAAAGTTCACTCTTATGGAAGTTTATTTTTAAACCAGATAGTTGTTCAAAAAGAAAAAGAATTGATTTCATGTTTACAACTTTTGCCAAATCATTCTCCATAAACAGAATAGTATCGTCCGCATACTGTAGAATCGATATACCCCCATCCACCAGATGAGGAACTAGACTACCAACTTGCCCATCCTCCTTTGCTCTTGCAATAAGGATAGCAAGCATGTCTGCGACGATGTTAAAAAGAATGGTGAAAGGGGATCTCCTTGTCTAAGACCCTTTAGTGTTTGGAAATAATATCCAATATCATCATTGACTTTAATTCTGACACTACCACCCTGAATGAAGCGTGCTATCCAATTACACCACTCAGGTGGAAACCCTTTCATTCTAAGAGCTTGTTGTAAGAAAGACCATTTCACCTTATCAGAAGCCTTTTCAAAATCATTTTTGAAGAGTACCCCATCCATCTTGTTCCTATGAAGCTCATGGATGGTCATGTAAACCAACTTTTTTGAAAACTTTAAAGATAACATTAAGTAGATAAATTGGGCGATATTGTTCTATTCTGCTCGCATCCTCTTTCTTAGGCAAGAGAGTGACAAGGCCAAAATTAAGTTTATATAATGGCATTTTTATTGGGTATTTTCAGGGATCTAATGGGTATAGATTTTACGATCTTAGAAATAAGAAGTTAATAAAAACTAGAGATGCATTGTTCCTGGATCAAGACACACCCCGCCATGCTAAGCGTGCAAGGGAGAAACTATTAGCTACACCTACTGAATCAGATGTAACTGTTGTCTTTTGCTCTATATAAACATGTAACCAGAGCGGCACAAAACATCATTTGCCACATACGAAAACTCACAGAAATCCCAAATTGTTTGATGCAAAGGCCCATTAAAGATCCCAGGCAAAAGGAATGACCACAAAAGATCTGGTTTGGGGTGTTGCAGTGTTGCGGAAGCAGTAGTGTAGGAGACAAGTGATGGCGCCGCATGGCCACCCTGGCCGTGATGAAGGCCTCGATCATATCATCGGTGGTGCCATATTCCTTGTTGACATTTGGGAGTGCACAAGGTGAGAGAGAACTTAGATGTTGGCCTTGAGTCATCATGCCACACCCACGCTGCCGCAGCTCGCACACTCGTGCTCCCTGGCAGCACCGATTGATGGGGGCGCGCTGCCGCCACCGCCCATGGTGGGAGGCATTTCTACCGTGCTTAATAAAGCTGCGACCATGCCATCTTGAGCTAATATAAAGTCCCACAAAAGATCCTCCTGAACCATTTTCTAAGCAGTAGCGTGTGACGAATCGCGGCACGACGCCTGCACTACTCACTGTGAAGCCGGACTGGGTTTCATCATTTGTGGAACCACTTCCCTTTGCGAGCCGCTAGGCTGTTGCTGCACCGAACCTTGGCTTAGGAATCACGCACACCCGCAGCTCGCACTTCGCTTCACTATCATCAGGTCCGTATCATTCGCAGATGCACGAGGGCCGTGAAAGTCAGAGCTTAGTTATGAAAAGGGAGTGCAAGGGCATAAATTAGATGAGGTGGAAAGATTAGAGTTACTAGCCTGGTCCTTGAATCGAGAGGAAGTCTAGAAAGCTGAGGGTGACTCTCGGTACGATGTGGCTAGAGTAGTCTGATGGAGGGACCAACAATCACTGGTAGAAAAAGAGGCTTCCGTCCAGCCCCTTTAGTCGCGAAAATATTTTCGCGACTAATGGAGTCTTTAGTCGCGGTTCGGGAGGCGAACCGCGACCAAAGGCCTGGGCCCAGGGCGCTCGGTGGCCAGCTGGTGGACGGGAGGAGCTTTGGCCAACCGCGACGGCACCTTTAGTCGCGGTTGGCCAGGCCAACCGCGACTAAAGCCCCACCCCTATATATACCGTTCAGCCCACAGCACTTAGCCATTTGGTGCCACTTCTCTTCACAAACTTCACAAGGGGGTGTAGGTTTGCTTTTGGATCCTCTTATGCACACAAAGTGTTTGATGAAATGCCCCAAGAGCATGAAACAAACATGATATGAAGTGTCGGAGCCACACTTGAGCTTCCTCATTTAATTTTTCCTCCTCGATTGCGGTTAGCAACTTGAACCTTTCATATATATGTGTCATTGATAAAATATGCATGTGTGTAGTTCATTGTTTAATTTCTATTGTTTGTAGCTAGTTAGTTTAACAAATGCATGATGGTTAATTATATATTTTATATTATAATAATGCAGATGAATCGGCAATGGATGTACGGTAACCGACTCTCCGGCGAGTTCACTACGGGTTTGAAAGATTTCCTCGTAGTGGCTAATGCGAACAAGCGAAGGGTTTTGTTATCTCGTCCATGTGTTGACTGTAAGAATCAGAAGGGTTACTCTTCCTCAAGAGAAGTTCAGCTGCACCTACTTCGGCACGGTTTCATGCCAAGCTATAATTGTTGGACCAAGCATGGAGAAAGAGGGGTTATAATGGAAGAAGATGAAGAAGGGGATGATTTCATCGATGAAAACTATCTTGATCATTTCGGTGATACTTTCATGGAGGATGCTGAAGGTGAAGGGGAAGGTGAAGGGGAAGGTGAAGAAGAGGCACGTGATGAGCCCGTCGATGATCTTGGTCGGACCATTGCTGATGCACGGAGAAGCTGCGAAACTGAAAAGGAGAGGGAGAATTTGGATCGCATGTTAGAGGATCACAAAAATTCGTTGTACCCAGGATGCGATAATGGTCTGAAAAAGCTGGGCTGCACACTGGATTTGCTGAAATAGAAGGCACAGGCAGGTGTAGCTGACTCGGCATTTGAAGACTTGCTGAAAATGTTGAAGAATATGTTTCCAAAGAATAACGAGTTGCCCGCCGATACGTACGAAGCAAAGAAGGTTGCCTGCCCTCTAGGTTTAGAGGTTCCGAAGATACATGCATGCATCAACGATCGTATCCTCTACCGCGGTGAATACGAGAATTTGAATGAATGCCCGGTATGCCCTGCATTGCGTTATAAGATCCGAGGCGATGACCCTGGTGACGATGTTGAGGGCCGAAACCCAGGAAGAGGGTTCCCGCCAAGGTGATGTGGTATGCTCCTATAATACCACGGTTGAAACGTCCGTTCGGGAACAAAGAGCATGCCAAGTTGTTGCGATGGCACAAAGAGGACCGTAAGTCGGACGGGCAGTTGAGACACCCCGCGGATGGAACGCAATGGAGAAAGATCGACAGAGAGTTCAAAGATTTTGCAGCTGACGCAAGGAACATAAGATTTGGTCTAAGTACAGATGGTATGAATCCTTTTGGCGAGCAGAGCTCCAGCCATAGCACCTGGCCCGTGACTCTATGCATCTACAACCTTCCTCCTTGGTTGTGCATAAGCGGAAGTTCATTATGATGCCAGTGCTCATCCAAGGTCCGAAGCAACCCGGCAACGACATCGATGTGTACCTAAGGCCATTAGTTGATGAACTTTTACAGTTGTGGGGCAGACCTGGTGTCCGTGTGTGGGATGAGCACAAAGAAGAGGAATTTGACCTACGAGCGTTGCTTTTCGTAACCATCAACGATTGGCCTGCTCTTAGTAACCTTTCGGGACTATCAAATAAGGGATACAATGCATGCACGCACTACCTAAGGGTAGTCGTCGCCTTCTAAGTTGTCGCCGTTGTCGTCGCTGCTGTCGTCGCTGTCGTCGGGCGGCGCTCGTGGCTCAAACTGAGGGTAGCGCAGGCGGGGGATATCGCCGGCCGTGATGTAGTCCATGACGCTCTGCAGAGTCCGGCCGTACCACCATAGCCGACGGCCGGCCTCGTGGAAGTTTCCAGGAGGCAGACCGTCCTCCTCATACACAGCGAGCGCCCTCTCACGCCGATTGATGAAGAAGGCGTCCCAAGTATGCTGGTTATCGGGATGCCAGCGGGGATTCATCCGCTGCTCCGGCGTGAGGTCGAGGCAGTAGTGGTTCGTGATGGCCGCCCGGCGTGCGGTACACGAGGGACGGGAGGGACCGGCACGCCGCCGGCGCTAAGGCTCCGGCCGGCGGGGACGCGGTAGCCCGGTGGGCAAGGGTAGTTCGAGGCGCAAAGCTCCTCCACCTGCTGGTAGGTTAGAGTGGGTGCGGTGGAAGCCATGAGAGAGTGATGAGAGATTGTAGAGATGTGATAATGCTGGCCAAGCCGGGCTACATATATGTAGTGAGAAATGACGGGAAAAATGAGAGCGGGAAGAAAGAGGCGGGAAGAAAGTGGCGGGAAGAAAGAGGCGGAAAGAAATTGGCGGGAAGAAAGAGGCGGGAAGAAAGAGGCGGGAAGACACTGAAGAAATGGCGGGAAGAAGAGGAATCCAGAGCTGGTCATCTAATCTTTAGTCCCGGCTGGCGGGAAGAAATATTATTTGTATTTTTAAGATTTTTAAATGAATTAGTTTTCTTTTTCTGAATTTTTTGATATATTATTTATATTTTTAAGATTTTGAAATGAATTAGTTCTATTTTCTGAATTTTTTGATATATTATTTGTATTTTTAAGATTTGGAAATGAATTAGTTCTATTTTTATGGATTTTTTGATATATTATTTGTATTTTTAAGATTTTTAAATGAATTAGTTTTATTTTTCTGATTTTTTTATATATTATTTGTATTTTTCACATTTAGAAATGAATTAGTTTTATTTTTCTAAATTTGTTGATATATTATTTTGTATTTTTCACATTTAGAAATGAATTAGTTTTGTTTTTATGAATTTTTTGATATATTATTTGTATTTTTCACATTTAGAAATGAATTAGTTTTATTTTTCTGAATTTGTTGATATATTATTTTGTATTTATAACATTTACAAATGGAAAAAAATTCGAAAAAGGCCTTTAGTTGTGGTTGGCCTGGCCAACCGCGACTAAAGCTCATTTCCGCGGGAACCGCAAAAACGGGCGAAAAATGGGCTTTAGTCGCGGTTGGTGTGGCCAACCGCGACTAAAGGGTACCCTTTAGTCCCCTCCCTTTAAATACCCGCGCCCGCGGGGCGGCGCATCACTTCTTCTTCCTCGCCCGCTCCGTCTGCCGATCGCCGCGCCCGAAGCGCTACGCCGTCAGGCTGCCCAACCGTCGCCGCACTCGACCGTCGCCGCCGCTCGCAGTCTTCTCTCTCGCCGCGCCGTGCCGCCAACCACCGCGCCTCGTCGTCGCCGCGCGCAAGCCGTACCGGGCCGGTGCCGCGCCGCCGCCGCCACAGATCATCGCCGCCCGACGACGACACAGCAGCGTAAGGACCCGCGCGCGCCGCCGTCTCAGATCGCCGCCGCCGCCTGCCTCGATCTCGGCCGTCCGCCGCCGCTGCCGCGCGCCCTCGCCGCCGCTTGCTGCCGGCGGCCATGTCCTGCAGAGACCGAAGAACACGAGAGGGAGAGAGAAGGGTCAGGGGCGCCTAGCCGTCCCACTTTTTTTTTGTTTGTTTTGTTTTTTTTAATTTGTAACTATAAGTACTTAACAAAAAAATTACTTAACAAAAAAGTACTTAACAAAAAAAGTACTTAACAAAAAAAGTACTTAACAAAAAAAAGTACTTAATAAAAAAGTACTTAACAAAAAAAAGTACTTAACAAAAACAAAAAAAGTACGTACCGCCGGGAGGGAAACAGAGAGAGGGAGAGGAGAGAGAGATCGAGGAGGCTGGCCGGCCATTTTTTTACAGTTAATCAAATTTGAAACTAAAATTTGTAACTAATTAACTTCAAATTTGAAACTAAAATTTGTAACTAACTTCAAAATGAACTAAAATTTCACTTAAAAAAGAAATCAAATTTGACTTAAAAATTTTGTCTTAAATTTTTTGACTTCACTAAAATTTGACTTAACCACCGCGCGTATACGGAGGGGGCAGCGAGCCCCTCGTCGCCCCCTCCGTATACGCGCGGTATTTTTTTTGGGATCGAGAGGGGGCGGCGAGGGTTATGTGCGTTGTCCTGTCGGCACCGCCACCGGTCTCTCGGTCACGCGGTCACTGCGAGGCGAGGTCGATCGTCCGCATATACACATCTAATACGCGTCCCCGCTCTCGCCTCCCTCGTCGCCCTCTCTATTTATATGTAGAAGAGATGTGATAATGCTGGCATATACACAATTAATTAGTTTTTACTACATGTTTTCAGGACTGACATATGGCTGACGATAGAGCTGACCCGATTATGGCAAACTATGATCCGGCAGCTGAAGAACATATAATGGGCCGCATAAACGGCGATATTCTTTATGTGCCGACCGAACAAGATGAAGAAGAGGATATCTCTTCTTATCTGAACCTTGACGGTCAAGATGAAGGCCGTCAGCAAGATGATGCCGAAGAAACATCGATAAACGACGATCTTCAATTGGAAGTAGCAACCACCTCCGGCGCCGAGGTATATATATACATTGAGCCTCTGGTGATACAAACTTACTGATTTGAATAAATATATGTGTACTAACGCGCGCGACTCTCTTTCTTATTTTAGCCCTCGGTCGGATCGTCGAAACAATCGAGTACGTCATCAAAGCGTGGCGCAACCAAGACGCTGAAACAAGGAGAAACATATACCATCGAGGTTGTCGACAGTGCAACCGGCAAGCCGCTGGAGCCCGAGAAGAACGCCACCAAGTTTATCAACCAATGCGGAGCCGTTGTTAGAGACAACGTCTCGATCACCGTCCAGGAGTGGAATGAGCCAAAGAAGGCACGTCTTGATTTCACTTTTGTCGAGAAGAGAACAAAAAAAGATTGCTTGCAAAAGCTTATGGAACATTTTGTTCTACCTCCGGAATACAACAAATTCGATGAGGAGGGTAACAAGATTGAGGAAAACAAGAAGAGGAGGATGCTAGTCAAACAGTTCGCTCTTCAAAAGATGGCCGGTGCATTCGGAAATTCAAGCAAAATCTAGCCCGTGACTATGTCAACAAGAACAAGACTCCGGATTTCAAAGGACAATATGAGAAACTGAAACATGATTGGCCAGAATTTGTGAGGCAAAAGAAATCGGAGCAGTTCACTGAAATATCGAAAAAAATAAGGAAAATGCGGCTAAGAAGGAGTACAATCATATTATGGGGCCAGGATGGTACCGCCTTTGGGAGCCTAGGTGGGAGAAGATGTAGAACGAGCTGAGGGCGCGAGGAATCCGTCCAGGTACGGAGGGATGGGACCCAAGGGCCAAAAGCTGGTGGTACGGGCATGGGGGAACGTTACACCCGGAGACAGGGGCGTGTGTTCACCGGAACGTATCGTTTAAACCCACACAAGCCCTTATTGACGCAATGAGGGATGCTCAAGAGGGGAAGATCAAGTTCAACAGAGAGAACGACGCGCTGACAAAAGCCCTCGGGAATCCTGAACACGGAGGACGTGTACGAGGCATGGGGAACATTCCGTGGAAAATAGGGTTCTCCCAGAACGATGACCCGTATGGTTACAGAAGCCGTAAGAGAAAGATGGATCGGGATGCAGATGTTGTGGCGCGGTTGGTATCGGAATTCGATACGATGAAGAAAACCGTGAATATACTAGTACAAGAAAGATCGGCAGCTGGGACGCATGAAGATCATCCAGCGGATCTCGGAAGCCAGCAGCGGAGAAGCAGCGTGGCTTCCACGGAGGCCCCGCCGGCTACTGATAATGCACCGGCGATCGATATTACTGCACCGGAGCCTCCTCGCTACCCCGTGGACGATGTAAAGGAGATGAAAGAATGTCATCTGCATTATCCAATTGGGAACATGTCCACGAAGGTAGCCATCGGCAGTGCTTTACCATGTTTACCTGGAGCACTCCACCACAACAACCCCATTCCAGATGACTATGCTCGTGTCACGGTGGAGGACATAGTCCCGGGGTTTGAGGACCCGGAGATTGACATTGCTACACCCGAAGGGGAGAGAAGACTTGGAGGTGTCAAGCGCCAGTTCATTCTATGGAAAAAGAAGTTAATCAAGTTTCCAGGCGAGGCGCCAAGGCAAACAAGTCCACCCCCCTCGGGTGGTGGTGGCGGTGGCGGTGGCGGTGGTGGTGGTGGTGGTGGTGGTGGTTCACCTACACCTCCTTCACGTCAGCCGACGTCGCCCCCCAGTCCACAACGTCCGGCGGGTGATCAGCCGCCGCCCCCCAGTCCTCGTCCGGCGGGTGATCAGACGCCGCCCCCCAATCCACCTCCAGCAAAGAAGCAGAAGCAGTCCTGGACTATTAACCCGGACCCTTATGTACCTAAGACCACAAAGGTACCGGAGCCATCACTGAAGCCTCTCCCCACAAGGCCTTGGGAACGTAGTGCCGAGGAAGTCGACGCGGCCGCGACTGCTGATTATGAGAAATGGAAGGCGGACTGCAAGAAGAAAAGAGAGCCCGAGCCCAAGCCAGTATATTCTGACAAGCAAAAGAAGTGGGCTAAGTCATTTTTGAGCACACCGTCCCAAGCCGCGAAGAATCTTCGTAGGCAGGCACTCATGTTGAAGGAGAAGAAAGAGCTGGCGGAGAAGCAGGAGAAGAAAGTCTTGGAGGAGGCCGAGAAAGAATTAGAAAGTAAAAAAACCGGAAAAGGAGTTGCCCAGCTCGGGGAACAAAGTAAACAATCGATCGCCCCGCTCATAGTGAAAGCCGCCGGTCCGGATGCCCCCGATATCATAGCAGTTGCGGCAGCACAGGGATTGACTGTAACGAGTGCCAGAGAACAAGCGGCCAACTTAGGTATGACTCCTCGTGCACTGTTAGGCCTTGATGAGGCGCCAATGAAGGAGGTAGTAATTACATATGTGCGGAATGGGCCCCTCGTCGAGCCTGCGCAGGAAAAGGATCTACCTCAACAAATGAAAAATCTGCTAAATTGGTACAAGGGTTACATAAAAAATAAAAACGCCAAAGAATATATTTATGCGAAAGTTAGACATGAGCATCACTTCAAACATTACTATGTAACAGTTAATCTGAGTGAATTGTTCCAGCTGTTCAATCTGCGCGAGCTCGACAAATCTATCATCAGTTGCTATGTTCTGTAAGTGATTTATTTCTACCCCATCTCGTTCATTGCCTGCACTATATATATGTATGTATGTATATATATATATATTGTCCTAACTATCTTGTTGTGTACGCTATTATGCAGAATGAAGATTAAGGAATGTAGAGTAAGGAACTTCCTTGATGTTGGGTTCATTGACTCACACATCGTTAATTCATATGTGTTAGAACACCACCCCGCCGACGTGGAGGAAGACCTGTGGCGGTTTCTTTCAAAGCAGGAACTCAAAAGTGATATTCTATTTCCTTACCATTTTGGGTGAGTGTTTCTGTCTTGGCACATTCTCTTTTGTTTACTCCATGCATGGTATGTGGCTAATCGATGAGTTATGCATGACTGTGCATGTATCGTGTCCGCAGGTTCCACTGGATTCTGCTAGTAATTCAATTTCACACCTCCACAGTTCTCGTCCACGACTCTCTGAATATGGATCCAAAGCTTTGGGCCGACATGAGAAAAATGATGCAGAAGTAATTATTTTCATTCATTTGCGCTCTATATCGATCGGCCTATTTCGTTCATTTCCTAATATCAAGTAACTAATTAATAACTCTCTTGTTCATTTAATTTTCTTTGCCTCGTAGGGTTTGGAGACGGTTCGCAGATGAAAAGGTCGGTGAATTCCAAAAAGAGCTACAATTTAAAAGGTCAGTGTCTGGGACTGGGGATATTCAGCCACCGGGGACCAATCTATGTGGATACTATGTTTGTGAGATGATCCGGAGATACACCTCTGAGCGGGTTCCGTGTGAGAACAATATCAAGAGGAATAACCTCCGGAAGATGCTTAGTCCAGAAGCTCGCTTCCGACCACTTCAAGAGGAACAGCTGGATGGTTCGCGAGGGAAGTCATCGATCCTAAAGGAGAACACTATGTAGAGAACGTAGAACTTCATATGCACTAAATTATGTATGGAAACTTGTTCAAAATTGTATATGGTCATCCGATATTGAATATATATTGTATATTCCTCTTGAATTCTCTTTGGTTCTAATTTCAAATTTGTTTGAAATTGTACATTCATATGCATGTATGTAGTACCGTAGAATATGTGAAACTCCTTCAAATTTTTAAAAAAAACACAAAAGAAATAAAACAATAAAAAGAAATCAGGTTAGGGGGGGGGGGGGGGGCTAAAACCCTAAACCTGCAGCGGCCTTTAGTCGCGGTTGGCCAGGAGAACCGCGACTAAAGGTCCTCCGTCCCGACGGACTGTTGGCGGCCACGTGGACGTGACCGCGACTAAAGGGTGGGGGGCCTTTAGTCGCGCTTAATTGGTCGCGGTTGCGTAACCGCGACTAATGGCAGTTGCGAACCACGACCAAATGCCGTTTTTCTACCAGTGAATGTCGTTGTTCACAATGGGGGGCAGAGTAGTAACAGAATGTGGGGGAGGCAGTTGTCCCCGGACTAGTCGGCAGTCTGTGGCATCAACTTCATCTAGCAGGCGACGAAAGTCCACGACTAGAGCTACAACCATGGAGAACAATGGGCCGAGTCCATGAATATACTGACGTCCTGATACCTGCCATTCTCAAAATATTTTCGCCTTGTTCATCTAGCTACGAGATAAGTAGCCTTGCAAGTAGAATGTTCTGTGACCATCAAACACGCAAAACAAAAATATGGTCCTCCGTGTCGAATTTTTGTAGATATATATAAACATTTGTGAACTTGTAGTCGTTACGCGTCTGCGTTGTACTGTGTTCTCAAAAAAAAAAGGAAGAGGTGCTATTTTTATAGCTGCTAGTTCCAGCGAAAATGCATTTTGTTTCATAGGTGTAGATGCACCCACTGCAAATAAATATTGGTACCTCATGAGGATGGTTCATAATAACGTAAATAACAACGGTAAAGTTACCCGCCTACTGCAGTTTGTCTTGTTTAATTTGTATACAAGGCTTGAGATTGCATAACAATAATGGGCACATCGAAACATGTTACTGGTTTGTAACCTGCAGGTGTAGTGGTATGATTCAACTATACAAAACATATAAAGATAGATTAATATTCTAGTTCCTAATAAGAAATATATTTTTTTCCGAAATGGGGGAAATATCGCCCCACTGCATCCAAGGGATGCACACGACTTTTTTATTAGATTATTCACAACACCTTAAAAGAGCAATACAAAAGATCGAACTCGAAGCCACCTCGCTAAACCTACAGAGGGCACTGGTGGAAAAAGGGGCTTTGGTCGCGGTTCGCAACTGCCATTAGTCGCGGTTGCGCAACCGCGACCAAAGTAGCGCGACTAAAGGCCCCCCCTTTAGTCGCGGTTCCTTACGAACCGCGACTAAAGGCCCGTCCACGTGGGCCGCAGGCGAGCGCCAGGGCGGAGGACCTTTAGTCGCGGTTCTTCTGGCCAACCGCGACTAAAGGCCTCCGCAGGGTTTAGGGTTTAGCCCCCCTCCCCTAAATCTGGTTTCTTTTTAATTTGTATTGTTTTATTTCTTTTGGGTTTTAATTTTGAAGGAGTTTCACATATTCTACGGCACTACATACATGCATATGAATGTACAATTTCAAACAAATTTGAAATTAGAACCAAAAAGAATTTAAGAGGAATATACAATATATATTCAATATCGGATGACCATATACAATTTTGAACAAGTTTCCATCCATAATTTAGTGCATATGAAGTTTTACGTCATCGTAATGGTGTTCTCCTCTAGGATCGATGACTTCCCTCGCCAACCATCCAGCTAGTTCCTCTTGAAGTGGTCGGAAGCGAGCTTCGGACTAAGCGTCTTCCGGAGGTTATTCCTCATGATGTTGTTCTCACACTTCTGGTCCCGCTCATTGCGGTATCTCCGGATCCTCTCACAAACATAGTATCCACATAGATTGGTCCCCGGTGGCTGAATATCCCCAGTCGTCCGCACTTGCCATTTTAAATTGTAGCTCTTTTTTGAATTCACCGACCTTGGTATCTACGAACCGTCTCCAAACCCTACGAGGCAAAGAAAATTAAATGAACAAGAGAGTTATTAATTAGTTACTTGATATTAGGAAATGATGAACGAAATAGGCCGATCGATATAGAGCGCAAATGAATGAAAATAATTACTTTTGCATCATTTTTCTCATGTCGGCCCAAAGCGTCGGATCCATATTCGGAGAGTCGTGGACGAGAGCGAGGAGGTGTGAAATTGAATTACCATAAGAATCCGAGTGGAACCTGCGGACACGATACATGCACAATCATGCATAACTCATCGATTAGCCACATACCATGCATGGAGTAAACAAAAGAGAATGTGCTCAAGACAGAAACACTCACCCAAAATGGTAAGGAAATAGAATATCACTTTTGAGTTCCTGCTTTGAAAGAAACCACCACAGGTCTTCCTCCACGTCGTCGGGGTGGTTTTCTAACACATATGAATTAACGATTTGTGGGTCAATGAACCCAACATCATGGATGTTCCTTATTCGCATTTCCCGCTTCTTCATTCTGCATAATAGCGTACACAACAAGATAGTTAGGATAATATATATATATATATATATAGTGCAGGCAATGAACGAGATGGGGTAGAAATTAATAAATCACTTACAGAACGTAGCAACTGATGATAGATTTGTCGAGGTCGCGCAGATTGAACAGCTGGAACAATTCACTCCGATGAATTTGTATATAGTAATGTTTGAAGTGATGCTCATATCTAACTTCCGCATAAATATAGTCTTTGGCGTTTTTAAGTTTTATGTAACCCTTGTACCAATTTAGCGAGACCTTTCATTTGTCGAGGTAGATCCTCTTCCTGCGCAGAGCTCGACGAGAGGGCCATTCTTCACATATGTAAATACTACGTTCTTCATTGGCGCCTCATCAAGGCCTAACAGTGCACGAAGAGTGATACCTAAGTCGGCCGCTTGTTCTCTGGCACTCGTTACAGTCAATCCATGTGCTGCCGCAGCTGCTATGATATCGGGGGCATCCGGACCGGCGGCTTGCACTATGAGCGGGGCGATCGATTGTTTACTTTGTTCCCCGAGCTGGGCAACTTCTTTCCCCCTTTCTAATTTTTTCTCGGCCTCCTCCTCCAAGGCTTTCTTCTCCGCCAACTCTTGGTTCCTCTTGAACGCGAGTGCTTGCCTACGAAGTTCACGTAAATAGTCGTCAGGCAGATTCTTCGCGGCTTGGGACGGTGTGTTCAAAAATGACTTAGCCCAGCTCTTTTCCTTGTCAGAAAATACTTGCTTGGGCTCGGGCTCTCTTTTCTTCTTGCAGTCCGCCTTCCATTTCTCATATTCAGCAGTCGCGCGTGCGTCGACTTCCTCGGCACTACGTTCCCAAGGCCTTGTGGGGAGAGGCTTCGGTGATGGCTACGGTATCTTTGTGGTTCTAGGTACATAAGGGTCCGGGTTAATAACCCAGGACCGCTTCTGCTTCTTCGCCGGAGGTGGATTGGGGGGCGGTGTCTGCTGATCACCCGCCGGACGAGGACTGGGGGGCGGCGTCTGCTTACCCGCCGGAGGTGAATTGGGGGGCGGCGTCGGCTGACGTGAAGGAGGTGTAGGTGAAGCACCACCACCACCACCGCCACCGCCACCGCCACCGCCACCGCCACCGCCACCACCACCACCGTAGGGGGGTGGACTTGTTGGCGCCTCGCCTGGAAACTTGATAAATTTCTTCTGCCATAGAATGAACTGGCGCTTGACATCTCCAAGTCTTTTCACCCCTTCGGGTGTAGCAATGTCAATGTCCAGGTCCTCAAACCCTTGGACTATCTCCTCCACCGTGACACGAGCATAGCCATCTTGAATGGGGTTGTTGTGGTGGAGTGCTCCAGGTGGTAAAGCACTGCCGATGGCTACCTTCATGGACATGTTCCCGATAGGATAATATAGATGACATGCTTTCATCTCCTTTATATCGTCCACGGGGTAGCGAGGAGGCTCCGGTGCAGTAATTTCGACCACCAGAGGCTCCGGTGCAGTAATTTCGATCGTCGGTGCACCAGCCGGTGAGGCCTCCGTGGAAGCCACGCTGCTTCTTCTCCGCTGCGGGCTTCCGAGATCCATTGGATGATCTTCATGCTGCGCCCGAGCTGCATCTCTTTCGGCGACTAGTACACTCACGGTTTTCTTCATCACATCCATTTCCGTTACCAACTTCGCCACAACATCCGCATCCCGATCCATCTTTCTCTTACGGCTTCGTAACCGTACGGGTCATCGTTCGGGGAACCCTACTTTCCACGAAATGGGCCCCATGCCTCGTACACGTCCTCCGTGTTCGGGATTCCCGAGGGCTTTTGTCAGGGCGTCGTTCTCTCTGTTGAACTTGATCCTCCCCTCTTGAGCATCCCTCATTGCCTCAATAAGCTTTTGGGTGGGTGTAATTATTTTGCCCTGATAAACACACTCCCCTGTCTCCGGGTTCAGCGATCCCCCATGCCCGTACCACCAGCTTTTGGCCCTTGGGTCCCATCCCTCCGTACCTGGACGGATTCCTCGCGCCCTCAGCTCGTTCTCCATCTTCTCCCACTTAGGCTGCCAAAGCGATACCCTCCTGGCCCCATAATATGATTGTACTCCTTCTTGGCCGCATTCTCCTTATTTTTTTCGATATTTCAAGGAACTGCTCCGATTTCTTTTGGTTCACAAATTCTGGCCAATCATGTTGCAGTTTCTCATATTGTCCTTTGAAATCCGGAGTCTTGCCCTGCTTGACAAAGTCATGGGCTAGATTTTGCTTGTATTTCCGGAATGCGTTGGCCATCTTAGAAAGTGCGAACTCGTTTGACTAGCTTGCACCTCTCCTTGTTTTCCTGAATCTTGTTACCCGCCTCATCGTATTTGCGGTATTCCGGAGGTAGAACGAAATGTTCCATAAGCTTGTTGAAGCAATCTTTTTTTGTTCTCTTAGCGACAAAAGTGAAACCAAGACGTGCCTTCTTTGGCTCATTCCACTCTGGACGGTGATCGAGACGTTGTCTCTAACAACGGCTCCGCATTGGCTGATAAACTTGGTGGCGTTCTTGCTGGGCTCCAGCGGCCTGCCGGTTTCTTCATCGACAACCTCGATGGTGCATGTTTCGTTTGGTTTCATCGTCTTGGTTGCGCCACGCTTTGACGACGTAGTCGATTTTTTCGACGATCCGGCCGAGGGCTAAAATAAGAAAGAGAGTCGCGCGCGTTAGTACACACACATTTATTCAAATCAGTTAGTTTGTATCACCAGACGCTCAATATGTATATATATATACCTCGGCGCCGGAGGTGGTTGCTACTTCCAATTGAAGATCGTCGTTTATCGACGTTTCTTCGGCATCATCTTGCTGACGGCGCCCTTCATCTTCACCCTCAAGGTTCGGATAAGAAGAGATATCATCTTCTTCTTCTCCGGTCGGCACATATAGAATATCGCCTTTTATGATGCCGAACATATGGTCTTCAGCGTCCGGATCATAGTTGTCCAGAATCGGGTCAGCTCTATCGTCCGCCATATGTCAGTCCTGAAAACATGTAGTCAAAACAAATTAATTGTGTATATGCATTATCACCGGTGGCGGTGGTGAAAGGGGGGACGCAGTGACCGCGTGACCGAGAGACCGGTGGCGGTGGCGAAAGGGGGGACGCAGTGACCGCGCGCGTGACCGAGAGACCGGTGGCGGTGATCGAGAGGGCGGTGGCGGTGCCGAGGACACATAACCCTCGCCGCCCCCTCTCGATCCCAAAATAAAATAATTCTTGTTAATTAAGTTAAATTTTTTGTTAAGTTAAAATTTTGTTAAGTCTAAATTTTGTTAAGTAAATTTTTTCTTAAGTCAAAATTTTGTTAAGTAAATTTTTTGTTAAGTTAAATTTTTGTTATGTCAAAATTTTGTTAAGTCAAGATTTTGTTAAGTATACAAAATTTTGTTAGTATACAAAGTCTGGCGGCGTCTGGCGGGAGGCGCGTAGGGCGGCGTCTGGCGGCGGTGGGGAAGAACACGGCGCCGGCGGCCGCGCGCGCGCGATAGTATACGGTAGGGGCGGGGCGCGGCGACATACGGGAGATGGCGTCGTCGGCGCGAGAAGAGGGCGTCGACGGCGCGAGAAGAGGGCGGCGGGGCGGCGCGGCGGCGTCGTCGTTGGCGGCGGGGCGGGGCGGCGGCGTCGATCGGCTAGGCGTCGAGTTATTTAGAACTATTTTTAATTTAAGTTTAATTAAATTACTGAAAACTATTTTTATTTAAGTTTAATTAGTTTAGAACTATAGTTTTAAGTTACATATGCATAAAACAATTTTTAAGTAAAAAAAATTAAAAAAAATAGAGAGAGGAAGCGCCGGCCGCGGGGCGCTCCTCTCTCTCTGTAACACGCGTGCGGCAGAGGCGCGCGGCCGCCGGCGCCCACGGGCCGAACGGCGGCGAGCGGCGCGCGCGCGCGGCGCGTGGCGGCGGCGTACACACGGCGACGGCCGTGGCGACGCGCGGCAGCGGCGCTGGCGGTGGCGGAGGAGCGGGCGGCCGGGGCGGCGGCGGAGGAGCGAGGGCGGCGCGCGGCGGAGACGTACGGGGGCGGCGTCCGCCGGCGGAGGAGCAGCTCGGCGGCGCAGGAGGGCGGCAGCGGAGGAGTCGACGGTGGCGGCGCAGCAGTCCGGGCAGCGGAGGAGTCGACGGAGGAGGCGAGATCGGCGCGCAGCACTGTCGGCGTGTTCGAGGAAGAAGATGGAACTGAACCGCGCGGGCGCGCGAGTTTTTATAGGCGTGGGGCTTTAGTCGCGGTTGGGGTCACCAACCGCGACTAAAGGGTGCCCTTTAGTCGCGGTTGGTGACCCCAACCGCGACTAAAGCCTTTTTTCGCCCCATTTGCGGTTCCCGCGGAAAAAGGCTTTCAAAATTATTTCATTTTCTAAATGTGAAAAATAACACTAATTCATGTCTAAATGTGAAAAATACAAATTATATATCAAAAAAATCAGAAAAATAAAACTAATTCAATTCAAAATGTTTAAAATACATATAATATATCAAAAAATTCATAAAAATAAAACTAATTCAATTCAAAATCTTAAAAATACAAATAATATATCAAAAAATTCATAAAAATAAAACTAATTCAATTCAAAATCTTAAAAATACAAATAATATATCAAAAAATTCAGAAAAATAAAACTAATTCAATTCAAAAATTTAAAAATACAAATTATCAAAAATTCATAAAAATAAAACTAATTCAATTCAAAAGTTCGTTGGCCCCCTCTTCCCGCCTCTTTCCGCCGACCCCTCTTCCCTCCTCGTCTTCCCGCCATTTCTTCCCTGTCTTCCCGCCTCTTTCTTCCCGCCAATTGTTTCCCGCCAATTTCTTCCGGCCTCTTTCTTCCCGCCAATTTTTTCCCGCCAATTTCTTCCCGCCACTTTCTCCCCGCCTCTTTCTTCCCGCCTCCTGTCTTCCCGCTCCCATTTTTCCCGCCATTTGTCACTACATATAGGTAGCCCGGCTTGGCCAGCATTATCACATCTCTACAATCTCTCATCACTCTCTCATGGCTTCCACCGCACCCACTCTAACCTACCGGCGGGTGGAGGAGCTTTGCGCCTCGAACTACCCTTGCCCTCCGGGCTACCGCGTCCCTGCCGGCCTGGAGCCTGAGCGCCGGCGGCGTGCCGGTCCCTCCCGTCCCTCGAGGTGCTGCGCGTCGGGCGGCCATCACGAACCACTACTACCTCGACCTCACGCCGGAGCAGCGGATGAATCCCCGCTGGCATCCCGATAACCAGCATACTTGGGACGCCTTCTTCATCAATCGGCGTGAGAGGGCGCTCGCCAGGTATGAGGAGGACGGTCTGCCTCCTCGAAACTTCCACGAGGCCGGCCGTCGGCTATGGTGGTACGGCCGGACTCCGCGGAGCGTCATGGACTACATCACGGCCGGCGATATCCCCGCCTGCGCTACCCTCGGTTCGAGCCACGAGCGCCGCCCGGCGACGGCGGCGACGGCGGCGGCGGCGACGCCGGCAACTTAGAAGGCGACGACTACCGGTACAACGGTGGCGGCTATGAAGACTACGAGTATTCATATTATACGCCTAGGCAGGAGTATGACTAAATCACTCCAAATTTCATGTATGCGGGAGTATGACTTAGTCACTCCAAATTTCTGTATGCGGGAGTATGACTTAGTCACTCCAAATTTCATGTATGCGGGAGTATGACTTAGTCACTCCAAATTTCATGTATGCAGGAGTATGACTTAGTCACTCCAAATTTCATGTATCATCAGTGCTATCTCGAGTCAATTGAATCATTCGAAAATGGACACCAAACACATCACGGGTAATATAATTCACATGATTAATTTAACAAAGTTTGGTACAATAAATTATTACACATCATTTCTTCCCTTGTGTCCCTGCTTGCTTACGATTGTGCCGTATCCATGGAGCATCCTCATCATTTAACTTAATGCTTGGGTCGGTGTTCACTTTGAAGGGCGGAATTTCAGCAAACATATTATAATCTTCGACATGTCTGTCTTGTCCTCCACTCCCACGATGTTTCTTTTCCCTGAAAGAACAATGTGGCGCTTTGGATCATCGCATGATGTACTGATCGTTTTCTTATCTTTCCGTTTCCTCGGTTTGCTACTCATGTCCTTCACATAGAAAACCTGAGCGACATCTTTCGCTAGGACGAATGGTTCGTCAAGGTAACCAAGATTGTTGAAATCCACCATTGTCATTCCGTATTGCTGGTCCACCTTTACCCCACCTCCTGTTAGCTTGAACCATTTGCACCGGAACAAAGGGACCCTAAAGGAGGGTCCATAGTCAAGTTCCCATATCTCCTCTATGTAACCATAATATGTGACCTTTTGCCCATTCTCGGTTGCTGCATCAAAGCGGACACCACTGTTTTGGTTGGTGCTCTTTTTATCTTGGGCGATCGTATAAAATGTATTCCCATTTATCTCGTACCCTTGGAAAGTCGTTATAGTCGAAGATGGTGTCTTGGCCAACATGTACAGCTGATCTACAACATGATCGTCACTCATTAAATGTTTTCTCAACCAACTGCCGAAAGTCTCCATGTGGGCCTTCCTAATCCAGGATTCAGGCTTCTCAGGGTTGTCCGAGCGTAAAATATTCTTGTGTTTCTCAAAGTACGGAGCCACCAAGCTGGAATTGGTCAGAACTGTGTGGTGTGCTTCAGTCAGAGAATGGCCATCCATACATATCGTTGATTTCCTTCCGATCGTGCCTTTTCCACTTAGTCTCCCCTCGTGCCGCGATTGAGGAAGACCAATCGGCTTAAGGTCAGGAACAAAGTCAACACAGAACTCAATTACCTCCTCATTTCCATAGCCCTTGGCGATGCTTCCTTCTGGCCTAGCACGGTTACAAACATATTTCTTTAATATTCCCATGAACCTCTCGAAGGGGAACATATTGTGTAGAAATACAGGACCGAGAATGGAAATCTCATCGACTAGGTGAACCAGGAGGTGCGTCATAATATTGAAGAAGGATGGCGGGAACACCAACTCGAAACTCGACAAGACATTGGATCACATCGTTACGTAACCGTGGTAGAACTTCGGATTGATTACCTTCGAGAGATTGCATTGAGGAATGCACATAGCTTCACAATGGCTACTCGAACATTTTCCGGCAGGAGCCCCTCAAAGCAATCGGAAGCAATTGCGTCATAATCACGTGGCGGTCGTGAGACTTCAGGTTTTGGAACTTTTTCTCCGCCATGTTTATTATTCCCTTTATATTGGACGAGAATCCTGACGGGACCTTCATACTTGCTCGGGCATTCAAAAAAGATGACCTTCTCTTCTTTGGTCGGAGCGTAGGCTGCACGACCTTGAAACCGTTCCGGATGCCGGTCATCAGGGTCTTTCAAACTTTGCTGGTCCTGACGTGCTTCCTTTGTATCATTTGACTTGCCATACACGCCCAAGAAGCTTAGGATGTTCACGCAAATATTCTTCGTAACGTGCATCACGTCGATTGCAGAGCGGACTTCTAGGACTTTCCAATATTCTAGCTCCCAGAATATAGATTTCTTCTTCCACATGGCTACGTGCCCGTCGGCTCCCTTCGGAACTGATTGTCCGCCGAGACCCTTTCCAAAGATGACTTTCAAATCCTTGACCATATCAAATACCTCAGCACCGAGTGTGTTCCGCAGGCTTCGGCCGGTGATCCGCCTTGCCGTTGTAATGCTTGCCTTTCTTTCTTCTCGGATGACCTTTCGGAAGAAATCGACGATGCCCAAGGTACACGTTCTTCTTACAATTTGGCAAATATACACTTTCGAGTCTCATGTAAGCGGTGCGTGCATGCATTGTATCCCTTATTTGACGAGTCCCGAAAGGTTACTAAGAGCAGGCCAATCGTTGATGGTTACGAAAAACAACGCTCGTAGGTCAAATTCCTCTTCTTTGTGCTCATCCCACACACGGACACCAGGTCTGCCCCACAGCTGTAAAAGTTCATCAACTAATGGCCTTAGGTACACATCGATGTCGTTGCTGGGTTGCTTCGGACCTTGGATGAGCACTGGCATCATAATGAACTTCCGCTTCATGCACAACCAAGGAGGAAGGTTGTAGATGCATAGAGTCACGGGCCAGGTACTATGGCTGGAGCTCGCTCGCCAAAAGGATTCATGCCATCCGTACTTAGACCAAATCTTATGTTCCTTGCGTCAGCTGCAAAATCTTTGAACTCTCTGTCGATCTTTCTCCATTGCGTTCCATCCGCGGGGTGTCTCAACTCCCCGTCCGACTTACGGTCCTCTTTGTGCCATCGCAACAACTTGGCATGCTCTTTGTTCCCGAACGGACGTTTCAACCGTGGTATTATAGGAGCATACCACATCACCTTGGCGGGAACCCTCTTCACGGGTTTACGGCCCTCAACATCGTCGTCACCGGGGTCATCGCCTCGATCTTATAACGCAATGCGGTGCATACCGGGCATTCATTCAAATTCTCGTATTCACCGCGGTAGAGGATGCGATCGTTGATGCATGCATGTATCTTCAGAACCTCTAAACCTAGAGGGTAGACAACCTTCTTTGCTTCGTACGTAGTGGCGGGCAACTCGTTATTCTTTGGAAACATATTCTTCAACATTTTCAGCAAGTTTTCAAATGCCGAGTCAGCTACACCTGCCTGTGCCTTCCATTTCAGCAAATCCAGTGTGCAGCCCAGCTTTTTCAGACCATCATCGCATCCGGAGTACAGCGCCTTCCTGTGATCCTCTAACATGCGATCCAAATTCTCCCTCTCTTTTTCAGTTTCGCAGACGTCTCCGTGCATCGGCAATGGTCCGACCAAGATCATCAACGGGATCATCACGTGCCTCTTCTTCACCTTCCCCTTCACCTTCCCCTTCACCTTCAGACATCCTCCATGAAAGTATCACCGAAATGAGCAAGATAGCTTTCATCGATGAAATCATCCCCTTCTTCATCTTCTTCCATTATAACCCCTCTTTCTCCATGCTTGGTCCAACAATTATAGCTTGGCATGAAACCGTGCCGAAGCAGGTGCATGTGAACATCTCTTGAGGAAGAGTAACCCTTCTGATTCTTACGGTTAACACATGGACGAGATAACAAAACCCCCGCTTGTTCGCATTAGCCACTACGAGGAAATCTTTCAAACCCGTACTGAACTCGCCGGAGAGTCGGTTACCGTATATCCATTGTCGATTCATCTGCATTATTATAATATAAAATATATAATTAACCATCATGCATTTGTTAAACTAACTAGCTACAAACAATATAAATTAAACAATGAACTACACACACATGCATATTTTATCAACGACACATCAAAGGTTCAAGTTGCTAACCGCGATCGAGGAGGAAAAAATAAATGAGAAAGCTCAAGTGTGGCTCCAACACTTCATATCATGTTTGTTTCATGCTCTTGGGGCATTTCATCAAACACCTTATGTGCATAAGAGGAACCAAAAGCAAACCTAACACCCACTTGTGAAGTTTGTGAAGAGAATGGCTCCAAATGGCTAAGTGTTGGCTGCTGGATGGGTATATATAGGGGGGGGCTTTAGTCCCGGTTGGCTCAGCCAACCGCGACTAAAGGCCCTCGGGCACCTTTAGTCGCGGTTGGCCTGGCCAACCGCGACTAAAGCCCCACACGTGCACCGGCTGGCCACCGAGCGCCCTGGGCCCAGGCCTTTGGTCGCGGTTCGCCTCCCGAACCGCGACTAAAGGTCCCATTAGTCACGGTTCCTACAGCTTCGCGACTTATGGGGCTCATCGGAAGCCTGTTTTTCTACCAGTGGGGATGATGGGGGGTGACAATTCACCAACTCACATCAACCAAAAACCAAATGCCTTCCCAGGCCGCCCAATAGCAGATGAGAAGCACATCCAGTCAAGCAGACACTCAGCATACGCCAACGCACAGGCCATAGAAGTTGCTACCGCCGTCTTCCTCGACTCCATCTTCAAGAGAGATCATCGCATTGACCATGCCAGGCCTGCCATTGATGCTGCCACAACACCAGACGACTCAACCATCCTGCGCGAGCCCATCACACTGCATCCGTCCCGAGACACCACTGCACCATGCCGCGGCGACTCGACGATGCCGACACAGCAAAAGCACACCGCTCCACCCAGCACCACCGTCATCCGTTGTCTGCTCCAAAAACGATGCCCCCAACAGGGAGAATGGCATTGCGCGCCGCCATCGCCCGATCCGGGAGACCCGGGTCTAGGGTTTCCCCTGGAGCAGCCCAGGCAAAGAACGCAGACTGCAGAGACAATGCCTTCAACAAGGTAACAATGAAACACGCCGCCATCATCCACCATGACCGAAGTCCGGGCCGGCTTTCACCGGCAGCTGCGCCTCGCCATCGGGAGCTAGGCGACGGATCGCGAGATCTGCCACGGCTAGCCACACAACTAGCCGATCTCCTCCAGCGAGAGAGAAGACCACCACCGCGGTGCCACAGTCAGTGGCACCAGACGCCCACCACCTACCACCAGGTCGACGCCGTCCCCGCCATCCAGGGCCGCCACCCTTGGTGCCGTGGTCCCAGACCTTGAGGAGGAGCAGTACGAGATCCGTCTCCATCACCGCCGGCCCGGCGATGCCGAGGCGAGGACGGAAGAAGAGGACCGAGCCGCCGCCCCCATCACCGCCCGCCCGACGAGGCCGAGGTGAGAAAGAGGAGAGGCCGCGCCACCATATCAGGGCCACGCCGCCGCCGCCATCACCGCCCGCCCGGCGAGAGGCCGCGCCGCCATCATCCTCCAAGAGCCGGGGCCATCCCCCCGTGCGGAGGCGAGCCTCCATCCGCCGCACCAGTGGACCACTCGAGGATCCCCGCCGCCCCCATCACCGGCCGCGCCAGGCCGGCTGCCGGCGGCCTCCGGGGACAACAAGGAGGGGGGAGGGGGAGGGGAAGGCTGTTGGAGATATGCCCAAGAGGCAATAATAAAATGGTTATTATAATATATCTTTGTGTTTATGATAATGTTTACATACCATGCTATAATTGTATTAACCGAAACATTGATACATGTGTGATATGTAGACAACAAAGAAGTCTCTAGTATGCCTCTTAAACTAGCTTGTTGATTAATGGATGATTAGTTTCATAATCATGAACATTGGATGTTATTAATAACAAGGTTATATCATTATATGAATGATGTAATGGACACACCCAATTAAGCGTAGCATAAGATCTCGTCATTAAGTTATTTGCTATAAGCTTTCGATACATAGTTACCTAGTCCTTATGACCATGAGATCATGTAAATCACTTATACCGGAAAGGTACTTTGATTACACCAAACGCCACTGCGTAAATGGGTGGTTATAAAGGTGGGATTAAGTATCCGGAAAGTATGAGTTGAGGCATATGGATCAACAGTGGGATTTGTCCATCCCGATGACGGATAGATATACTCAGGGCCCTCTCGGTGGAATGTCGTCTAATGTCTTGCAAGCATATGAATGAGTTCATAAGAGACCACATACCACGGTACGAGTAAAGAGTACTTGTCCGGAGACGAGGTTGAACAAGGTATAGAGTGATACCGAAGATCAAACCTCGGACAAGTAAAATATCGCGTGACAAAGGGAATTGGTATCGTATGTGAATGGTTCATTCGATCACTAAAGTCATCGTTGAATATGTGGGAGCCATTATGGATCTCCAGATCCCGCTATTGGTTATTGGTCGGAGTGAGTACTCAACCATGTCCGTATAGTTCACGAACCGTAGGGTGACACACTTAAAGTTGGATGTTGAAATGGTAGAACTTGAATATGGAATGGAGTTCGAATATTTGTTCGGAGTCCCGGATGAGATCCCGGACATCACGAGGAGTTCCGGAATGGTCCGGAGAATAAGATTCATATATAGGAAGTCATATTCCAAGTTTGGAAATGATCCGGTGCATTTATGGCAGAGGTTCTAGAAGATTCTAGAAAAGTCCGGAAGAATGGCACTTCGGAAAGTGGAGTCCCGAAGAGACTCCACTTGCATGACCAGCCAACCCTAAAGGGGAGGAGTCCAAGGTGGACTCCCCTAGGGTGGCCGGCCAACCCACCTCAAGGAAAGGTGGGAGTCCCACCTTGGGTAGGACTCCCTCCTTGAGTAGGTTTCCCACATATGGGAGGTTTTAGTGTTGGGGTCTTATTCGAAGACTTGGACTAGAACTCTTGGGGCTTCCACCTATATAATGAGGGGCATAGAGAGGGGGCTGAACACTTCAAGCCTCAGCCTTGGCCGCACCCCTTAGAGGGCCAGCGCCCAACCCCCCTCTCTCCCCAAACCCTAGCGGTCTCTCTCCTCCACCACATCCCGCACGCTTAAGCGAAGCTCCGCCGGATTTCTCCACCACCACCGACACCACGCCGTCGTGCTGTCGGATTCAAGAGGAGCTACTACTTCCACTGCCCGCTGGAACGGGGAGGTGGACGTTGTCTTCATCAACAACCAAACGTGTGACCGAGTGCGGAGGTGCTGCCCGTTCGTGGCGCCGGAAGCGATCGTGATCAAGATCTTCTACGCGCTTTTGCAAGCGGCAAGTGAACGTCTACCGCAGCAACAAGAGCCTCATCTTGTAGGCTTTGGAATCTCTTCAAGGGTGAGACTCGATACCCCCTCGTTGCTACCGTCTTCTAGATTGCATCTTGGCTTGGATTGCGTGTTCGCGGTAGGAAATTTTTTGTTTTCTATGCAACGTTATCCTACGAGTGGTATCGAGCCGTGTCTATGCATAGATGGTTGCACGAGTAGAACACAATGGTTTTGTGGGCGTTGATGCTCTTGTTATCTTTAGTTTGAGTACTTTGCATCTTTATGGCATAGTGGGATGAAGCGGCTCGGACTAACTTTACATGACCGCGTTCATGAGACTTGTTCCTCATTCGACATGCAACTTGTATTGCATAAGAGGCTTTGCGGGTGTCTGTCTCTCGTACTATAGTGAAGATTCAATTTACTCTTCTATCGACAACACTAGTATCACCGTTGTGGTTCATGTTCGTAGGTAGATTAGATCTCTCTTGAAAACCCTAAACCACGTAAAATATGCAAACCAAATTAGAGACGTCTAACTTGTTTTTGCAGGGTTTGGTGATGTGATATGGCCATAATGTGATGATGAATATGTATGAGATGATCATTATTGTATTGTGGCAACCGGCAGGAGCCTTATGGTTGTCTTTAAATTTCATGTTGAGTAGTATTTCAAAGTAGTTGTAATAGTTGCTACATGAGGTGAACAACCATGAAGACGGCGCCATGAACCTTGACGCTACGCCGACGATGATGGAGATCATGCCCGTTGATGATGGAGATCATGTCCGTGCTTTGAAGATGAAGATCGAAGGCACAAAGACTAAAGGGCCATATCATATCACATATGAATTGCATGAGATGTTAATCCTTTATGCATCTTATTTTGCTTAGATCGCGACGGTAGCATTATAAGATGATCCCTCACATTAATATCAAGATAATAAAGTGTTCTCCCCTCGTATGCACCGTTGTACGGTTCGTCGTTTCGAAGCATCTCGTGATGATCGGATGTGATAGACTCAACGTTCACATACAACGGGTGTAAGCAATGTTGCACACGCGGAATACTTGGGTTTGCTTGACGAGCCTAGCATGTACAGACATGGCCTCGGGACAACGGAAACCGAAAGGTTGAACACGAGTCATATGGATGATATGATCAACATGTTGATGTTCACCATTGAAGCTACATCATCTCACGTGATGATCGGTTTTGGTGTAGTGGATTTGGATCGTGTACCACTTAACAACTATGAGGGATGTTGTATTAAGTGGGAGTTCATTAGTAATTAGATTAAAACATGAACTAATTATCATAAACATAGTCTGAGTAGTATTTTGTATTAATTTTGTAGTATTGGCATCCGTTTACTACTATGCGCTAGTCTTGTTATTGAGATAGAAATACTGTTAAATCTGATAAGAAACTTTACGGATTAGTACCGTATTGTTAAAGAATCAAGAATTGATTAAGTCCTATTGCAAACTTTTAGTAAACCTCACATTTGTTGATTCAAAGAGCTATGGTTTCAATTAGTACCCAAAGTTATCTTATCTCCGTGAAACTTGAAGTTCAAATCTGTTTGAAAAGTAAGGAGCTGAAAATTTAGTTTTCAGAAATAATCAAGGTATGAGATATATGTGATATCTAAGACCTTATTGCAAGATGATAGAATATAAATTTGGTGAGACTACATAAACTCATAATTTTTATGGGAATGTATGAAGGTTGAAGATGCCGAGCGTCACAATCCTCCAACTATTGGGGCACTAATAATATTCGCATATCCATGAAGTTATCATCCTTAGTATGCACCGTTGCTAAGACTCGTCGTTTCGAAGCATCACGTGATGATCGGGTGTGATAGATTCTACGTGTGCATACAACGGGTGCAAGCCAGATTTGTACATGCGAATACTAAGGTTAAACTTTATGAGCCTAGCATGTACAGACATGGTCTCAAAAAGTTGTCATGAATTGATGGATAAAATTATGAGTGAAATTGTTCATCATAGTTACTAATAAGTGAAATCTAGAACACTTGTCATATGATGATCAACTTCAAAGTAAGAACCTCAAGGTTATTGGTATTTTACCAACAAACCTAGAAGTTATTGATGTTGAAGTGTTTTTCTGAATAATGAGGAAAGCTAAAAGAGAAACTGCAAAAGATATTCTGGCAGAAAGAAAAGAAAAGACTAGAAAGTCTAGCTCAGGTGTATATCAATAATATACATGTTATGGATGTATTCCTCGTTTGGTCACACAATGAAATTCTTGGGTATTTGTACCATATTGGTTGGTATGAAGTGTCATACAAAACAACGCAATACAAGAATACAGTGGCCTAAGTGACTGACAAGGAATATGATAGGAATGCATGTCTGGAACAAAAAATAAAGTGTTATTATGTTCATCATTGGCATTCTATCTAGCCCTTAGAATTTATAATAAAGAACTTAATAATTGTTATTTTGCTCTTGTCAAATAAAAACAATGAGTTGTTCAAATTATGACATTACTCCATGAAAGATGGATAAGTTATTATAAATTTTAATGGTGAAACACACATACATAACACTGATGCTAAAAATGCCATAAGGCAAATGATTTGAATTCCACTTATTTGTGGAACCGCCATTTAGGTCATGTTAGAAAGGAACGCATGAAGGAACTCTATGCAAATGGATTTTTGGAGTCATTTGATTTTTGAATCATTTGGCGCTTGCAAATCTTTTCTAAAGAGAATGATTAAAATACCGTTCATAGGCCAAAAGTTGAACGGGCAACTAACTTAGTGGAAAAATACATGATGATGTATGTGGTTCACTGGGCATAGTTGTGTGCGGGAGATTCTACTACTTCATGAAAACTTTCAACAATGAATTGAGTATATATATGTGGATATATTCAATAAGGAAGAAGTTTGAAACATTTGAATGGATTCAAATAAATTTCAGCATGAAGTGGAAATCATCGTAATAGAAAAGTCAAATATCTATGATTGGATCATGGTGGAAATATTTGAATTACGAGTTTTAGCGAACATCTAAGAGAGTTATGAAATTGTTCTACAACTCACATTTCTTGGAGTATCATAATGATGATATAGTATTCAAGATATGTATCCAAACCTTGTTGGATTAATGATGAGATAAAAATATTATGATGCCATTATATTTTTGTGGATTATGCTTTAGTGACTACCGCTTTTACACTAAATAGAGCATCATCATGATCCGTTGAAATGACACCATACGAGTTATGGCATAGGTAAGAAACCTGATAGTCTTTTCTTAAATTTTGGTATGCATAGCATAAGTAAATAAGTTTACAACCAAAATCGGATGAATGTCTTTGTTGGTTATCCCAGAGATTTGATTGGAAATTCTTCCCACAAGACAAAGACAAAAGTGTTTGTCAATGTTTCTTATTTCCGAGAAATTGTTTCTAGTGAAGTATTTGAGTGGGAGGACAATATAATTTGATAAGGTTTATGAACCTGAGCATAATGATCAGAGTAGCGCAGCATCGGAATTGGTTTCGGAAGCGGCCACAACGATCATGGCTCCCATGACTACAAAGTGTTTTAGTCATGGAGATCGAAGTACATATTGAACCTTGTAGGTATGGTTTACTTTGTGATCAAATAAATGATTTGTGGACAAAGGATTGATTTTGAACAATGATAAACCAACTACAAACAAAGAAGTTATGATGGGCCCTGACTCCGTTAAAATGGCCATGCGCCATGAAATCCATAATAGATGAATACTTTTTGAAAGTAAATGGATCTATAGACTTGGATGAAATATCCTTGAAGAAGCTCGACTTGTCGAAAAATTGTTTACGACAAAGTTCAAAGAGTTGACTACGATAAGATTAGATCTTCCGTAGAAATGCTTATAGTCTATATGGATTATTCTAGTAGGATGGCAAAATACATTACTTATCAGAAGTATGTATTAAAGATGTATACAAGATACAACCAAGAGTTTTGCTGGTCCGTGGAATATTAGATAGGTATACAAACTTCAATTTGATGAAGTGAGTATCGCGGAGTTTGAATCTTCACCAGATGAAATAGTCAAAGAGTTTTTGATTTCATCAGAGACGATGAAAAGGCTTGCATTTGCAAGAAATTAAGTGGGAGCGCTAAGACATATTTATAATACTTTATGTAGGTGACATATAGTTGGTTATAAATAATATAATTATATACTTGATTAAAAAAGGTTTCATTGAGAAATTAACTTCAATGAAAAGATATGGACTGAAACAAATTTAGTGTCAAGATCTATGAAGATAGATTGAAACACAAAATAAGTTTAAGTCAAAGTACATAGAATGGATATTGAAATAGTTCAATATAGAAATATTAAGAAGATGTTCTTGTCATGTGAAGTTTTAACAAGACTTGAGTGTATCTGACACTCAATGAGTAAAAACACATGAGTGATTATAGATCACGAATAATATGTACACAATCAGATATCCTATGCTCTAAGAGTGTTATGAGCATGATTCATGTGATGATCACTGAAAAACAGTAAGAATATTCTTGAGTACTTAAGAAGAACCAAGTATATATATATAGTTTTATATGGAGAAATGACAAAACAAATCGCTGTAAGGTGTTGCACCGATACTAATTTTGTCACATATGAAAATAAAATTTCAAATCTCAAATTAAACTAAGTGTTGTTTAAAAGGTAGCACAATGAGCTAGAAGTTGTCTATGCTAGATTTAGAAGAGTTCTAAATATTGTGACGGATTCTACAAAAGAAGGCAGAGTATGTCATTGTTTTGACAATGACAAAGGATGTTAAGTCAAGAAGTTCTTTGAGAACTTGGTGTAGTTCCGATAGTGTCAGAACTTTGAAGCTATATTGTGTGTGACAATATTAGTGACATATTTCAGACCGCGGAATTAAGGTTCCACCAGAAGACCAAACATATTTAATGCCGACTCATTTGAAAATGAGTGATGCATTGAGACGCAAATGAATTACAAAATACATACGTTTCTGAACGTGTCAGATCCGTTGACTAAAACCTCTCCCGTAAGCAAAACATGATAAAGCACCGGAAGGCCAAGGTGTTATATCTTTACAAATGTAAACTAGATTATTGACTCTAGTGCAAGTGGGAGACTGTTGGAGATATGCCCAAGAGGCAATAATAAAATGGTTATTATAATATATCTTTGTGTTTATGATAATGTTTACATACCATGCTATAATTGTATTAACCGAAACATTGATACATGTGTGATATGTAGACAACAAAGAAGTCTCTAGTATGCCTCTTAAACTAGCTTGTTGATTAATGGATGATTAGTTTCATAATCATGAACATTGGATGTTATTAATAACAAGGTTATATCATTATATGAATGATGTAATGGACACACCCAATTAAGCGTAGCATAAGATCTCGTCATTAAGTTATTTGCTATAAGCTTTCGATACATAGTTACCTAGTCCTTATGACCATGAGATCATGTAAATCACTTATACCGGAAAGGTACTTTGATTACACCAAACGCCACCGCGTAAATGGGTGGTTATAAAGGTGGGATTAAGTATCCGAAAGTATGAGTTGAGGCATATGGATCAACAGTGGGATTTGTCCATCCCGATGACGGATAGATATACTCTGGGCCCTCTCGGTGGAATGTCGTCTAATGTCTTGCAAGCATATGAATGAGTTCATAAGAGACCACATACCACGGTACGAGTAAAGAGTACTTGTCCGGAGACGAGGTTGAACAAGGTATAGAGTGATACCGAAGATCAAACCTCGGACAAGTAAAATATCGCGTGACAAAGGGAATTGGTATCGTATGTGAATGGTTCATTCGATCACTAAAGTCATCGTTGAATATGTGGGAGCCATTATGGATCTCCGGATCCCGCTATTGGTTATTGGTCGGAGTGAGTACTCAACCATGTCCGTATAGTTCACGAACCGTAGGGTGACACACTTAAAGTTGGATGTTGAAATGGTAGAACTTGAATATGGAATGGAGTTCGAATATTTGTTCGGAGTCCCGGATGAGATCCCGGACATCACGAGGAGTTCCGGAATGGTCCGGAGAATAAGATTCATATATAGGAAGTCATATTCCAAGTTTGGAAATGATCCGGTGCATTTATGGCAGGTTCTAGAAGATTCTAGAAAAGTCCGGAAGAATGGCACTTCGGAAAGTGGAGTCCCGAAGAGACTCCACTTGCATGACCAGCCAACCCTAAAGGGGAGGAGTCCAAGGTGGACTCCCCTAGGGTGGCCGGCCAACCCACCTCAAGGAAAGGTGGGAGTCCCACCTTGGGTAGGACTCCCTCCTTGAGTAGGTTTCCCACATATGGGAGGTTTTAGTGTTGGGGTCTTATTCGAAGACTTGGACTAGAACTCTTGGGGCTTCCACCTATATAATGAGGGGCATAGAGAGGGGGCTGAACACTTCAAGCCTCAGCCTTGGCCGCACCCCTTAGAGGGCCAGCGCCCAACCCCCTCTCTCCCCAAACCCTAGCGGTCTCTCTCCTCCACCACATCCCGCACGCTTAAGCGAAGCTCCGCCGGATTTCTCCACCACCACCGACACCACGCCGTCGTGCTGTCGGATTCAAGAGGAGCTACTACTTCCGCTGCCCGCTGGAACGGGGAGGTGGACGTCGTCTTCATCAACAACCGAACGTGTGACCGAGTGCGGAGGTGCTGCCCGTTCGTGGCGCCGTGATCAAGATCTTCTACGCGCTTTTGCAAGCGGCAAGTGAACGTCTACCGCAGCAACAAGAGCCTCATCTTGTAGCCTTTGGAATCTCTTCAAGGGTGAGACTCGATACCCCCTCGTTGCTACCGTCTTCTAGATTGCATCTTGGCTTGGATTGCGTGTTCGCGGTAGGAAATTTTTTATTTTCTATGCAACGTTATCCTACAAAGGCGGCGGCGGTGGGTGCTAGGGTTTCCGCCCCGAGTCGCCCTGGATGGGACGACCCAAGCGGAACGTATCGTATCCTTCCTAGATGTACTTCCAATAAGAAATAGTGGAAACATTTTTCTGCTAGCATCTGTTCATGTGGTTATACAAAGTTGTAGAGGGGCAAAGTGAGATGCGGCACATGATACCATCAACTTTGGACAGGACCCAATACAGTTTGAATTGGTTTGGAAAACCATTGCACGGTGATCGACATGGACCGATTCTATATCTCAACGAAAATTGTGGCAGGAATAAAAAAAAACACCATTTTGGGACGCCCCTTCATTGAATGGATCTAAGGGCATCTCCAGCGGCGCGACGCATTTCGGACGTCCGAAACGTCCGTTTGCGTCGGCCCGCGGACGCGTTGTGGCCCAGGGCGACCGTTTGCGTCGGGGTAGCTCCAGCGGTGCGGACGCATATTTTATCCGGGGACAGCGTCAAGGTCGCTAATGGCGTTTTACGTCCCGTCGAGGATTGCCGCCGGCGATTAACTGTTCCCGCGCGACGACGATCGTTCCTGGGCGCCCAATACATTGGCAAGTTTCGCCGGCGTTTCGCGCGCGCGGGAAACGCCCTGCGCGCCAACGCCGTTTCCCGCCCCGCCGTGGCTATATATGGTGGACACCGCCGGGTGCGACGGGCAGACCTCAAGCTAACCCTACCATCCATCCATGGCAGACCACATGAGTTGGGAGGCGGCCGAGCGCGCGGAAGGGCGCCTCGCGGCGACTAGGGCGGAGATCGCCAACGCCATGGCCCAGCTCGCCGACGCCAGGGCCGAGCTCGCGGAGGCGCGGGCGGCCATCGCGGCCCCTCCGGCCGACGCCGTCATCCACGACATCGCGGACGACGACCCCCCCGTGTCCAGCGACTGCGCCGGCGACCAGCTGGTTCTGCTCGCGTCCTTCGAGTCCCTGGCAGGGGACGCCCGGCGCCGCCAGGCTTGGGTGGCGGAGGAGGAAGCCGCCAGCTATGCGACGGCCATGGCTAGGGGGTTAATGTGCTCCGACCTGGACTCGCTCCAGCGTAGGGGCCCTTCTCCCGCGCGGGTCGAGCAGGAGAACCGGGAGCTGGAGGTCGCCATCGCCGCCAGGGACGAAGCTGTGGCGGCGGCGGCTAGGGACAGGGCCCGCTTCGTCGCCGACGTGGCGGCGATCCAGGCGGCGGTCCAGGCGGAGGTGGACGCGGCGGCGGCGGCAGAGGAGGAGGAGGCCCAGGCGACGGCGGTGGTCCAGGCGGCGGAGGAGGAGGCCCAGGCGGCGGCGGAGGTCCAGGCAGCGGCAGAGGAGGAGGAGGCCCGGGCGACGGCCTTTGCGACGGTGACGGCCCTGTGGGACAGCTCCCAGGCCGAGGCCCTCGAACGCCGCAGGCGGCAGGACGAGATGTTCGTTCGCCGCCGTGCACGGCGCGCGGAGTTCAAGAAGCGCTCCCGCTTCGACGGCGGCGCCGGCCCATCCGGCGGCCAGTAGTAGGGCGCGCGACTGCGAGTAACCGAGGCCGGTGTAGGCCGCGCGGCGGCGAGTAGGTACGGCCGTTGTAGTTTTAGGTTAACTCGACTAACCATCTCTGTAAAGATGGTCCTTTTGGCCAATCAATAGTAATGAAAAAATACTTTGCTTATCTAGTCACTGCCGACCGGGCCCGAATGTACCCAACGCGGACATTTTCCGCGTCCGCCGAGCGTCCGCGGAGACGCAAATCTGCCGCATATTTGGGCCAGGTTTGCGTCTCCGCGGACGGGCCGGTCACTTTGCGTCGCCCCGCTGGAGCAGGGCCCAGACGCATTTCCGGTCACGGCGGACGAAAACGGTCGCTCAGCGACCATTTGCGTCGCGCCGCTGGAGATGCCCTAAGCTGAAAGACATTGCCTGCTCTAATTTATGTGGGAGGCCGGATTTTTGGAGCAGGTGCGATCGCACACCTCTACTGTGCACACAATAATTAGCAGTCCATCGTGGCGGTTTCTGCCAGCTTCTTACTACAGTATTGTTCATTTTGGTTGGCAGAGCAAGAGAGAGAAAACATGTGCTGCATGCAATGGTGTAGAAAGGGATGTAACTCACAATGTATTGATTGGGTGCATATGGCATTATATATATAGGCCACGTCCTCGACTATACAAGGAAGGAGGCGGGCCCAATAATAAATACAAAGATATGTATCGCTATACATAACTACAGAAGATACACATCCGGATATACAAGGATATGTATCTCAACACCCCCCGCAGTCGAAGCGTCGCCTGGTCGAACGCATAGACTGGACCGGAACTCCTCAAAAGATGCCGTAGGGAGACCCTTGGTCATAATATCCGCAAATTGTTGGGAGGTGGGCACATGAAGTACTCGAATGTGTCCAAGGGCCACCTGTTCCCGAACAAAGTGGATGTCCAGCTCAATATGCTTGGTGCGGCGATGGTGGACCGGGTTGGCGGAGAGGTAGACGGCGGAGACGTTGTCGCAATAGACCACGGTGGCTTTGGCAACATGACATGAGAGCTCAACGAGGAGTTGCCGCAACCAGGAGACCTCGGCAACCGCGTTAGCAACAGCCCGGTACTCTGCTTCGGCGCTGGAGCGAGAGACCGTGGGTTGTCGCTTAGACGACCAGGAGATGAGCGAAGGTCCGAAGTAGACACAGTAGCCAGACGTGGAGCGACGCGTGTCGGGGCAGCCTGCCCAATCGGCGTCCGAGTAGGCGACGATGTCCGTGGCGGTTGAGGCGTGGAGGGAGAGGCCGAAGTCCATGGTGCCACGAATGTAGCGGAGGATCCGCTTGACCGCAGCCCAATGAGGATCCCGCGGAGCGTGCATGTGAAGGCACACCTGCTGGAAAACATACTGTAGCTCGGGGCGGGTCAAGGTGAGGTACTGCAGGGCACCGACGAGGGAGCGGTAAAATGACGCGTCCGTGGCCAACGAACCATCCGTGGCGGAGAGCTTGGATTTCGTGTCGACAGGCGTGGCCACGGGTTTGCAATTAAGCATACCGGCGCGGTCCAGGAGCTCGTGGGCGTACTTGCGCTGATGAAGGAAGAAGCCGTCGGTGCGACGTACGACCTCGATGCCGAGGAAGTAGTGCAGGGGCCCCAAGTCCTTGAGGGCAAACTCAGCGCGAAGACGCTCGGTGATCTGTCGCAGGAGGTCCGTGGAGCTGGCCGTTAAGATGATGTCGTCGACGTAGGGCAGCAGGTACGCGGTGGTGGCGCCATTGTTGTACACAAACAGCGAGGCATCAGAGCGGGTGGAGCGGAAGCCGAGTTGGTGAAGAAACGCTGCGATGCGCTGGTACCAGGCGCGTGGGTGTAATAACCCAGAACATAGGAACAACGAAGGGTAGATTTGGAAATGGGATGTGCATTTCATCGCAAAACGGGGGAAATTTTCGCGCTTTATTGCAACTAAACCTAAGAGGGATCGAGGTTCTCTCTCATTTTGCACTTAGGGTTAGGCAATGTGAGTTAGGAAAATTTCGACATGATCTCTTTTGTATCTTGTTGATTTGGGGAATTGATTTCATTTGACAAGTGTTAATACATTTAACAATAAGCATTGAACAATATAAAATGGAATTCATAATTTAAACACAACTTATGAATTCAAACAACTTTGAATTTCAAAGTGAATCATAAATACAATGTTTATTCCAGAATATAAATATTACATAAATCAAAAGCTCATAAACAAAAACTTGGGCTTTATTGATATCACAACACAGATTACAAAGTCTTTACAATATTCTTGATACAAGAATTGATGAATAATAAACAGAAATGAAAATAAAGATTACAATAGTTCTCCTAAACTAAAACCTAGACTAAATGACTTGGAGAATATCTTCTGGTCATGTCCATCTTCAAAACCTGCAAAATAAAGCACCAACACTAGCCAGAATGTTAGTGTTAGCAACAGCTTCAGTTTTGACAGTTAGCCAAATAACACAAGATTCAGTTTGGACAGTGCAAACTGTCACAGCACACTTGTGCTTGTCCAAAACCAAGGACAGCACAAGATAAGGGCAGCAGCAGACCAAACCTGAGCACCACCAGGGGCTCAAGTTTCAGCATATGAGAGCACACAGCTCAAGTGTGCTGGGCAGCAACAGCAAGGCCATGCATCAGCTTAGTCACCAAGCAAGCCAGGCTTGTGTGTCAATGCTAGGATAAAAGTAGGGTTCATATAAAAGGAGCAAAAACCCTAGAATCAGTGACCAGTCGACCAGATAAAGATTCACCAGGTAAGGGTGAAGCAAGAACAAGCTCAGTTCATCCAGTTCTTGAGCAAGAACAGAACCAACACACACAACCACTCAAACCACCAGAAATCATGGTGACCTGAGAAGATCATCCAAGACCTGGAGGTGAAGGGCTGTGACACAAACCCAAGTCTGCATCAACAAAACATTTCTTTCTAGGAGCTGGAACAAGGTATACCTAGTTCCTGGAAAAGATCCAAGGGATCTAATCCATCATATGCATGAAATAAGCATGGGATGAGCAGATGCTCATATGGGTAGATCATCACTTGGTTTTTACCAAGGATTACTGCCAGTCAAAAGCCACTAAGATAGAAATCACCCAGATACAAATCTTGTGCAGAGAAGCTAGAAATCATGCACAGATGCACACACTAGCAAGATCTCATGCACAGATAGCACCAGTAGATGGCCAAGATTAGCAGCTAAGACTACACAGTAAATCCTAAGCATGCAACCATCAGAAACCCTAGATTTCTTCACAGGCAAGCATATTGGCATTCATATTTACTATGATCCCCAAATATGCAAGCAAAGATGAGTAGCCAACAAGATCCAACCAACCATGTGAGCAACCAATCAGTAGCAAGGCTACTGAGGTCACATCACACTTAGCACCAATTAAGAGAAAGCCAAATAGATCACATCACTATCCAGAAATGGATTCAGCTTCTATTTGCTTGCCAGATAATCAAGAGCAGTCAAATCATTTGCAAGCAAGTAATTCAATCATTACTGCATAAGCAGTTCATCATAATTTAAGTAATACAAGCATGAATTCATCACAGATCCATGCTAAGCATTGACAGTAGCATACTGTTAAGCAACACAATTTAATTCATAGCCACTAGAGCAAGTCTAGATAACTAAGATGAGCTACAGCACAAGTAAGCAACAGCACAGTGAGGCTTGAGCATCAGCATCACAAGAAAATTGAATCATTTAGCCACAGTATTAGCCAGTAAGCTATCACTGGCAATCAATTGATCAAATGGGTCAATTATAGTAAGCCAAGCTACACAGGGAATTAACCAACAAGCAAGGAATGATCCAATGGATCATTGGATTGCGGAGGTAGCACTGAAGCATATCACAGGCACCACTGGCACACACACAAGTGTCACAGATGCAACACAAGTACACCTAGACAAGCAAGCATGATAGTCCAGTAAGCATAAGCAAGTCATAACCAAGCATAGCATGGCATAGTTAGCTATTGAGCAAGCACAGTAGAGCATGGCAAGTGTAGAGCATGCTAGGAGCAGCAAAGAAGCAAGCACAGCATGAACAACAAGCAAAGCAGCATGTGCCAGTACCAGTAAATGGTAATTGTGCCATGAACTTGCAATTAACAGAAGCACATGCAAATTGCATAGGAATAGCATGGCTCTGTGTGATCACAGGATCACCAGAGAGCAGCAGAGCACGAAGAGGAAGAAGAACAGTAACGAGGGGAGGCGCACAGAGGAGAAGGAGGAGATGCAACACTTACTTGCGCCTGGAAGCAGAGGCTAGGGCATGGCGAGGCAGTGCTCGCGCGGCCCTAACAGCTGCAAGTCCAGGGAAGGCGCCGACGTTACGCCGGCGAACCCAGACACGAACCAGCACCACCGTAACAAGCACCTGAGGCGACGGCACGAGTACTGCAAGCAGCACCCGCGCCAGGTCAACCCCAGGCGCGTACCCATCGTCGGCGAGGACGAGATCTCGCCGGAGTTCGTCGAGGCGATTCTCCACGAGATCCAGATCGGAGGCGATTCGCCAGGAGAGGACGAGTAGGGAAAAACTGCGCGGACAGATCGATAGATCTGCACGCGGCGGTTCTAGATCGGTAGGTGGCTACGGCGGAGGAGCTCGGCGATGGCCGGAGCAGGGCGGCGGCCATGGCGGCGACGCCATCGCCACGGGAGCCGCCAGAGGTTAGGGTTAGGTCGAGTGAGTGAGAGGGCCGAGTGAGAGTGCGTGAGGTGGGCCGCTTCGGCGCCACCGAACCCAAAAGGGGGCCAGCCTTATTGGGCCGTCCCTGGGTTTAAGTTATTGGGATGGGCCCAATATGGGTCCAGAGGGGTATTTTGGTCTTTTTACATTTAATAAAAGACCAAAACTTTACCAAATTTTAATAAATCATAAACAACTCTAAAAATCCAATAAAAATTGGATTTATGAATGAAAAATAAATCTTAACAAGAATGAAATATGAAATGGAATTTATGAAACAAATTCAAAATTATGAATTTTCAGAATTTAAATAATAACTTGGAATTTAAAAATTATTATTTCCTTGTATTTAAAATTCAAGGAAAAATCTCAAATAAGTTCAAATACTTATTTTCAAACATTTCAAAATAAAATTCTACTATTCCAAGTCATTTCTTTTGAAAAAGGGTATTTTCCCAGAAAAATACTATATTCCTTTTTATTCCAAAAACTATAGAGGTTACTCTATAATTTCAAATTATTTTTGGAATGACTAAGGTAATCATTAAGTAAAATCATTTTACTGTGAATTGTTGTACTTTGTGTGAATTACAATGATTAATACTTTTAAATCAATTGTAAATTACCGTCAAAGACATAAATCTTAAATACAACCCTAAATTGTAATAACTCATTGGGGTAAAGGGATTCAACATAAAATAATCCATCCATGATTGCATTATTTGGATTTTATAACATTGTCCTTACCGGACAATGATGCTTCTTACGAACCCGAGGTCCAGGTTCCATCAACTGCATTGAACTGCACTATCTCGCGGTCCACAGGCAAGTTCACCCTTGCTCATGTCAACTTGATTATTTTCTACTACTTTAATGCAAAGCTATATACTTATCATTCCTGCATCGCAAATGAAATGTTATTTTCCAACTATGAATATGACTATGTGGCTGGCAATGGAACCATGGTATGTGTTGACATGGTGGAGGTTCCATTGCAATGGGTTATATCACCCTTGGATTAATTACCAATGCCGTCCAGTGATTCTAGCGCCGAACAAATCGCGTTAACCATGAGATCTATAATGGCTCTGGGGAAGCCAGTCGTATCTTTTCCCTTCTGCACGCCAACGGATTGGTAGAGCCGGCGGGGTGTTGGAGGCACTGCCGTAGGTTGGGATGGCCTTTTAAATCCCCATCCATTAGTGATGATGGCTCTACGATCTATGAAGGATTGTCCAAAGTGCACCATGAGTAAAGCCGTATTATCGGGGGAAGTCTACTGGAGGTGTACGTGTGGACAAAAGGGTGGGTTTGCAGTCGCGGAGAAGGCGGTGTGGGCTTGGATCTTTATACCTGGCCTCACACCAAAGGAAGTGTGAACGGGGGCAAGTCCCTGCGGATGGCAAAAAGGGTGAGATCTCTTATGGGAAAAGTAACGCACCTCTGCAGAGTGTATCAAATTGTGGCTGTCACTCCTTGTTCCGGGAAGGGAACTGCGAACGCGGCAGGAAAGGAACTCCACGAAGTTCTAGTCAACCTGTGAAGACTGACGGGCATAGTTTTCATAATAAAAGCAACCTTTTGAAGAAATGATTTCAAAAACATGCATTGACCTGCGATTTCCTGATCAATGGTCGTAGCTAGTGCATCAAACACCTTTTTATTCTTTTAGAACTTGCTGAGTACCTCTGTACTCACTTTCTTTCGACACCCTTGCTAGACTGTGATCCGGAAGTGGCGGCCATCAACGATGGAGTACCAGAAGGAAGCTACGAGCTGGTCTACGAAGAACCTGATCTTACCGGCGGAGTGGAAGGCGTAGATTATGGAATAGTCTACGGACCAGATGACACGGAGGTGGAGGAGTAGTGACATACCTTAGCATCATAGAGCCGAGCAACGTAGAACTTACCTAAATAAGTTGTTGAGCTCTTTATAGTTGTTATGAGTTGTAATCGTACTTAAGTAGTATCTTAGGGTGTTCTCATAGGACCTGTGAGAATACCAACTTGTTAAGACAATGTTTGTAATAAAGTATGGAGTGTTATGACCTGCAATGTTTCTGTTGTACCACTCTGAGGGATATGGCAAATTGTGAAGAAGTCCCTTCGCAAAGATCATATCATCGACTTGTATACTACAACATGCAGTGGTATGCTGGGTCACCGCAGTGGGGCCTGCTTGAGCCCGTATAACGAGCGCGAGAGCAGGCACACATGGTCGGGGTGGGCGCTGTCGATGAAGCCTGTGGGCTGCTGGCAGAAGACCTGCTCCTCGAGATGGCCGTGAAGGAAGGCGTTGGAGACGTCCATCTGGTGCACGGGCCACGCACGGGAGACCGCGAGCTGAAGGACTGTGCGGTTCGTCCCGGGCTTGACAACCGGGGCGAAGGTGTCGGTGAAGTCGACGCGGCACGCCGGCGAAAGCCACGAACCACCCACCGCGCCTTGTGACGGTCGAGAGTACCGTCCGGATGGAACTTGTGCTTGAAGACCCACTTCCCGGTGATGATGTTGGCGTGAGGGGTCGGGGAACAAGCGTCCATGTCCTGGTTCCGCTGCAGGGCGTCGAACTCGTCCTGCATGGCCGCAAGCCACTGCGGGTCGCGGAGAGCAGCCCGGGCAGAGGCGGGCAGGGGCGATGGCGTGGATGGTGAAGGCGCGGAAGTCGACGCGGTGCAGACGTACTCATCCGAGGGGTACCGCGTACTCGGGACGCGAATCCCTGCACGGGCGCGCGTGAGGGGCCCCGTGGCCGGCGGCGGAGGAGGCGGAGGCGGAGCCGGAGACGAGGCGTCGCTTAGCAAAGACGGCGCGGCGCCCGAGCTGAGGCTCGAGGGCGACGCAAGCGGCGTCGAGGAGGATGAACCCGGTGAAGGCGCGTCGCCCGGCGAAGACGGCGCGGCGCCCGAGCTAAGGCTCGAGGGCGACGCAGGCGGCGTCGAGGCAGGCGTCGGCGCGGGTGTCGGCGTGGGGTCACCCGAGACATGGCTCGAGGGTGACCCAGAGGGTGGCGAGGCAGCGCCCGAGCCAGAGCTCAAGGGCGCGGCGGAGGACGACGAGGCAGTGCCCGAGTCCGAGCTCGAGGGCACTGTAGCCGGCGGACCTGCCGGGGCAGGGGGTCGACGCCGGGGACCATCAGTAGGCGAAGGAGGAGTGGCGACCACCTGTCTCTGTGCAAAAGGAAAGCAATGCTCATCAAAGTACACGTGCCGGGAGGTGAAGACGCGGTGAGAAACCGGATCATAGCAGCGGTAGCCTTTGGTGTTAGCCGGGTAACCGAGGAAAACACACGGAACGGAACAAGGGGTGAGTTTATGAGGAGTGGTGGCGGCGATACTAGGATAACAACGACAACCGAAAATCCGAAGACCGTCGTAGGATGGAGGGGAACCGTAAAGGAGGTGATGAGGTGCATAGTTCCAGCGGGGACGACACGGACGAAGGTTGACAAGTAGGGTGGCGGTGGCTAAAGCATCAGGCCAAAAGGTGGGGGGAACATGGCTGTGGAATAGGAGTGTGCGGATGCAGTCATTGAGGGTGCGGAGGATACGCTCGGCGCGACCGTTTTGTTGGGACGTGTATGGACAGGTTAGACGGAAAATAGTGCCGTGAGAGGAGAGTAGGGTGCGGACGGCGACATTGTCAAACTCTTTTCCGTTGTCGGTTTGTAGGGCGTGGATGGGGCGACCGAACCGGGTGGAAACATAGGCGTAGAAGGCTGTGAGAGTGGTGGCGACATCAGACTTTTACGGAGGGGAAACGTCCACACAAAGTGAGAAAAATCATCAAGAATAACTAGGTAATAAAGAAGACCAGAATTACTTGGGATAGGAGAGGTCCATACATCACTATGAATTAACTCAAAAGGAAAAGACGCAATTGTGGAAGACTGACTAAATGGAAGACGAACGTGTTTACCAAGACGACACGCTTCGCAACTATGTGAAAACTGTTTAGTAGATGGAAACGAAAAACCCCTCATTATTTGGTGAAGCGTGTTGGCACTGGGATGTCCAAGACGAGCATGCCAAAGATCAATGCCTGCGGAGAGAGCACGAGGTGCGGCGCCGGGGGTGGAAGGCGACATCACCGGATACAAATCGCCGGGGCTCTCACATCGATGGAGGACCATCCGGGTGCGGGCGTCCTTAACAGAAAAACCAAAAGCGTCAAATTCAACAGTCACGGAGTTGTCACGAGAAAGAGTTTTAACGGAGACTAAATTCTGAATAAGCTGGGAGACACAAGGACATTATTAAGAGACAGTGGTTGAGAAGTAGAAGGAAAATTAGCAGAACCAATGTGAGAAATAGGAAGACCGGCACCGTTACCGACAATGATGCGAGACTCGGTGGAAGTGGGATAGAAATGGGAAAGGTTACCCGGGTGAGCGGCCATGTGAGACGAGGCGCCCGTGTCCATAAACCAGTTGCCGCCACCGGCGTAAGAGCCAGGTGCGGGCGCCTGTTGGAGTGCCGCGAAGAGCGCCGGATCCCATGCGGGCTGCTGCGGCGCGTAGGGTGGTGGCGCGACGTGGTAGGCCGGGGCGTAGGGCGGCGGCGTGGCGGTGAAGGCCGGGGCGTAGGGCGGTGTCGCGGTGACCCCCGTCCATGGGTTGTAGGCGAAGGGGTTGCTGCCGTTGGAGACCAACGACATGGCGACGCGCGCGCGGGGGACGACGACGGCGCGGGGGTTGGAGAGGGAGGCGCGGCGACGACGACGCGGAGGACGGCGACGGCGCGAGGGTTGGGGAGGGAGGCGCGGCGACGACGACGCGGGGAACGGCGACGGCGCGAGGGTTGGGGAGGGAGGTGCGGCGACTGCAGGTGCGGCGGCGGCGCGGCGTGAGAAGGAGCACACGCGGCGGCAGCACAAGGGCGGCGGCGGCTAGGTTAGGAACGGTAGGTGTCTGATACCATGTAGAACTGCATGCTCTAACCAATGCAACCAAAAGACCGATCTGATGGAAGAGATTAGGCAATGCATTTATACTTCAACACTCCCCCTCACGTGTGGCTCCCTCGGGCCTAAACGTGGACCGAAAGTGGGCTGCAATATTTTTATTTTATATTGCGCCAGCCGGGTCTTGAACTCAAGACCTCTTGGCTCTGATACCATGTAGAAAGGGATGCAACTCACAATGTATTGATTGGGTGCATATGGCATTACATATATAGGCCACGTCCTCGACTATACAAGGAAGGAGGCGGGCCCAATAATAAATACAAAGATATGTATCGCTATACATAACTACAGAAGATACACATCCGGATATACAAGGATATGTATCTCAGCAAATGGCATCCATCTTTTGAGAGAGAGAGAGGAGAGTTTGGCGAGATTGCATGCTTCTTTTGAGAGAGAATGAAGGAGAGAGAGAAGATTGTGAGCGAGAGTGACAGATTTTTGGAGAAAGTTAGGAGAGAGAGTAGAGAGAGTTTGGAGAGAGGACAAACTTTAGAGAGATAGGTGTACAGTGCACAGTGTATATGAGAGAGAGAGTTTTAGCTTTGTGAGGGAGAGAGAGATACCTTCAAGATTCTGTATACCAGATAGTGGTAACAGGAAAATTTTGGACTCATCCAAAATAACTATGGAGTTTAGTCTCTACTATCATACGGTTCTACATTAATATCATGGTGTTCTGAATCTCTACTATACTTAAAAAAGACTAAACTGGTTCCTTCTTCTGCCACAATACGTTTGGTCGTCCCACCTACGACCAACAGTTTCGTTGTTACACTTTATCGTCGCCCCGCACGGACCCGCCTGGGCCGCACTCGCCCCTTCACGCCTCCAAATGGGCCAAGCCCCAGGCTGTATTCCGAATGCTTGAAACAAACCTCTACCATCGATGGATCTCATCTCCCGTTTCTTCGTCCCCGAATCGTGCCGCCACCATGTTCTACAAGAACATCCACCTCGCAAGTTCTCCCCTAATGTCCCCCGGAGATGAGCTGTTGGAGTCAGATGCCTCTCCCAATCGCACCGCCAGCCCTGCTCCTCGCAATCGCACCGCCACGATGACGTTCAAGCACATCCGCCCTGTACCAAGCCAGTGAGATCTGGAAGTCAGGGACGACGGCGAGCAAATCCTGGGCAGTAATCGTTGGCCTCCACTGTTTCTTGATTCAAATGAATCGTTGGTCTCCATTGTTTCTCAGCACCCAAGTTATGGATTTAACAAGCGATCAAGGAGGAGAGACAACTTTCTTATTTTCTATGTCCTCATGCGCACAGCAGCCATACTGCCGAAGGGGTGGACATAGTTGGTTTGGTAAGTTTTCCGCTTGTATTTTTCTTCAGCACCTGACTTCCATCTCACTGTGGCTACATACTTCTCGATCCCGTTATTTGTTCGTGTGCTATTTCTTTCATGCTTCTCAAAGTGATTCATTTGATCTGTAACTAAAACGTTAGATCTATCTATATTTTAATTTTTGGCAGACTTTGGTATCTATGTACCCGATAGTTGGGTATCAAGAATCTGGAGAATCCATCACCTAGCGAAGCCACTGTTGTCTAAAAAGGTATGTGATCATCTATCTTAATTCTATGCACGAGAGGATTCCATCCCATTCCCACATGCATCTTTTTGAGTATTTAATTTTGATTCAGCTATGCCTATTTTCTATGCAGCAACAGGAAAGTATTCTTTTGTCATGTTCTATCAATTACAAATATCCAAACTGAATTGTAATAAATAATTTTTTCAAAAGAATAGATAGCAGCTATATCTGCTATTATATAACATTGTATCTCTATTTTGCAGCACAACATAGGGCTGCTTTGATGATACTGCCCGTACTGATCGATAATCCAGGGCCTAGGGGAGCCGGAGGGCGCCAAGCGGCCATCGGTAGACGCGGCCGTGGATGGCAGGGAGGAAGGGGGGAGGGCAAGGCCATTGCCACTCGATGAATCGTTGGTGGAGAATTGGCCGGGCCACAGCCACGACAATTTCAAGGTGCGGCTTTTCTTTGGTCTTAAAATTTATAGTGCTCTGGAGATTTGCGGATTTTCTTTTCCGGAGATTTGCCTCAGGGATTTATATATGAGCAAGAGTTGCATATGGATAAAATGGATGGGAAGAACTAGAGTGACCACAAGGTGAGAAAGATCTCTTGTTGTGCACGGGTGTATATTTTGAAATTGTTGTGATGTCAGTTTGAAAGAAAACATGGGCAATTATTGAGTTGACCAAATAGTTGATTTGTGCTCATTAGTGAAAATTCATCGAAGGTGTTGCGACCTACTTAATTTGTGGAGTCGATGGAACTTGGAACTATCTATACTACATAGTTAGAATTTCACTGCCAATCTTTTTTGATGCAGTTGCCATCAAAATCTCTCGCTGAGGCTGTGTGGTTATAACCCATTTCCAATCATTAGGTACTGTTGGAAATTAGAACCCCCTCTTAAACAAATCTCCTCTATACCACTACAGACCAATTTATTTTCTAGGAACTTAGGAAGACTGACAATGATGTTTACTGGGATTTCCGTTAGTGGATTGGAGTGTGTGATGTCATGGTTATAATAATGATGTCACAAGCCGATCAGTGCCACAAGGTGGAGTTGGAAAGTTAGTACTATTAACAGTGTGTTGGTCTACAGGCAGTAGAGAAAAGCGCCACCTGGTATCATGCCTAGATCTCCAATTGGCTTTGATTAGATGGATTTATATAATTTTGGGCTATTGTTAATTAAGATTGGCTATAGACATGACATCCAAGAAAAATTGTCACAGGCAAGTAATAAAATAATGCCAGTTCAGGGAGGCTAAACTTTGCTGCGGAGTCAAAACGGGCTTCCCGGATAAAACTTCACCATTGATATATACAATGTGTCTTTTGTTGTTTCTAACTCAATGCCTGATTACATTCTTTTTAAATGTTGATGACTTGATGGGTGCAGATTCATCATTTCATTACCAGCTTGATTCTTGACCTTACCTGGAAATTGATATTTCTTTTTAGATGGCAATGTATTTATTTTTAGAAAATGAACTTTGTCCAACATAAATTGCATGGGTTCAAGATCCAACTTTTTTTCAAACGATGTGTTTAAATATGTAGGCGTTGACGCCTTGAACGCGCCGACCCAGGATGAAACATGTCATTTCTTCTTTCCAGATGAGAAAGGGTAATAAATATGTAGGCGTTGACGCCTTGAACGCGTCGACCCAGGATGTGCTGGTGATGGCGCGGCCATGGCCTTCTATTTTCCCAAAGAGTTGGCGGCGGCACTTTTGGTGCACCGGTTTGAGCAGCTCGACGTGGCACGGAATATCACCTCCATCACGCCGCGCATCCCACGCCGCGCATCCCACATCGGGCGGCTCAAGGCTGAGGCCGCGGGGATGCGCACGAGTCGCCTAGAGCACCACCATTGTTGGGCACTTCCGCAAGCGCGGACCTGCTCGCCATCGACCGCCTCAGCCAGCCTCAGCTGCACCGACGACGAGAAAGTAAGTTTCCATTGCAGTTGTGAAGTAATTAATACCCTAATGTATACTAACTAATAAGAGGCGATGAGGGTGCTTCTATATATTTTTTGCGTAGTTTTTTTAACAGAATTGTTGCTTAATTAGGGGACTTTCAACATGAAAGTAATGAATTGAAAGAAATTATTTGCATGTACATTTTTTTTGCAAATTTCCTACTAGGTACAATGCACATATAAATTATGCTTGATTGACTGATGATGGCAGCATTTCTAATGAACTAATGTTGGGATTGAATTACTTAAGTTGAAGACTAATTGGTTTCTAGCCAATGCAGATGTACTGGAAATATTTTCACATTCTCATATGGTGAAAAGTTGCGAAAAAAGGTTTCGGTCACATTGCTTTGTTATGAGTTAACATTACATAATTATCATTATTCTATCTAGGTGATAGCCTTTCCGAGAAGACCAAAAAGATAATTAGGGGCATCAATGTTGACGTTATGTATATGCGACTCTACCTTAATTACCATTTCAGGTCAGCCAACCACCACTTAATTGCATTGAGTTTAATGATTCCTTTTTGGGCTCTATGGACCTGTACATATTAAAACCCAGTGTTATTAGTTCAAATTTCAAAAGCCCGAGAGATGATTGCTACTCTTGTTTTCATAGCTAGATCATCTTGCTTATAGTTTCCTTTCCTTCCAAGCCTAAATGACATTTAGTAAGGATAAATCTCATAAACCAGATTCAGGTTCATGTGTTGATTTTTATTAAGTTCGAGCCTGGCTTTTTCTCTCATAGATTCTGCAAATGGTTGGGGAATCTCTCGCGTAGGATGAAATGCTTTATGTCTATTAGAAAAACCAATTCAAATACTCCATCCATTCCTAAATATAAGATGTTTTGGTAAGTTAATTTGGCTTACCAAAAAAACATTATATTAGGGGACAGTGGGAGTAGGATTCTTGTTTGTTTTCTACAGTGAGATGGTGATGGTTAGGTTGGGGTGGTTAACAAAATAAGAAAATATTCTTTCAACTTTGGAGGACTCATTGGTTTTGACACATTATTTTCTTGCAAGTGAAGTTTAGGAAGATGATATAACAATGCATGTTCATCTCTCCAGCACTTTTCTTGCAAGTGAGGTTTAGGAAGATGATATATCAATGGCACTGACTAGGCATGTTCATCTCTCCAGAACTTTCCCAGAGGCTGCCCAACCGGATCTTGCAGTTCGGGAGACCAGACCAAAGCGATGTCATCTCGGTGCCCGCGTGGTTGATTAGCTAGGGCGCGAGGGCTTGTGTTGTGGTTGGCCCATTTGTTGGCGGTGCTGACGTGTAGAGATGTGCATTTGTTTCTGGTCGCTATGTACGGCGAGATGATACACGAACATAGTGAGAGAGCCTGTGAGGGGAAGAGAGTGATGAATTTGTGTGTGCCATGTACTTATTTATTGGCAAATGTGGCGCTTACTTTTTTTTTGGGAGCTGCAGTACTTTTGTGTGGCTAATGACGGTGATGGTGAGAGTATATAAATACATGATGAATATAGTGTATTTTGCCTTCTATTTTGTATTTGATTATCGTGTTTTTCTTTACCTGATGAATACATGTTTTATTTTTTTCATTTAACTTAGTCGGGTTCCTAAGGTTGTGGTTGGCACCTAGAAAATTATGTTTACTGGTACGACGATGATATAAACTTGAGGCATGTACTAAGAGCATGTCTAACAGACCCCTTAAAAGGGCCAAACCCGTATAATAACCGCCGAAATAAGGGGTTGAGCGCTACCCGGTCGTCTAGCAGACCCCGTAAAATAGGCTCCCACATCGATTTTTTACAGTTTTGGCTTCGGGGCGGCTCTTCCCCCCTTACTTGTACGGGGCGGGAGGCTGAATACAGGGCCAACCCCTCATCCCATTTCACTAGGGTGCGCGGATATTTCAGAATTCTCAACCGTTTTTCCCGCGCCGCCGTCATAGCCACCCGCGCGCCGCTGCTGAAAACAGAATATTTCGCAGGATTCTGTTTTACGGGGTGGGGATACGGGGTCTGCTAGCTCGGACGAGTTTTCGGTCGGCGAAAAGTGAATACAGGGCCCTCTACTCGTGTTTTAAGGGGCAGAAAAATAAGGGGCCTGTTAGACATGCTCTAATGGATTTATACGGAATGTAAGCAAGCTTAACACAGTTGAGCAATCATCTGAAAGCACATAAATTAAGACACATATTTCAGTTTATTGTCTATAATAACATTTCCTATCCCGTGGCAACGCACGGGCAATTGTCCTAGTAAAAAAAAAGTGATTAGATGAGTCGGATTTCTGCTACACCCTAGCAGGCCCGCCAGGAGGTCAGCCGTGATTCCGTGAATGCACAGTGCCTGTACTACGGGACAAACAAAGAAATAATTCAACACCTATGCTACATAGGCCCGAGCCTAGAAGATACTGTAATTAGCAGGCACCGCTGTAGCATGTATCGTTGCGCTGCTAACCTCCTGCACACTTTGGGTGGACTTCTCGCATCTCCACGAAAGACCGACGTCCAAGATACCCGTGCGCGCTGCGCACGTGCTTCATCCAACTTTTTCCTTTATGTGGTGTCCAAAAGAAAGAAGTGCCAACAAAGCTTTGAACAATGATGATTGTGTTGCCAAGATTAACATCGCCGGGGACTTCTCCTTTGCTCACATAGAAAAATTTGTTCAACTTTGGATTCAACTTCAAGGTTTCTACCTTGATGAGGATGCGTGGATAGTACCTCTAACTAGAACCCCCGTGAGGAGTTCACATTTCGCTGGGAAATAACTATCCAATCCTGAATCTTAGACAGTTCAAAGGGGCGGAGCACCAAATCAGTTACTCTTTTTATATTAAGCATTGATGTAAACTCCCACAAGCGAGCCTCCTCATGCGTTTTCTAAGCAGCAGCATGTGACAGAATCACAGCACCACACCCGCACTACTCGCTGTGATGCCGGCCTGGATCTCATAACCGGTGGAAATACCTCTCTTTGCGCAACTGGAGGTACAGGCATGGAGACAAATGGGCCGAGTACATGAACATACTGACATCCTGATACCTGCCATTGTCAAAATAATTTCGCCTTGCTCATCTAGCTACGAGATAAGTAGTCTTGCAAGTAGAATGTTCTGTGACCATCTTCCTCCGTATCGAATTATTGTAGATATATATAAACATTTGTGAACTTGTAGTCGTAACGCTTTCAGGAAGAGGTGCTCTTGGGTGCTATTTTTATAGGTGCTAGATCCAGCGAAAATGCATTTTGATTCATAGGTGTAGATACACCCACTGCAAATAAATATTGGTACCTCATGAGGATGGTTCATAATAACGCAAATAAACAACGTTAAAGTTGCCCGCCTACTGCAGTTTGTCTTGTTTAATTTGTATACAAGGCTTGAGATTGCATAACAATAATTGGCACATCGAAACATGTTACTGGTTTGTAACCTGCAGGTGTAGTGGTATGATTCAACTATACAAAACATATAAAGATAGATTAATTTGCTAGTTCTTAAAAAGAAATAGTGGAAATATTAATCTGCTAGCATCTGTTCATGTGGTTATACGAAGTTGGAGAGGGGCAAAGTGAGATGCGGCACATGATACCAGCAACTATGGACGAAACCGAATAAAATTTGGATTTGTTTGGAAATCCCTTGCACGGTGATGGACATGGACCTATTTTATGTCTCAACGAAAATTGTGGCGGGGAAAGGAAAAACACTGTTTTAGGATGCCCTTGGTTGAATGGATCTAAGCTTAACGACATTGCCTCTCTTGTTTACGTGGTGTCCAAAAAAAAAGTGGAGTGTCAACAAGGCTTTGAACAATGATGATTGGGTTGCCAAGATTAACATTACCAGGGACTTCTAATTTCTTCACATAGAACAATTTGTTGAACTTTGGATTCAACTTCAAGATTTCCACCTTGATGAGGATGCGTGGATAGTATCTCTTGAACCCTTGTGGGAGATGCACAATACTAGGCGGCTTCGGATTACAAAGCTCATTTTTTCGGGGCTATCCACCCCGACATGAAGAGGGTGGCTTAGAAAATTTGGACATCTCCACTAATAAGGCTGGTGCCAATGCACCGCCCGCCTCCCGCCCCGCCACGTCAGCTTTTCTCTCACTCTCACCCCACTCTCACGCCACTCTCACCCCACCTTGCCAATGCATGGGCTATAGTCCCCACTCTCACTTCTCTCTCCTCCACATCACCATTTCTTTTCCACATTAAGTTATTTCACTCGATTTTTGAAGTGCCAACGGCTACCCCAACGGCTAGCTGAGGTGGACGAATCAGATCGCGCCACCTCAGCTAGCCGTTACCCACTCCCGCCCCACTCTCGCCCGCCTCTCGCCCCGCTGTCGCCCGCCTAACGCCCGCTATCGCCCCGCCTATCGCCCGCCCGCCTCTCGCCCCGCCCCGCCACCGCGCCGCCCCGCTCTCGCCCCGCTATCGCCTCACTGTCGCCGCCAGCGCGGGCGGTAGCCAGGCGGCAGCGGGCGCTACCGCCGGGCGCCCCAGCCACCGCCCCGCGCTCTCGTCTCGCCGCCCTATCGCCCCGACGCCGGCGCTACCGCCCCTGCTCCAGCCCGCGTTGGCACCAGCCTAAGTATCTTTGTGCGGCTTGCACTTCAAAATATACTTTGGACGCTGGACCGGTTACAATAAAGAGCGTGGCCGAATTGCGGCCTTTGTCCTCTTTACAAAAGAACTGTAGACTTCATCGGCCTCAACCAATGGCCAACAAATTGTCCTCTTTATCATCCGCAGATGCATGAGGTCCCTGAATGGAGAGGGAATCAAGAAGGTTGAGGGTGACTCTGGGTACGATGTGGATACGTTAGTTTGATGGAGGGACCAGCCATGTCGTTGTTGACAATGAGGGCCAGACCTGGTAAAAGATTGTGAGGGAGGCGGCTGTCAGCAGATTGATCGGTAGTCTGTGGCGTTGGCTGTGTCGAGGGGGCGAGGCAATCGACGACCTGCGCGGCAGCCATAGAGATAAATGGTCCGAGTCCATGAACATGCTGACATCCTGCGAGGAGCAACACAACCCATCGTGAAACAAAAATAATAATAAGAGACAATCACACAGGTCCCAATAGAAAAGGAAATGACCAACCCAAAAAAGTGTGTTCCATGTGGGGGACATGTGTCAATCTAATGCCCAATACAGTTTAGCGGAAAGATCCAATTTTCCCACGGTAAAACAAAATGGAATGAAAATATGAAAACCGAAGTGGAATTTGTGGAATGGAAACGGAAACAGAATTTCTTGAGCAAAAGCGAAAACAGAACTTTACGATTAGAAATGGATTTTTTTTAGCTGAAACAAAAACGGAATTTGCGAAACGGAAATGGAAGAAACTGAACCTTTTTCTAGCTGAAACGGAGATGAAATTTTGCCAAATGAAAATGAAAATATTTTAGCGAAAATGAAAATAGAATGATGTTTTCCGGCTGAAAAAAGCGGAAAATGGAATTTCCATTTCCCACTTTTGTTTGAGGGTCGTTGTAGCTTGCTCAAGCCACGAGGGCTAACATGAGATAAGTCAAAATGCCCAAACTATAACATTTCACATCCCAAAACTGGTGGGTGGCGACCACATAATCCCTTCATGCATTCGTTCGAGTAGGCTTTGCCGGTTCGATCCTTACCCTGTACCCTAGTTAATTTATGATAATTTACTGTCGCAAAAAGTGTGATAATTTATAATATTATTATATAATTGTGATAGATCATTATATTTGATGCCATCTAAGGAACTAACACAATTTTGCTTGTTCGTTTGAATTTTTCTGCATGCTTCAAGGGGTTCCTTGGTTACGTTCGTGTCTGTGCTCTGTGTCTGCTTCCGGTAGTCTTAATTTTCATATATTTTTCATGATTTCCGTATTTGTTTTCGTTTTTGTTAGAAAATATAAAAACAAGTATGGCAACACTCAGTTTCATTTATATCCGCTATGTTGTCATACTACCTAGAACTAGAGTTGCCGAGAAAAATAGATGATCGAATGAGATCACTGGTAGAAAAATGGCCTTTAGTCGCGGTTCGCAACTGCCATTAGTCGCGGTTGCGCAACCGCGACCAATTAGGCGCGACTAAAGGCCCCCCCTTTAGTCGCGGTTCCTTACGAACCGCGACTAAAGGCCCGTCCACGTGGGCGGCAGGCGAGCGCCAGGGCGGAGGACCTTTAGTCGCGGTTCTTCTGGCCAACCACGACTAAATCTGGTTTAGCCCCCCTCCCCCTAAATCTGGTTTCTTTTTAATTTGTATTGTTTTATTTCTTTTGGGTTTTAATTTTGAAGGAGTTTCACATATTCTACGGTACTACATACATGCATATGAATGTATAATTTCAAACAAATTTGAAATTAGAACCAAAAAGAATTCAAGAGGAATATACAATATATATATTCAATATCGGATGACCATATACAATTTTGAACAAGTTTCCATCCATAATTTAGTGCATATGAAGTTCTACGTCCTCTACATAGTGTTCTCCTCTAGGATCGATGACTTCCCTCGCGAACCATCCAGCTAGTTCCTCTTGAAGTGGTCGGAAGCGAGCTTCTGGACTAAGCGTCTTTCGGAGGTTATTCCTCTTGATGTTGTTCTCACACCTGCTGGTCCCGCTCATTGGTGTATCTCCGGATCCTCTCACAAACATAGTATCCACATAGATTGGTCCCCGGTGGCTGAATATCCCCAGTCCCGGATCAATCGCCCTTTTAAATTGTAGCTCTTTTTTGAATTCACCGACCTTTTGATCTACGAACCGTCTCCAAACCCTACGAGGCAAAGAAAATTAAATGAACAAGAGAGTTATTAATTAGTTATTACTTGATATTAGGAAATGAACGAAATAGGCCGATCGATATAGAGCGCAAATGAATGAAAATAATTACTTTTGCATCATTTTTCTCATGTCGGCCCAAAGCGCCGGATCCACATTCAGAGAGTCGTGGATGAGAAGCTGTGGAGGTGTGAAATTGAATTACTAGCGAGAATCCAAGTGGAACCTCGCGGACACGATACATGCACGATCATGCATAACTCATCGATTAGCCACATACCATGCATGGAGTAAACAAAAGAGAATGTGCTCAAGACAGAAACACTCACCCAAAATGGTAAGGAAATAGAATATCACTTTTGAGTTCCTGTTTTCTAAGAAACCGCCACAGGTCATCCTCCACGTCGGCGGGTGGTGTTCTAATACATATGAATTAACGATTTGTGGGTCAATGAACCCAACATCATGGATGTTCCTTATTCGCATTTCCCGCTTCTTCATTCTGCATAATAGCGTACACAACAAGATAGTTTGGACAATATATATATATATATATTTATATATATATATATATATATATATATATATATATATATATATATATATATATATATATATATATATATATAGGGTTGCACTATTCTGAAACCGGTGCTCGGAATATTATTCGAGCACCACCGGCCCCTATATAAGGTTTATGGCCGAACGGCCCCGCTCCGACCGAGCCCCCCGCCCCGACCAAAATCCACCTGCCTCGATCCCGCCCCGCTTCCACCCCGTCCTCCGCCCCCACCCCGCGCCCGCCCCCCGCCTTCCCCCCGTCTCCGCCCCGCCTCCCGCCTCCGGCGCCGTCGCGCGGCGACCGATCTCGCGCGGCGACCGAGCTCGCGCGGCGACCGAGCTCGCGCGGCGACCGAGCTCGCGCGGAGCGACCGATCTCGCGTGGCGACCGAGCTCGCGCGGCGACCGAGCTCGCGCGGAGCGACCGAGCTCGCTCGGAGCACACGGGATCTTCTTCTCCGGCGAGCCAACTTCTTCTCCGGCCGAATTCTTCTCTGGCGCGCCCCCCTCTTCTCCGGCGAGTCTCTTGAGGGATCCTTCTCTGCATCCTTCTCTGCAAATTCAAGAAATCCAAGCAAATGGATCCTCCAAAATCTAAGAAGATGCAGATTCGACGGAAAAGAGTTGAAGATGTCGTTCCTACAAGATCTTCACCTCGATTTGCTCACAAATCTACTTTGCTCTCGGATAAAATAAGGGAAACTTGCATATCTGCAGCAGCTTACACCTTTGAAACGAAGTACATTTGAACAAAATGAGGTGAGACAAATGTTGTACAGCTAGAAACTATAATCTTGAACTTCTCCAGTGTACTTCTCTGTTTGTACTTGTCGAATATTGAAATTGTACTTATTCTGTATGCTTATTGTACTTCTCTGCTTCTACTGCAACTCCAATACTTCTTTTTGAACTTAGTAATGCATGTGTACTGTACTTCTCTGTTTTGGTAGTTGTACTTAGTAATGCCTGTGTACTGTACTTCTCTGTTTTGCTAGTTGTACTTAGCAAATTGAACTTAGTAATCCCTATGACCTGCACTTCTCTGTTTTGCTAGTTGTACTTAGTAATCCCTATGACATGCACTTCTCTGTTTTGCTAGTTGTACTTAGCAATCCTTTTGACCTGTACTTAGCAAATTCAACTTATCAAATTGAACTTAGTAATGCCTGTGTACTGTACTTCTCTGTTTCAGCACATGAACTTTAGTAAAAAAATTGAACTTAGTAATCCCTATGACCTGCACTTCTCTGTTTTGCTAGTTGAACTTAGATCTTGAGCTTAGTAAATCCTTTTGTCCTGTACTTATCTGTTATACTAGTTGTACTTAGTAACCTCTGAGTGTTGTATTTAGTTATATTGTACTGCTAATGTTGGTTATATTGTACTTCTCTTTCTCCATAATAGTACTTCTCTTTTTTTCATGAACTAGTTATTTGATCCAAGTTATAATTGTGATATGTGTACTGCCATTCCTAATTCGAATAAATCTCTGATATTCTACTATCGCAGGATGAATCAATGGGAGGACAATATAATTTGATAAGGTTTATGAACCTGAGCATAATGATCAGAGTAGCGCAGCATCGGAATTGGTTTCGGAAGCGGCCACAACGATCATGGCTCCCATGACTACAAAGTGTTTTAGCCATGAAGATCGAAGTACATATTGAACCTTGTAGGTATGGTTTACTTTGTGATCAAATAAATGATTTGTGGACAAAGGATTGATTTTGAACAATGATAAACCAACTATAAACAAAGAAGTTATGATGGGCCCTGACTCTGTTAAAATGGCTATATGCCATGAAATCCAAGATAGATAAATTTTTTTTGAAAGTAAATGGATCTATAAAATTGATGGACTTGGATGGAATATCCTTGAAGAAGCTTGACTTGTCGAAAAGTCGTTTACGACAAAGTTCAAAGAGTTGACTATGATAAGATTAGATCTTCCGTAGCAATGCTTATAGTCTATGTGGATTATTCTAGTAATCACTACATATTTCTTTTATGAGATATGCTAGTAGGATGGCAAAATACACTACTTAACAGAAGTGTGTATTAAAGGAGTATATAAGATACAACCAATTGTTTTGCTAGTCCGTAGAATACTAGATAGGTATACGAACTTCAATTGGATGAAGTGAGTATCGCGGAGTTGGAATCTTCACCAGATGAAATAGTCAAAGAGTTTTTGATTTCATCAGAGACAATGAAGAGGCTTGCGTTTGCAAGAAATTAAGTGGGAGTGCTGAGACATATTTATAATACATATGTAGATGACATATAGTTGGTTATAAATGATGTAATTATATACTTGATTAAAAGTTTCATTGAGAAATTAACTTCAATGAAAGGATATGGACTGAAACAAATTTAGTGTCAAGATCTATGAAGATAGATTGAAACACATAAATAAGTTTAAGTCAAAGTACATATGATAGATATTGAAGTAGTTCAATATAGAAATATTAAGAAAATATTCTTGTCATGTGAAGGTTTAACAAGACTTGAATGTATCTGACACTCAATGAGTAAAAACACATGAGTGATTATAGATCACGAATAATATGTACACAATCAGATATCATGTGCTATAAAGTGTTATGAGCATATACCAGAATGATTCATATGATGATCATTGGACGACAGTAAGAACATCCTTGAGTACTTTAGAAGAACTAAGGATATATATATATATATATTTGTATGAAGAAATGACAAACAAATCGCTGTAAGGTGTTACACCGATATTGGTTTTGTCACATATAAAGTATAATTTCAATCTCAAATTAGACTAAGTGTTGTTTAAAAGGTAGCACAATGAGCTAGAAGTTGTCTATGCTAGATTTAGAAGAGTTCTAAATATTGTGACGGATTCTACAAAAGAAGGCAGAATATGTCATTGTTTTGACAAATGACAAAGGATGTTAAAGTCAAGAGGTTCTTTGAGAACTTGGTGTAGTTCCGACAGAGTCAGAATTTTGAAGCTATATTGTGTGTGACAATATTAGTAACATATTTCGGACCGCGGAATTAAGGTTCCACCAGAAGATCAAACATATTTAATGCCAACTCATTTGGAAATGAGTGATGCGTTGAGACGCAAATGAATTACAAAATACATACGTTTCTGAGCGTGTCAGATCCGTTGACTAAAAACCTCTCCCGTGAGCAATACATGATAAAACACCGGAAGGCCAAGGTGTTATATCTTTACAAATGTAAACTAGATTATTGACTCTAGTGCAAGTGGGAGACTGAAGGAGATATGCCCTAGAGGCAATAATAAAAGTGGTTATTATTTATATCTTTATGTTTATGATAAATGTTTATATATCATGCTATAATTGTATTAACCAAAACATTAGTACATGTGTGATATGTAGACAACAAAGAAGTCCCTAGTATGCCTCTTAACTAGCTTGTTGATTAATGGATGATTAGTTTCATAATCATGAACATTGAATGTTATTAATAACGAGGTTATATCATTGTATGAATGATGTAATGGACACACCCATTTAAGCGTAGCATAAGATCTCGTCATTAAGTTATTTGCTATAAGCTTTCGATACATAGTTACCTAGTCCTTATGACCATGAGATCATGTAAATCACTTATACCGGAAAGGTACTTTGATTACACCAAACACCACCGCGTAAATGGGTGGCTATAAAGGTGGGATTAAGTATCCGGAAAGTATGAGTTGAGGCATATGGATCAATAGTGGGATTTGTCCATCCCGATGACGGATAGATATACTCCGGGCCCTCTCGGTGGAATGTCGTCTAATGTCTTGCAAGCATATGAATGAGTTCATAAGAGACCACATACCACGGTACGAGTAAAGAGTACTTGTCAGGAGACGAGGTTGAACAAGGTATAGAGTGATACCGAAAATCAAACCTCGGACAAGTAAAATATCGCGTGACAAAGGGAATTGGTATCGTATGTGAATGGTTCATTCGATCATTGAAGTCATCGTTGAATATGTGGGAGCCATTATGGATCTCCAGATCCCGCTATTGGTTATTGGTCGGAGTGAGTACTCAACCATGTCCGCATAGTTCGCGAACCGTAGGGTGACACACTTAAGGTTTGATGTTGAAATGGTAGAACTTGAATATGGAATGGAGTTCGAATATTTGTTCGGAGTCCCGGATGAGATCCCGGACATCACGAGGAGTTCCGGAATGGTCCGGAGAATAAGATTCATATATAGGAAGTCATATTCCAAGTTTGGAAATGATACGGTGCATTTATGGCAGGTTCTAGAAGGTTCTAGAAAAGTCCGGAAGAAATCACCATGGAAAGTAGAGTCCCGGAGGGACTCCACCTTGCATGGCCAGCCAACCCTAAAGGGGAGGAGTCCAAGGTGGACTCCCCTAGGGTGGCCGGCCAACCCACCTCAAGGAAAGGTGGGAGTCCCACCTTGGGTAGGACTCCCTCCTTGAGTAGGTTTCCCACATATGGGAGGTTTTAGTGTTGGGGTCTTATTCGAAGACTTGGACTAGAACTCTTGGGGCTTCCACCTATATAATGAGGAGGAGAGGGAGGGGGCAGCCACTCTTTGGCTCAGCCTTGGCCGCACCCCTTAGAGGGCCGGCGCCCAACCCCCTCTCTCCCCAAACCCTAGCTTCTTCTCCTCCTCCACTTCTCCCGCATATGCTTAGCGAAGCTCCGCCGGAGATCTCCACCGCCACCGCCACCACGCCGTCGTGCTGCCGGATTCAAGGAGGAGCTACTACTTCCGCTGCCCGCTGGAACGGGGAGAAGGACGTCATCTTCATCAACACCGAACGTGTGACCGAGTACGGAGGTGCTGCCCGATTGTGGCACCGTGATCAAGATCTTCTACGTGCTTTTGCAAGCGGCAAGTGATCGTCTACCGCAGCAATAAGAGCCTACTCTTATAGGCTTTGGAATCTCTTCAAGGGTTAGTCTTGATCATCCCCTCGTTGCTCCCATCTTCTAGATTGCATCTTGGCTTGGATTGCGTGTTCGCGGTAGGAAAATTTTTGTTTTCTATGCAACGTTATCCTACAAAGTGGTATGAATATATATGAGCAGTGGCAACGGCACCAGAAAAGTGCTTTGCCCAGGACAGTAAACAAGCAGTAGTAACGCAACAGTAGTAACACGATAGAAACAAGAAACAAGCAGCGATAGCGATATTTAGGAACAAGGCCTAGGGATTACACTTTCACTAGTGGACACTCTCAACATTGATCACATAACAGAATAGATAAATGCATACTCTACACTCTCTTGTTGGATGATGAACATATTGCGTAGGATTACACGAACCCTCAATGCCGGAGTTAACAAGCTCCACAATTCAATGTTCATATTTAAATAACCTTAGAGTGCATGAAAGATCAATACGACTAAACCAAGTACTAACATAGCATGCACACTGTCACCTTCACACTATGTAGGAGGAATAGATCACATCAATACTATCATAGCAATAGTTAACTTCACAATCTACAAGAGATCATGATCATAGCCTACGCCAAGTACTAACACGGATGCACACACTGTCACCATTACACCGTGCGGGAGGAATAAAACTACTTTAATAACATCACTAGAGTAGCACATAGATAAATTGTGATACAAAACACATTGCAATCATAAAGAGATATAAATAAGCACTTCACTATGCCATTCATAACAGTGAATAAGTATTCTGTGAAATATAGCCTAAGAGACCCACACGGTGCACACACTCGTCACCTTTACACACGTGGGACAAGGAGTCTCCGGAGATCACATAAGTAAAACCCACTTGACTAGCATAATGACATCTAGATTACAAGCATCATCATATGAATCTCAATCATGTAAGGCAGCTCATGAGATTATTGTATTGAAGCACATAGGAGAGAGATGAACCACATAGCTACCGGTACAGCCCCGAGCCTCGATGGAGAACTACTCCCTCCTCATGGGAGACAGCAGCGTTGATGAAGATGGCGGGTGTGTCGATGGAGAAGCCTTCCGGGGGCACTTCCCCGTCCCGGCGGCGTGCCGGAACAGAGACTCCTGTCCCCCAGATCTTGGCTTCGCGATGGCGGCGGCTCTGGAAGGTTTTCCATATCGTGGCTCTCGGTACTGGGGGTTTCGCGACGAAGGCTATTTGTAGGCGGAAGGGCAGGTAAAGAGGCGGCACGAGGGGCCCACACTATAGGTCGGCGCGGGCCACCCCTAGGCCGCGCCGGCCTATGGTTTGGTGGGCCTGTGCCCCCTCTCTGGCGGCTCTCGGGTGTTCTGGATGCTTCCGGGCAAAATAGGAACCTGGGCGTTGATTTCGTCCAATTCCGAGAATATTTCTTTACTAGGATTTCGAAACCAAAAACAGCAGAAAACAAGAATCGGCACTTCGGCATCTTGTTAATAGGTTAGTTCCAGAAAATGCACGAATATGACATAAAGTGTGCATAAAACATGTAGATAACATCAATAATGTGGCATGGAACATAAGAAATTATCGATACGTCGGAGACGTATCAATACCCTCCTGGCCCCATAATATGATTGTACTCCTTCTTAGCCGCATTTTTCTTATTTTTTTCGATAGTTCAAGGAACTGCTCCGATTTCTTTTGCTTCACAAATTCTGGCCAATCATGTTTCAGTTTCTCATATTGTCCTTTGAAATCCGGAGTCTTGTTCTGGTTGACATAGTCACGGGCTAGATTTTGCTTGAATTTCCGGAATGCATTGGCCATCTTTTGAAGAGCGAACTGTTTGAGTAGCTTCCTCCTCTTCTTGTTTTCCTCAATCTTGTTACCCTCCTCATCGAATTTGTGGTATTCCGGAGGTAGGACGACATGTTCCATAAGCTTTTGCAAGCAATCTTTTTTTGTTCTCTTCTCGACAAAAGTGAAACCAAGACGTGCCTTCTTTGGCTCATTCCACTCTCGGACGGTGATCGAGACGTTGTCTCTAACAACGCCTCCGCATTGGTTGATAAACTTGGTGGCGTTCTTCTCGGGCTCCAGCGGCTTGCCGGTTGCACTGTCGACAACCTCGATGGTATATATTTCTCCTTGTTTCAGCGTCTTGGTTGCGCGACGCTTTGACGACGTACTCGATTGTTTCGATGATCCGGCCGAGGGCTAAAATAAGAAAGAGAGTCGCGCGCGTTAGTACACACATATTTATTCAAATCAGTTAGTTTGTATCACCAGAGGCTCAATGTATATATATACCTCGGCGCCGGAGGTGGTTGGTACTTCCAATTGAAGATCGTCGTTTATCAACGTTTCTTCGGCATCATCTTGTCGACGGCGCCCTTCATCTTCACCGTCAAGGTTCAGATAAGAAGAGATATCATCTTCTTCTTGTCCGGTCGGCACATATAGAATATCGCCTTCTATGATGCCGAACATATGGTCTTCAGCGTCCGGATCATAGTTGTCCATAATCGGGTCAGCTCTATCGTCCGCCATATGTCAGTCCTGAAAACATGTAATAAAAACAAATTAATTTTGTATATGCATTATCACATCTCTTCTACATATAAAGAGAGAGGGCGACGAGGGAGGCGAGAGGGGGGACGCAGTGACCGCGTGACCGAGAGACCGGTGGCGGTGGCGAAAGGGCGGTGGCGGTGGCGGTGACGCGTATTAGATGTGTATATGCGGACGATCGACCTCGCCTCGCAGTGACCGCGTGACCGAGAGACCGGTGGCGGTGGCGAAAGGGCGGTGGCAGTGGAGGTGGCGGTGCCGATCCTCTCTCTCGTAAAAAAACAAAAAAAAACCCGCGCGTATACGGAGGGGGCGACGAGGGGCTCGCTCCCCCCTCCGTATACGCGCGCGCGGTGGTTAAGTCAATTTTTTAAGTCAAATTTGAGTTCCTTTTTAAGTGAAATTTTAATTAGTTCATTTTTTAGACAAACTTAATTTTAAGTGAATTTTTTTTTACACAATCTTTTTAAGTCAAATTGTAGTTCATTTTTTTACACAATCTTTTTAAGTCAAAGTTCATAATTTGCATATCAAAAAATTAGGAAAAAAAGAAGAAAAAAACCGCCGGCCGGGCGCACCCGGCCGCCTCTCTCCTCTCTCTCTGTAACCGTGCGCGCGGCCACACACGGCGGTGCCTCTCTCCTCTCTCCACGGCGGCGGCGCGGCGCGCAAGGTCTGGCCGGCGGCGGCGCGGCACGCACGTACTGCGGCGCGGCGCGCGCAAGGTCTGGCGGCCGCGGCGGCGGCCGCGGCGTGCACAGGGGGTTCGGCGCGCGGCGGGGGACGCCAGCCAGCAGAACGGGCGACGAGGGCGGCGACGGCGCAGGAAGAAGAAGGCGCGCGTGCAGGGGGTTTGACGTACGGGCGACGAGGGCGCAGGAAGAAGAAGGAGGCGGCGGCGACGAGGGCGGCGACGGCAGCGACGAGGGCGCGCGGCGGAGGCGAGGTCGACGAAGAGGCAGCCTGGCGGTTCGACTGAGGAAGGAGAAGTGCGATCCTGCGCGCCGCCCGCGCGGTATTTATACCGTCGGCGCTTTAGTCGCGGTTGGGGTCACCAACCGCGACTAAAGGCCCTTTAGTCGCGGTTGGTGACCCCAACCGCGAATAAAGCATTTTTCGCCCCATTTGCGGTTTCCCGCGGAAAACGACCTTTAGTCGCGGTTGGCCAGGCCAACCGCGACTAAAGGCCTTTTTCAAAATTATTTCATTTTCTAAATGTGAAAATAAAACTAATTCATTTCTAAATGTGAAAATAAAACTAATTCATTTCTAAATATGAAAAATACAAATAATATATCAAAAAATTCAGCAAAATAAAACTAATTCATTTCAATATGTTAAAAATACAAATAATATATCAAAAAATTCAGAAAAATAAAACTAATTCAATTCAAAATGTTGAAAACACAAATAATACATCAATAAATTCAGAAAAATAAAACTAATTCAATTCAAAATTATAAAAATACAAATAATATATCAAAAAATTCAGAAAAATAAAACTAATTCAATTCAAAATTTTAAAAATACAAATAATATATCAAAAAATTCAGGAAAATAAAAATAATTCATTCAAAATTTTAAAAATACAAATAATATATTAAAAAATTCAGAAAAATAAAACTAATTCAATTCAAAATATTGAAAATACAAATAATACATCAATAAATTCAGAAAAATAAAACTAATTCAATTCAAAATTTTAAAAATACAAATAATACATCAAAAAATTCATAAATTCAATTAAAAATCTTAAAAATAGAAATCTTTCCGCCTCCCTCTTCCCACCAGTTCTTCCCACCAGTTCTTCCCGGCCGCCTGTGTCTTCTCGTTGGCCCCCTCTTCCCGCCTCTGTCTTTCCGCCGACCCCCTCTTCCCGCCTCGTCTTCCCGCCATTTCTTCCCTGTCTTCCCGCCTCTTTCTTCCCGCCAATTTCTTCCCGCCAATTTCTTCCCGCCACTTTCTTCCCGCCTCCTGTCTTCCCGCCTCCTGTCTTCCCGCTCCCATTTTTCCCGCCATTTGTCACTACATATATGTAGCCCGGCTTGGCCAGCATTATCACATCTCTACAATCTCTCATCACTCTCTCATGGCTTCCACCGCACCCACTCTAACCTACCGGCAGGTGGAGGAGCTTTGCGCCTCGAACTACCCTTGCCCACCGGGCTACCGCGTCCCCGCCGGCTGGAGCCTAAGCGCCGGCGGCGTGCCGGTCCCTCCCGTCCCTCGAGTACTGCGCGCCGGGCGGCCATCACGAACCACTACTACCTCGACCTCACGCCGGAGCAGCGGATGAATCCCCGCCGGCATCCCGATAACCAGCATACTTGGGACGCCTTCTTCATCAATCGGCGTGAGAGGGCGCTCGCCGGTATGAGGAGGACGGTCCGCCTCCGGAAACTTCCACGAGGCCGGCCGTCGGCTATGGTGGTACGGCCGGACTCGCAGAGCGTCATGGACTACATCACGGCCGGCGATATCCCCCGCCTGCGCTACCCTCAGTTCGAGCTACGAGCGCCGCCCGACGACAGCGACGACAGCAGCGACGACGACGGCGGCAACTTAGAAGGCGACGACTACCATTACAACGGCGGCGGCTATGAAGACTACGAGTATGCATATTATTCGCCTAGGCAGGAGTATGACTGAATCACTCCAAATTTCATGTATCATCAGTGCTATCTCGAGTCAATTGAATCATTCGAAAATGGACACCAAACACATCACGGGTAATATAATTCACATGATCCATTCAACAAAGTTTGGTACAATAAATTATTACACATCATTTCTTTCCTTGTGTCCCTGCTTGCTTACGATTGTGCCGTATCCATGGAACATCCTCATCATTTAACTTAATGCTTGGATCGGTGTTCACTTTGAAGGGCGGAATTTCAGCAAACATATTATAATCTTCTGACATGTCTGTCTTGTCCTCCACTCCCACGATGTTTCTTTTCCCTAAAAGAACAATGTGGCGCTTTGGATCATCGCATGATGTACTGATCGTTTTCTTATCTTTCCGTTTCCTCGGTTTGCTACTCATGTCCTTCACATAGAAAACCTGAGCGACATCTTTCGCTAGGACGAATGGTTCGTCAAGGTAACCAAGATTGTTGAAATCCACCATTGTCATTCCGTATTGCTGGTCCACCTTTACCCCACCTCCTGTTAGCTTGAACCATTTGCACCGGAACAAAGGGACCCTAAAGGAGGGTCCATAGTCAAGTTCCCATATCTCCTCTATGTAACCATAATATGTGACCTTTTGCCCATTCTCGGTTGCTTGCATCAAAGCGGACACCACTGTTTTGGTTGGTGCTCTTTTTATCTTGGGCGATCGTGTAAAATGTATTCCCATTTATCTCGTACCCTTGGAAAGTCGTTATAGTCGAAGATGGTGTCTTGGCCAACATGTACAGACTGATCTACAACATGATCGTCATTCATTAAATGTTTTCTCAACCAACTCGCCGAAAGTCTCCATGTGGGCCTTCCTAATCCAGGATTCAGGCTTCCCGGGGTTGTCCGAGCGTAAAATATTCTTGTGTTTCTCAAAGTACGGAGCCACCAAGCTGGAATTGGTCGAACTGTGTGGTGTGCTTCGGTCGGAGAATGGCCGTCCATACATATCATTGATTTCCTTCCGATCGTGCCTTTTCCACTTAGTCTCCCCTCGTGCCGCGATCGAGGAAGACCAATCGGCTTAAGGTCGGGAACAAAGTCAACACAAAACTCAATTACCTCCTCATTTCCATAGCCCTTGGCGATGCTTCCTTCTGGCCTAGCACGGTTACGAACATATTTCTTTAATATTCCCATGAACCTCTCGAAGGGGAACATATTGTGTAGAAATACAGGACCGAGAATGGAAATCTCATCGACTAGGTGAACCAGGAGGTGCGTCATAATATTGAAGAAGGATGGCGGGAACACCAACTCGAAACCGACAAGACATTGGATCACATCGTTCTGTAACCGTGGTAAACTTCTGGATTGATTACCTTCGAGAGATTGCATTGAGGAATGCACATAGCTTCACAATGGCTACTCGAACATTTTCCGGCAGAGCCCCTCAAAGCAATCGGAAGCAATTGCGTCATAATCACGTGGCGGTCGTGAGACTTCGGGTTTTGGAACTTTTTCTCCGCCATGTTTATTATTCCCTTTATATTGGACGAGAATCCAGACGGGACCTTCATACTGCTCGGGCATTCAAAAAAGATGACCTTCTCTTCTTTGGTCAGAGCGTAGCTGGCACGACCTTGAAACCGTTCCGGATGCCGGTCATCAGGGTCTTTCAAACTTTGTTGGTCCTGCCGTGCTTCCTTTGTATCATTTGACTTCCCATACACGCCCAAGAAGCTTAGAGCATCCCCACTCGTTGGCGCTCCCCACGCCCAAATCCGGCGAAATTTTCGTCCGGATTGGATGAAGTTTTGGCGTGGGGAGCGCCGAAGTTCCAGCCGTCCCCCCGGCAGGAAACCCCCAACCTCGACCATTTGACATATTTCAAACAAATTCAACATAAAATTTAACAAGTTCGGCAAACAAGAGGACGAAAATTGCTGAAACAAATTCGGCGATAACGATACAATGTTTAACAAGTGCTGAAACAAATGAAGCACACAAATTTCACAATTTTTCAAACAAATTAAGACGAGACTAGTTGGCGTCGGCGTTGGCGTTGCCTCGGAGCCTCCATATGTGCTCCACTAGATCATCTTGCAGCAGCTGGTGCATTGTAGAGTCTCGAATCTCCTGGCGCATAGCAATGAAGGCGGCCCATGATGGAGGCACTTGGTGATTAGGCTGTGCAAGAGGACCCTCTCTCTCATATGGTGCTTCTTGCTCAGCCAGAGGAACCGGATGCTTTCGCTCATCTTCAATAATCATGTTGTGTAGGCACACACAGCAGTTCATCACCTCCCACATCCGATCTTTGGACCAAGTCATAGCGGGAACCGGACGACGACAAATCTCTGTCGTAGGACACCAAATGCTCGCTCGACGTCTTTTCGGCAAGCTTCTTGTTTCTTGACAAACTCGCAAAGTTTGGGGGTGCTAGGGTTGGAGATCGTCTTCACAAATGTTGCCCACTTTGGATAGATACCGTCTGCAAGGTAGTATCCTTTGTTGTAGTGCCGACCATTGATCACATAGTCCACCGGGGGAGCATGACCCTCAACAAGCTTGGAAAAGACCGGGGAGCAGTTTAGGACGTTGATGTCATTGTTGGATCCGGGCATACCAAAGAAAGAGTGCCAAATCCAAAGATCATGGGTAGCCACCGCTTCAAGTATCACAGTGCAGCCTTTTTGTGACCCTTGTACATTCCCCGCCACGCAAACGGACAGTTCTTCCATTGCCAATGCATGCGGTCAATGCTTCCAAGCATCCCTGGAAAACCTCTAGCTTCATTTGTTGCAAGGATCCTCTGAGTGTCTTCGACAGTGGGTGATCTCAAGAAATAGTCCCCGAACACTGCTATGACGGCCCTGCGGAACCGGTAGAAACAATCAAGGGCGGTGGACTCCGCCATCCGAAGATAGTCATCCGCAATATCACCGGGAGCTCCATACGCCAGGCATCCTCATAGCCACCGTGCACTTCAGCGGTGACGAAAATCCAACCAAACCAAGTGCAATCCGCCTTGCATCCGAAGTAGGGATCAAAGTGGCGGATGGCATACACAATTTGCGAAATAGCTTTCTGCTCATCCCGAAACGACGCCGGAAAACAGTCTCACCGTGCAATGGATTGTCGGCGAAGTAGTCGGCGTACAACATGCGGTAGCCCTCCATTCGGCTGTCTCGGCTTGCACTTCCGGCGACCTCGTGCCGACCCACCACGCCGACGAGTTGCCAGTCCGGCGTATATGCTTGCCAAGCAACCAAGGATCATCATGTGCTCCTCGTCTTGGGCGGCTGCTGCCATCTCTTCTTGCATAAGCTCGACGAACATCTGCTCCTCCTCTTCGTCCGAGTCCATGGCCGGCGAGGCAAATGGACGAACACCGACGGGCGTGGTCGAGGCAACCCGAGCCGCGAGCGACGACGAGCAAGCAGGCCGGAAAACAGGCCGGCGGAAGAGCAGCCGAGATAGGCCGTCGTCCAAACACGGCGGAATATAGGCAGGTGGGGAAGGAGTGGCGGCGCAATCGGGCAACAAGCCGGCGGGGTGGTGCCGGCGGCGAGAGAGATACGAGGGGTGGGGGAGAATTTGAGCGACGTGGCGGTGGGGTTCGTGCGTCGAGTCACCGACAGATCGGGCCCTTCCCGCTTTTCACTCGTCCGGAGTCCCCGAGAGCTCCCCGGGGGCCGGGGGCGTGGGATCGCCGGATGAATTTAGGCCCAAATCCGGACGAAAACGAGGAACCGGGGGCGCGACTGGGCCGAATTTCGCCGTCCGGATGGAAAAATCGCTCGCCGGGGGCCTCCTCGGGGGGACGAGTGGAGATGCTCTTAGGAGGTTCACGCAAATATTCTTCGTAACGTGCATCACGTCGATTGCAGAGCGGACTTCTAGGACTTTCCAATATTCTAGCTCCCAGAATATAGATTTCTTCTTCCACATGGCTGCGTGCCCGTCGGCTCCCTTCGGAACCGATTGTCCGCCGGGACCCTTTCCAAAGATGACTTTCAAATCCTTGACCATATCAAATACCTCAGCACCGAGTGTGTTCCGCAGGCTTCGGCCGGTGATCTGCCTTGCCGTTGTAATGCTTGCCTTTCTTTCTTCTTGGATGACCTTTCGGAAGAAATCGACGATGCCCAAGGTACACGTTCTTCTTACAATTTGGCAAATGTACACTTTCAGTCTCATGTAAGGAGTGCGTGCATGCATTGTATCCCTTATTTGACAGTCCCGAAAGGTTACTAAGAGCAGGCCAATCGTTGATGGTTACGAAAAGCAACGCTCGTAGGTCAAATTCCTCTTCTTTGTGCTCATCCCACACACGGACACCAGGTCTGCCCCACAGCTGTAAAAGTTCATCAACTAATGGCCTTAGGTACACATCGATGTCGTTGCTTGGGTTGCTTCGGACCTTGGATGAGCACCGGCATCATAATGAACTTCCGCTTCATGCACAACCAAGGAGGAAGGTTGTAGATGCATAGAGTCACGGGCCAGGTGCTATGGCTGGAGCTCGCTCGCCAAAAGGATTCATGCCATCCGTACTTAGACCAAATCTTATGTTCCTTGCGTCAGCTGCAAAATCTTTGAACTCTCTGTCGATCTTTCTCCATTGCGTTCCATCTGCGGGGTGTCTCAACTCCCCGTCCGACTTACGGTCCACTTTGTGCCATCGCAACAACTTGGCATGCTCTTTGTTCCTGAACAGACGTTTCAACCGTGGTATTATAGGAGCATACCACATCACCTTGGCGGGAACCCTCTTCCTGGGTTTCTGGCCCTCAACATCGTCACCAGGGTCATCGCCTCCGATATTATAACGCAATGCGGTGCATACCGGGCATTCATTCAAATTCTCGTATTCACCGCGGTAGAGGATGCGAGTCGTTGATGCATGCATGTATCTTCAGAACCTCTAAACCTAGAGGGCGGACAACCTTCTTTGCTTCGTACGTATCGGCGGGCAACTCGTTATTCTTTGGAAACATATTCTTCAACATTTTCAGCAAGTTTTCAAATGCCGAGTCAGCTACACCTGCCTGTGCCTTCCATTTCAGCAAATCCAGTGTGCAGCCCAGCTTTTTCAGACCATCATCGCATCCGGGGTATATCGCCTTTCTGTGATCCTCTAACATACGATCCAAATTCTCCCTCTCCTTTTCAGTTTCGCAGCGTCTCCGTGCATCAGCAATGGTCCGACCAAGATCATCAACGGGCTCATCACGTGCCTCTTCTTCACCTTCCCCTTCACCTTCCCCTTCACCTTCAGCATCCTCCATGAAAGTATCACCGAAATGAGCAAGATAGCTTTCATCGATGAAATCATCCCCTTCTTCATCTTCTTCCATTATAACCCCTCTTTCTCCATGCTTGGTCCAACAATTATAGCTTGGCATGAAACCGTGCCGAAGCAGGTGCATGTGAACATCTCTTGAGGAAGAGTAACCCTTCCGATTCTTACGGTTAACACATGGACAGATAACAAAACCCCCCGCTTGTTCGCATTAGCCACTACGAGGAAATCTTTCAAACCCGTAGTGAACTCGCCGGAGAGTCGGTTACCGTACATCCATTGCCGATTCATCTGCATTATTATAATATAAAATATATAATTAACCATTATGCATTTGTTAAACTAACTAGCTACAAACAATATAAATTAAACAATGAACTACACACATGCATATTTTATCAATGACACATCAAAGGTTCAAGTTGCTAACCGCGATCGAGGAGGAAAAAATAAATGAGAAAGCTCAAGTGTGGCTCCAACACTTCATATCATGTTTGTTTCATGCTCTTGGGGCATTTCATCAAACACCTTATATGCATAAGAGGAACCAAAAGCAAACCTAACACCCACTTGTGAAGTTTGTGAAGAGAATGGCTCCAAATGGCTAAGTGTTGGCTGCTGGATGGGTATATATAGGGGAGGGGCTTTAGTCCCGGTTGGCCTGACCAACCGCGACTAAAGGCCTTCGGGCACCTTTAGTCGCGGTTGGCCTGCCAACCGCGACTAAAGCCCCCCACGTGCACCAGCTGGCCACCGAGCGCCCTGGGCCCAGGCCTTTGGTCGCGGTTCGGCTCCCGAACCGCGACTAAAGGTCCCATTAGTCGCGGTTCCTATAGCTTCGCTACTTATGGGGCTGGACGGAAGCCCGCTTTTCTACCAGTGGATTGAGTTTTCGCGTCCGGTTGTCCGTAAAAGGACTAGCGGGTCGCCGCACGTGTCGGGACCGAAAAGGAAATGAGCAACACGAAATAGCTTTTTTTTTTGTGCGTGCGACATGTATGCCTCCAATGCATGCCTCGAACTACAATTGGCAAAAGAGGTCTGCTTCGGTGTCCACGATTCTGGAAATTGGAGCGGCTCCAACTTTTGAGAGAAATACGTGGAGTTGGAGCATGTTCCTAATAGACTAGATTCGTTGAAATCCTTGGACTCCACGTTTGGCGCTTCTCGCAGCCACTCCAACATTGCGGATGGAGCTGAAAATGTTTGGCGCGACTCCACGTTTCTGAGAAACGTTGACGGCGGGTCTCGCCCCGTGCGCCATCGAGGCGCTATGACGGGCGAGCTTGGGGACAACGGACCGGACGGTGGTGCAAGGCAGGTCGCCTACTAATTAAGCGCGGTGCCACGGCAGGCAACTGTTTGTTGGCTGCCGTCGTGAACGTCATCGCGTGGCATGGCCATCTCGCCAGAGAGCAAGCAGCACTATGGCCATGGCTAGACCCACGCAAGTGCCGGGACGGGTGCCATCGTGACGTCTCGCGTCGTCGAGTACGCACTCTGCCGCTGCCGAGGCGAGTTCGTGATGGCCTTATTATGTATGTCTCTGTGCGTGGCTCGGCCGCTCGCCGAAGAGAGCAACAGCACGACCGATCGAATCGCGGCTTCAGGTCTACGCCGACCAGTGTGCGTGGTACACTTCCAGGCGACGTGTTGTGATAAGAATAAAAAATAAATTTCCGATCAGTGTTTTATTTCCGTGGCTAGTTTGCAAGCTTCTCACCAGAAAAGAATTGATCCATCATCGATCCAACTAGCTAGCTGGTCTGTCCACTTACAGGTATACCTCCTCTGCGTGTAAGTTCCTGCTGGAGGAGGGGAGCGTGCTGCCAAGGTCGGGTTGGTTTGCGACCGGGAAGGCCATGGTTGCGGACGGGGGAATTTCCTCCCGGCGTGCAGGTTTTTAGCTCGGGAGATGCAGAGTGGCGCTTAAGGTTTTTTTTTTTTTTTTGAGATGTGGCGCTTAAGGTTGGTGATGCAGGTTTGACCGAGCTGAGGAGGACGGGAGCAAGGGAAATGGTATAGGATTGAAGCATTTTCTCCACTCGGCGGTGGTAGACCATTATAATTTAGGCTACTCCATGATTTGGTGCTGCGCCGAAATCGCTAGCTCGACGGTACTCAGAAGTTGAAGCTGCTCCAGTTTCTAGTACAAATACATGAAGTTGTATCCATGAAATATAAAAACGTAGAGCACATCTCGTTATGTCTGGGACGCACCTCGTGATCGCTTAAATCTTTGGCTGGAAGTCCATCTCGCCCGTGGCAAAGTATTTCTTAGCGGTGGAGTTGGCCTGGCCACGGCGGTGAGGATGGCTATAGCGGCGGCGCTGAACCATCCGGCACTGCCGTGACGTACCAAACACCGGGTAATTAGAAACCTTGAATCTATTTTTAGATTCATATTTAATTACTAGTAGAATTCGAATTCATTACGCACTCAAGAGAGGAGACGGATTTAAAAAGTTAACTGCAAGCTACTCTAGCTTTTGGTACACAAACATAAAAACACGGAGCGGCCGTAATTTACATCCGATTGCTACTGATTTTACTTCATCGTAACGCGATTGACATTTGTCGCCACTGAATCATGGAGTCCGGCGAACGATTCGTTCTCGCCGTCGCGCAAATCGAGTTGTAGCTCGCTGCCGCCACCGCCAGGATTTGCTGTCGCCGCCTCACCCATGACGAAGTTGGTTGAGGCGGCCACAACAAGTTTTTGGCAGCGGCGGCAACAAGCTACAACTCGATTTGTGCGGCAGCAAGAATGATTCAGACAAATTTGACTCCGGGTGAAGGTAAGTTGATTCGTTCGCCGGCGGCCTCGATTCGGTGGCGGCAGGTGTGACTCACGCTGCGGTGAAGTCAAATCGGGGAAGAGTCTGGGCATTAAAACATGCCCGAGAGAGGAGAGGAGAAAGATAAAACGTGCGTAACGTTTCGGTCATTTATCGGTGGCAGTGAGACGTAAATAAACAACTAATCCGTGTTTTTGTGTTCTGCGGAACCAACTTCACGGATTTGTAACAAAAGATGAAACAACTACACGTATTTGTACTAAAAGGTTTTTTTTCGAAAAGGGGGAAAAATCGCCCCAGCTTCTGCATCCAAAGGATGCACACGACTTTTTATTAGATTATTCGCAAACCTTACAAGAAGCAATACAAAAAATCAACCTCGAAGCCGCCTCACTAGACCTACAGTGGGATGAAGGGGGTGACAATACACCAACTGACATCATCCAAAAACCAAATGCCTTCCCAAACCGCCCAATAGCAGGTGAGAAGCACATCCGATCAAGCGGACTCTCCGCGCATGCCAACGCACACGCCACAGAAGTTGCTACCGCCGTCTTCCTCGACTCCATCTTCAAGAGAGATCATCGTATTAACCTTGCAAGACCTGCCGTCGATGCCACCATGACGCCAGACGGCTCCGCCATCCTGCACGCATACATCAACCCGCATCTGTCGTCGATACCCTGCAGCATCATGCCACCGAGCCTCAGCGCCAACAATGTGGTAGATGAATACCACTCCACCAACATCCGCCAACATCCAGCAGCTGCTCCAAAAACGATGCCCCAAGAGGTAGAACAACGTAGGGCGCGCCGCCATCATCCGATCCGGGAGACCCAGACCTAGGGTTTCCCCCGGAGCAGCACGAGTGAGAAACCGCAGACTGCGACGACGATGCCTTCAAGAAGGTAGCGGCGCGACACGTCGCCATCGTCCGCCAACCGAGGTCGGAGCACGGTTTTCACCGGCAGCCGTGCATCCCCAACTCGCCGAGTGTAGTGCCAAGAAGGGCAAAGATAACGCCTTCGACAAGGTAACGACGTCGACCGACGCCGCCATCATCCGCCAAGACCGAGGTCGAGGCTCAGTTTTCACCGGCCGTCATGACACCCCGGACTAGATCACCATTGCCGGAAACCTGTGTGAGATCCCATGATCCCCCACACAGGACTACCAGCCTGACCGACCACCTCCGACGAAGAAGATGATCACCACCACCATGTCCGGGGCTGCTGCCCCAGGTTTCCTCATGACGCGAGGGATGCCCACGAACGCCTCCCTGCCGTGGAGGCAGAGCCACGACAGGCAGATCGTCACCCGCCCCGGCCCAAACGGACCAAGATTGGACCCGATCCACGCCGCCGCCGCCCGCCGCCTGCAGATCGACGCCATAGCCGTCGCCTCCCTGCGTCGCCGCATCAAGGAGAGGCCAGGCAGACGCCGCCGCCGTGCCCTCCAGGTCGTGGGGGGCAGAGGATAGGCCGCCGCCGCCGCCACGCCGCAGGGCTTTGCCCGGCAGCGCTCCCGGCGACGGTGGCGGGGGAGGAGGGGCCCCTAGGGAGAGGAGACGGATGCGGGGGAGGAGGGCCCCGCCGCGGCGCGGGGGCAGAGGATAGACACGGTTTCTGCTATGAAGAAACACAGCTCCACCTTGTACTAAAAGGTGGAGCAACTCCTCCACAGATTATCGAGGGAACTAAGTGAATGAAATCGAGCTTCCACGTCCGCTTGTCTGTTCTGACCTGTTGCTCGCCCGACCTTGTGTCTGCGACTGGCGCCTGCCTACTTCGCATTCACTGTCCTCCCTAACATCGTATTGGGTGCTGTGTTGCTTGGGTGAGTCCGGCGAAGTGTCTCATCCATGAATAATAAGGGAACTAAGTGAAATTGAGTTTCCATGTCTGATCTGTTTCTCATCCGATCTGCGTGAAAGATTGGGACACGTTTGGTAGCCTGCAGATATGTATTTTTTTGCATGGGCCGAGTCTTGGAATGGGCTGTTTGGTTGCATGCAGACCGCCGCGTTCTTGCAGGAACCGAGTTTTAAAGCACCCCGGAACAGACCTAGAGAAACGTCCGGAATGGTAGTTTCTCCGGGACCAGGCCCGTTGCGGCAAGAAGGCTGCACGCGTGGGGAAGGGCGGCGGAAACGCCGCGTCCCTTCGGGAACACGCGCCATAATTAGGCTCACCGCTACCCACTCCTTCCTCTCACTCGCAACCGCACTCTCACCTCCCCCAAACTGTCACATCACCCGGCGATTCTCCTCCCGCCGACCAATCCGTCGGACCACCGTACGGAGGAGCACCGGTACCGGAGGAGGAGACGTCGGCGAGCAGCACCGCGACATCGGCCGCAACCTGCTCCGCAGTCTTCATCGGCATCTCGAGTTTGCCCCTGACCTCGAGCTTGTCCTCGGCCGGAACAATGGCGGTAACGACCTCTGCTTCTCACCCTCTGTTATCACCAGAATTTAGCCAGGTGATACGTCTCCGACGTATCGATAATTTCTTATGTTCCATGCCACATTATTGATGTTATCTACATGTTTTATGCACACTTTATGTCATATTCGTGCATTTTCTGGAACTAACCTATTAACAAGATGCCGAAGTGCCGATTGCTTTGTTTTCGCTATTTTTGGTTTCAGAAATCATAGTAACGAAATATTCTCGGAATTGGACGAAATCAACGCCCAGGGTCCTATTTTACCACGAAGCTTCCAGAAGTCCGAAGAGGAGACGAAGTGGGGCCACGAGGTGGCCACACCCTAGGGTGGCGCGGCCCCCCCTGTGGTGTGGGCCCCTCGTGCCGCCTCTTGACCTACCCTTCCGCCTACTTAAAGCCTCCGTCGCGAAACCCCCAGTACCGAGAGCCACGATACGGAAAACCTTACTGAGACGCCGCCGCCGCCAATCCCATCTCGGGGGATTCAGGAGATCGCCTCCGGCACCCTGCCGGAGAGGGGAATCATCTCCCGGAGGACTCTACGCCGCCATGGTCGCCTCCGGAGTGATGAGTGAGTAGTCTACCCCTGGACTATGGGTCCATAGCAGTAGCTAGATGGTTGTCTTCTCCCCATTGTGCTTCATTGTCGGATCTTGTGAGCTGCCTAACATGATCAAGATCATCTATATGTAATTCTATATGTTGCATTTGTTGGGATCCGATGAATAGAGAATACTTGTTATGTTGATTATCAAAGTTATGTCTATGTGTTGTTTATGATCTTGCATGCTCTCCGTTATTAGTAGATGCTCTGGCCAAGTTGATGCTAGTAACTCCAAGAGGGAGTATTTATGCTCGATAGTGGGTTCATGTCTCCGTGAATCTGGAGGGGTGACAAGAACCTCTAAGGTTATGGATGTGCTGTTGCCACTAGGGATAAAACATTGGTGCTATGGTCAAGGATGTAGTCACTAATTACATTACGCGCAATACTTAATGCAATTGTCTGTTGTTAGCAACTTAATACTGGAGGGGGTTCGGATGATAACTCTGAAGGTGGACTTTTTAGGCATAGATGCACGCTGGATGGCGGTCTATGTACTTTGTCGTAATGCCCAATTAAATCTCACTATACTCATCATAATATGTATGTGCATGGTCATGCCCTCTTTATTTGTCAATTGCCCAAGCTGTAATTTGTTCACCCAACATGCTTGTTTATCTTATGGGAGAGACACCTCTAGTGAACTGTGGACCCCGGTCCAATTCTCTATACTGAAATACAATCTACTCGCAATACTTGTTCTACTATTTTCTGCAAACAATCATCTTCCACACAATACGGTTAATCCTTTGTTACAGCAAGCCGGTGAGATTGACAACCTCACTTTGTTTCGTTGGGGCAAAGTACTTTGGTTGTGTTGTGCAGGTTCCACGTTGGCGCCGGAATCTCTAGTGTTGCGCCGCACTACATCCCGCCGCCATCAACCTTCAACGTGCTTCTTGGCTCCTCCTGGTTCGATAAACCTTGGTTTCTTTCACGAGGGAAAACTTGCTGCTGTGCGCATCATACCTTCCTCTTGGGGTTCCCAACGAACGTGTGAGTTACACGCCATCAAGCTCTTTTTACGGCGCCGTTGCCGGGAGATCAAGACACGCTGCAAGGGGAGTCTCCACATCCCAATCTCTTTACTTTGTTTTTGTCTTGCTTAGTTTTATTTACTACTTTGTTTGCTGCACTAAATCAAAATACAAAAAAATTAGTTGCTAGTTTTACTTTATTTGCTATCTTGTTTGCTATATCAAAAATACAAAAAAATTAGTTACTTGCATTCACTTTACTTGATTCATCATGTTTCCTTTTAATTTTACCACGAAAAACATACCGGTAGGACGTGGGTCTATAATTGGGAGAAATAATATAGAAGAATTTTTCAATCATGTCAGTACCGTTGACGATTTTGAGGATAGACACTTGGTAGACCTTGCCCCTACCTATGAAATTGCTGCTGCTGCTTTAGTTCGCATGTTGGAAACTAAATTTGTTAATCTCAATCCTATAATCCAACACATGTTTCTCACACTTGGTGATATGGAAGAAGGGGAAAAGAAAGATTTTGTTTTAGAAACCCTTCTTAGAGAATTTGGTGGTATAGCAAGAGAGGCTAGAAAGGTCTTTGCTAAATTTAATATGCTTGGTTCTTATACCAATTTTGTTAGTCTCCTTGAAAAGATGGACATGGATAGAATAAGATACACTAATAATATTGATGATGGTGGGGAGATCAAAGCACCAATACCATGTAAACTCCTAGCTATGAATGATGCACTAGAAAATAACTATGCTTGGCTTGTTCCTGAAAATTTGTTTGATGAGAGTAGCACGCCTAAGACTAATGAAAAGGGAGATGCTAAAACTTATGTATCTAATATACTATGCCTGGTTGAGAAAACTCCACATCCCGCTGTAGAAGTACCACCCTCCGATAATACTTGATACACACTTTCTGCGCCTAGCTGAAAGGCGTTAAAGAAAAGCGCTTATGGGAGACAACCCATGTTTTTACCTACAGTACTTGGTTTTTATTTTGTGTCTTGGAAGTTGTTTACTACTGTAGCAACCTCTCCTTATCTTAGTTTATTGTTTTATTGTGCCAAGTAAAGTCGTTGATAGAAGAGTTCATACTAGATTTGGATTACTGCGCAGAAACAGATTTCTTTGCTGTCACGAATCTGGGCTGTTTTCTCTGTAGGTAACTCAGAAAATTATGCCAATTTACGTGAGTGATCCTCAGATATGTACGCAACTTTCATTCAATTTGAGCATTTTCATTTGAGCAAGTCTGGTGCCTCGATAAAATTCGTCAATACGAACTGTTCTGTTTTGACAGATTCTGCCTTTTATTTCACATTGCCTCTTTTGCTATATTGGATGAATTTCTTTGATCCATTAATGTCCAGTAGCTTTATGCAATGTCCAGAAATGTTAAGAATGATTGTGTCACCTCTGAACATGTTAATTTTTATTGTCGCTAACCCTCTAATGAGTTGTTCTAAGTTTGGTGTGGAGGAAGTTTTCAAGGATCAAGAGAGGAGTATGATGCAACATGATCAAGGAGAGTGAAAGCTCTAAGCTTGGGGATGCCCCGGTGGTTCACCCCTGCATATTCTAAGAAGACTCAAGCGTCTAAGCTTGGGGATGCCCAAGGCATCCCCTTCTTCATCGACAACATTATCAGGTTCCTCCCTCGAAACTATATTTTTATTCCATCACATCTTATGTGCTTTGCTTGGAGCGTCGGTTTGTTTTTGTTTTTTGTTTTGTTTGAATAAAATGGATCCTAGCATTCACTTTATGGGAGAGAGACACGCTCCGCTGTAGCATATGGACAAGTATGTCCTTAGTTTCTACTCATAGTATTCATGGCGAAGTTTCTTCTTCGTTAAATTGTTATATGGTTGGAATTGGAAAATGATACATGTAGTAATTTGCTATAATGTCTTGGGTAATGTGATACTTGGCAATTGTTGTGCTCATGTTTAAGCTCTTGCATCATATACTTTGCACCCATTAATGAAGAAATACATAGAGCATGCTAAAATTTGGTTTGCATATTTGGTCTCTCTAAGGTCTAGATAATTTCTAGTATTGAGTTTGAACAACAAGGAAGACGGTGTAGAGTCTTATAATGTTTACAATATGTCTTTTATGTGAGTTTTGCTGCACCGGTTCATCCTTGTGTTTGTTTCAAATAAGCCTTGCTAGCCTAAACCTTGTATCGAGAGGGAATACCTCTCATGCATCCAAAATACTTGAGCCAACCACTATGCCATTTGTGTCCACCATATCTACCTACTACATGGTATTTTCCGCCATTCCAAAGTAAATTGCTTGAGTGCTACCTTTAAAATTCCATCATTCACCTTTGCAATATATAGCTCATGGGACAGATAGCTTAAAAACTATTGTGGTATTGAATATCTACTTATGCACTTTATCTATTATTAAGTTGCTTGTTGTGCGATAACCATGTTCACTGGGGACGCCATCAACTACTCTTTGTTGAATTTCATGTGAGTTGCTATGCATGTTCGTCTTGTCTGAAGTAAGAGCGATCTACCACCTTATGGTTAAGCATGCATATTGTTAGAGAAGAACATTGGGCCGCTAACTAAAGCCATGACCCATGGTGGAAGTTTCAGTTTTGGACATATATCCTCATTCTCATATGAGAAAATTATTAATTGTTGTTACATGCTTATGCATAAAAGAGGAGTCCATTATCTGTTGTCTATGTTGTCCCGGTATGGATGTCTAAGTTGAGAATAATCAATAGCGAGAAATCCAATGCGAGCTTTCTCCTTAGACCTTTGTACGAAGCGGCATAGAGGTACCCCTTTGTGACACTTGGTTAAAACATGTGCATTGTGATGATCCGGTAGTCCAAGCTAATTAGGACAAGGTGTGGGCACTATTAGTATACTATGCATGAGGCTTGCAACTTGTAAGATATAATTTACATGATACATATGCTTTATTACTACCGTTGACAAAATTGTTTCATGTTTTCAAAATCAAAGCTCTAGCACAAATATAGCAATCGATGCTTTTCCTCTATGGAGGACCATTCTTTTACTTTCATTGTTGAGTCAGTTCACCTATTTCTCTCCACCTCAAGAAGCAAACACTTGTGTGAACTGTGCATTGATTCCTACATACTTGCTTATTGCACTTATTATATTACTCTATGTTGACAATATCCATGAGATATACATATTATAAGTTGAAAGCAACCGCTGAAACTTAATCTTCCTTTGTGTTGCTTCAATACCTTTACTTTGAATTATTGCTTTATGAGTTAACTCTTATGCAAGACTTATTGATGCTTGTCTTGAAGTGCTATTCATGAAAAGTCTTTGCTATATGATTCACTTGTTTACTCATGTCATATACATTGTTTTGATCGCTGCATTCACTACATATGCTTTACAAATAGTATGATCAAGGTTATGATGACATGTCACTCCAGAAATTATCCGTGTTATCGTTTTACCTGCTCGGGACGAGCAGAACTAAGCTTGGGGATGCTGATACGTCTCCGACGTATCGATAATTTCTTATGTTCCATGCCACATTATTGATGTTATCTACATGTTTTATGCACACTTTATGTCATATTCGTGCATTTTCCGGAACTAACCTATTAACAAGATGCCGAAGTGCCGATTGTCTGTTTTCTGCTGTTTTTGGTTTCAGAAATCCTAGTAACGAAATATTCTCGGAATTGGACGAAATCAACGCCCGGGGTCCTATTTTGCCACGAAGCTTCCGAAGTCCGAAGAGGAGACGAAGTGGGGCCACGAGGTGGCCACACCCTAGGCGGCGCGGCCCCCCTTGGCCGCGCGGCCCCGTGGTGTGGGCCCCTCGTGCCGCCTCCCGACCTACCCTTCCGCCTACTTAAAGCCTCCGTCGCGAAACCCCCGCATGCGAGAGCCACGATACGGAAAACCTTCCGCAGACGCCGCCGCCGCCAATCCCATCTCGGGGATTCAGGAGATCGCCTCCGGCACCCTGCCGGAGAGGGGAATCATCTCCCGGAGGACTATACGCCGCCATGGTCGCCTCCGGAGTGATGAGTGAGTAGTCTACCCCTGGACTATGGGTCCATAGCAGTAGCTAGATGGTTGTCTTCTCCCCATTGTGCTTCATTGTCGGATCTTGTGAGCTGCCTAACATGATCAAGATCATCTATCCGTAATTCTATATGTTGCGTTTGTTGGGATCCGATGAATAGAGAATACTTGTTATGTTGATTATCAAAGTTATGTCTATGTGTTGTTTATGATCTTGCATGCTCTCCGTTATTAGTAGATGCTCGGCCAAGTTGATGCTAGTAACTCCAAGAGGGAGTATTTATGCTCGATAGTGGGTTCATGTCTCCGTGAATGCGGAGGGGTGACAAGAACCTCTAAGGTTATGGATGTGCTGTTGCCACTAGGGATAAAACATTGGTGCTATGTTCAAGGATGTAGTCACTAATTACATTACGCGCAATACTTAATGCAATTGTCTGTTGTTAGCAACTTAATACTGGAGGGGGTTCGGATGATAACCCTGAAGGTGGACTTTTAGGCATAGATGCATGCTCGGATGGCGGTCTATGTACTTTGTCGTAATGCCCAATTAAATCTCACTATACTCATCATAATATGTATGTGCATGGTCATGCCCTCTTTATTTGTCAATTGCCCAACTGTAATTTGTTCACCCAACATGCTGTTTATCTTATGGGAGAGACACCTCTAGTGAACTGTGGACCCTGGTCCAATTCTCTATACTGAAATACAATCTACTGCAATACTGTTCTACTGTTTTCTGCAAACAATCATCTTCCACACAATACGGTTAATCCTTTGTTACAGCAAGCCGGTGAGATTGACAACCTCACTGTTTCGTTGGGGCAAAGTACTTTGGTTGTGTTGTGCGGGTTCCACGTTGGCGCCGGAATCTCCGGTGTTGCGCCGCACTACATCCCGCCGCCATCAACCTTCAACGTGCTTCTTGGCTCCTCCTGGTTCGATAAACCTTGGTTTCTTTCTGAGGGAAAACTTGCTGCTGTGCGCATCATACCTTCCTCTTGGGGTTCCCAATGAACGTGTGAGTTACACGCCATCACCGAGGCAGGAGATGGGCCGTGATCGAGATGGGCTTAGAGGACTTGCGTATAAAGTGTCTCTGAAGCGGCTTTGTACGAGAGTTTGGGCTAGATTGCCCGTGTATCTGTATATTATGGTAGATTAGAATTAAGAGATAGAGTTTAGCTTGTACACGGTTGGGTTTATTCCCGAATTAGAAAGTCCACGGACTATAAATATGTACCTAGGGTTATTGAGAAAGGAGGACGACCACGTTCACAACAAACACAATCTAGGCGCATCGCCACCCCTTGTTTCGAGGGTTTCTTCCGGGTAAGCATCATGCTGCCTTGCGATCTAGGCAGTATCGGTTTATTCGTTATCTGGTGCTGCTCATACTGAAGCCTTGTTGATGGCGAGTAACACCCTTATCGTGGATGTTTTGGGGCTTGCATCGATGCTTTTCTGAATATGCTTGCTTAGCTATGCTACCCCTCGATATCTAGCTGCCTTTACACCTATCTTAGGTGTAAGGGCAGCATCTTGCTTGTTCTTTATTTAGTAGATCCGATCTGTTATAGTTGCTCCTTGTTCTCCAAGGATTAGTTTGATATTCGCATGGTTAGGCCTTGCAAACGAGTTGAACGATCCGGTAGTGCGTGAGGCGTGGTTTGCTAGTCCTAGAAGGGATGGTTCCGGGAATTGACTTCATGTTGGTTTTTAGGCCTCTTTTAGGACTGGTTTTCCATCATCTTTCGTATCTGCTAGGCTCAACTACGCGTAGGATGTTCCAGGTTATGCGGTGAAAACCCTAAACTGTCGTAGATTGGTTTATCTTTGTTTTGATCAAGCAGGATCCCCATGTCATCGTAAATCCAACGTGAACCATGGGGCGATCGGCTCTTTGAGCCGATCCACAGGGCAACCTGAGAGCCGATCGGGCTCGCATTTAATGTTTACGTGTCTACCATGCAGGAAACTAATCGAAGCGATCCAACACCTCCCTGACCAGGTATAGGTCAGGTGGCACGCCCTTGCGACCGTCAGGACGTGTGCCAGAGCATTGCGGGCCGTTGCCCGAGGGACCGGGGCCCACCAGCGAGTCCCGGGAGCCTCCCGGCTCTCCGTGTTGCTCGTCGCTGCTCGCCGGTGGGTTTTGGCAGGCAACACATTCTGGCACGCCCGGTGGGACACTCTACAACAATTACGTCAACATCTGTAGCTACGATGTCGGACGAACCAGTCAAGTATGAAGAGCTGCCTGCGGAGCACAAGAAGAAATATGATGAGCTTAAGGCTCTCTTCGAAGCCGATCTCATCGGCTCTTTCAAAAGGACCCGTGCACATGGCATTAGGTTCAAAGGATTCACACCCGAAGGCGTGCTCGATGGAGTAGATCTATCTCTCCCTTCGGAGGAGCGCACCAGAGCTCTGCGCCAAGAAGTTAATTATATGGTGGCTCATTCTCTACACCGCCATTCCGAGAGCCTGGTGAACACTTTGGAGCGGATTGCGGTTCACGTGGTTCAGGAGATCATGAAGCATCAGTACTCCCCGTCAGGACCTGTCCTAGGAACTCACCAGGGAGAAGTGCCGTTCCACACCAGACCACAACTGCCATTCACGCTTGCAGCTCCAGAGCCACAAGGTTCACCGGCATACGTCGTCTACAAGGTTGGAGGTGATCCTGGCGATTACCAATTCCTGTACGAGCCGCGCAAAGAGATCCCACATGGATACGTGTGCACATACGTGCCGGACCGCAATAACCGGGCGCGCACGAACCGGATTACAGCGGGAGCAATTGTTGGAGCAGGAGGGAGTTCTGGAGCAGACGCTGATAAACAGGCGTGGCTAGCTAAATATGCCACCGGAACGAGTCATGAAAGCTCAACCCCTGCAGCTCATACCGTGGATCAAATTAGTACAATCTTGAGAGACCAGTTCGGTATCCTACCAAAAAGGAGAACAATTGGCTATTCCAAGCCGTATCCCAACGAATATGACCTGATCCCGCTGCCGCCCAAGTACCGGCTCCCTGAGTTTTCAAAGTTCAGTGGATCAGAACGGTCTAGCTCCATTGAGCATGTGAGCCGATATCTAGCACAGTTGGGCATGATTTCGGCATCAGACCAGTTACGTGTGAGGTTTTTCGCGCAATCTCTCACAGGACCAGCTTTTGGGTGGTACACCTCGTTGCCACCGGATTCAGTCCGGACGTGGAAGCAACTGGAAGAACAGTTTCATGTGCAATATCACTCAGAAGCTACCGAAGCTGGCATTGCCGATCTGACGCAGGTGCGGCAGAAACGGGGAGAGACGGTGTCTGATTACATTCAGCGTTTCAGGACTGTCAAGAACCGATGCTATTCGGTTCGTTTAACTGAGAAAGATGCGGTCGATCTGGCAGTGGTAGGCCTCGCAGCGCCGATCAAAGATCTGGCTTTCCAAGTGGAATACAATTCACTGGCACACATGGTTCAAAAGTTAACATTATATGAACAGCGCCACCCAGAATTGTACCAAGACAAGTTCAAGCGCCCGATAGGCCTGGTCGAGGCAGATGAAGTTGAAGACTTTGCAGAAGATCAGGAGGTCGCCGTGGCTGAATGGACTCGGGGGGGAGTCCCCGTGTCCTGCAAATGGGTGAAACAACCAGGGCCTGCAAAAGGGTTTGACTTCTATATAAGCAAGACTGAGCAGATATTCGATTTATTGCTGAAAGAGAAGCAGCTGAAGTTACCCGAAGGCCATAAAATCCCTACGGCGCAAGAGATGAACGGGAGACCGTACTGCAAGTGGCATCACTCGTTCACCCACGCCACCAATGACTGCAAAGAGTTGCGTCGGCAGATCCAAATGGCGATAGAACATGGCCGTCTGATCCTCGGTCAGTTTGCCATGAAAGTAGACACGCACCCCTTTCCTGGTGTTAACATGGTGGAACTCAATCACTCCACGGGGTGCGAGCCAGGTTTCTCATTCGAGGTTAACATGGCAGGACCTGTAGACCGCCATGGCAAGGATAAAGAAGACATCAGTCACTCCCGTGGCAAGGATAAAGAGGAGGCCGCTCCACGCGACCGGCCCCGATATGATGACCGACGGTACCTTACCGAGGAACAAGTGAGAAACGTGCGGTACCAACGTCCGCTCTCCGCGCATCTCCTGAATAAATATGAGCATCAGTACGACCGACGTCGGCGGTACGACGTGGATGACGAAAGATATCGTCGGTCTGATGTTGACAGCAGAAAATATCATCGCTATGATAGAAACGACGAAAGATATGAGCGCTGCGCTAAGGAGAAGTCAAGAGAGCAGGAAGACATGGACAGACACTGGGATTGTCCTTTATTCAAACACTGCTGGGACTCAGGAGTGAGCCGATTTCCTACAATCGACAACTGCCCAGAATGTAGACAGCGGAAGAAGGGCGCAAGTGAGGTTTCAGTGTTCAAGCGTCTAGGGCCTCTCTCACCTCAGAACCGACGAGCTGAGCCATCTCGAGAGGAAGACTTCGAGGAGTCAGAAGAAGAAGAAGAAGAATATAGATACCACCGGCCAAGGTGGTGCCCTGATGGACTCAGTCATTCCCAAAAGCGGAGGGTTCAGAGGCTACGTAACTTGGAGGAAGCCGAGGCGCAGTACCTGTACACGTTAAGGAAAGCGCAGCCCGATCTGGCCGTAAAAATTCTGCAAACATTGGAAACGGAGACGCGTCCACACAAGAAAGAATGGCGCCCTAAGCAGACAAAAGCCGATGCAAAGACATCAGCTGATACAAACATGGTGTTCATACTCCCGTCAAAGTTTTGTGCTCCAAGAACTGAAGAAGTGTCAGTAGCACAGTTTGACTGCGGTCCACGGCTAGTTATATTTGAAAAGCCACGAGAGAGGAGCTACAGGCACTTGAAGGCCCTGTACCTAAGAGGTTATATCAATGGGCAGCATGTCAACAAGATGTTGGTTGACACGGGAGCGGCAGTCAATATAATGCCGTACTCCATGCTACGACGTTTGGGACGCTCTAACGAAGACCTGATCAAGACCAACGTCACGCTAAGCGATTTCAACGGCCAAGCATCAGAAGCACAAGGCGTTCTGAACGTTGATCTAACCGTGGGCCGAAAAACTATCCCTACGTCATTCTTCATCGTCGACAGCAAAAGCACCTACGATGTCCTGCTAGGGAGGGATTGGATTCACGCCAACTGCTGCATTCCATCCACGATGCACCAATGCCTGATACAGTGGGATGGAGATGAAGTAGAGGTCGTTCATGCAGATGACTCGATCGAGATCTCACTAGCCGGCATGAATATTTGGGATGCAGACAACCAAGAGCCGATCTCTGGAATCAGTTTGGACGGCTGTGAGCGCATCGAAGCTTCAAAAAACGGGGTGAGGCTGGTCTTATCCACTGGCCTGACGGAGTAGCAAAACCAAAATCAATGGACGTACGTGGCAAGGCCGATCCCTGCGATCGGCCCCAAAAAATAAAAAGCAATGATCTCACCTCAAACATGTCACGTAGTCGTCATAGAGCACCAATAAGTTGTAAACCCCCATTGAGCAATGCAATGAAAAAGGAGGCCGATTCCAGGAATCGGCCCAAATTATCCTCACCATATGTTTTGCCTGTGTTCAACATTGATCTAGCAGGCGACGGAAAGCTGGGATATGGGTTTACATCGGCTGATGAGCTAGAAGAGATTGACATTGGTCCTGGGGTTAAGCCACGACCAACTTTTATCAGCAAAAAGTTAGATCCGCAGCTAAGGAGCCTGATGATAGCCTTGTTGAAAGAGTACCCAGACTGCTTCGCATGGGATTACACAGAGATGCCTGGGTTAGACAGGAGCATCATTGAGCATCGGCTCCCTCTGAAGAAAGGATTTCGGTCGTTCCAGCAGCGAGCATGACAGATGAAGGCCGAAATCTTAGAAGAAGTCAAGAAAGAGATCGAGAAAATGTTGAACGCCGGGTTCATCAGGCCATGCAGGTATGCTGAGTGGATTTCTAGTATCGTACCTGTAGAGAAAAAGGACGGCCGATGGCGCGTCGCCATAGATTTTCGAGATCTCAATAGAGCCACTCCAAAGGATGAGTACCCAATGCCGGTAGCAGAGACGTTGATCAATGCAGCTGCTGGACATAAGGTTTTGAGTTTCATGGATGGCAATGCCGGTTACAACCAAATTTTTATGGCTCCGGAAGATATACACAAGACTGCATTCAGAGTACCAGGCTCGGTGGGCTTGTTTGAATATGTGGTCATGACATTTGGACTGAAGAATGCCGGTGCAACGTATCAAAGAGCCATGAACTACATCTTTCATGAGTTGATCGGCAAGTTGGTGGAGATTTACATCGATGATGTGGTAGTCAAGTCTGTTTCAGTGGAAGGACACTTGGAAGATTTACGACACGTCCTGGACCGAACTAGAAAGTTCGGACTAAGAATGAATCCAAAGAAGTGTGCTTTTGGTGTAACGGCCGGTCAATTCTTGGGTTTCTTGGTTCATGAACGCGGAATTGAGATCGGCCTGAAAAGCCAGGAGGCAGTGCGGACAATGAAGCCACCTACCACGAAGAAAGAACTCCAGTGTCTCATCGGCAAAATCAACTTCGTCAGAAGATTCATCTCTAATCTGTCAGGGCGAATCGAGCCGTTCATGGGGTTGGTAAAAATTAAAGCTGATGAGGAGTTTCGCTGGGGGGCAGAGCAACAACGAGCATTCGACGAGATTGAGGAGTATCTAACGAAGCCACCTGTGTTGGTTCCGCCCCAGCAAGACAGGCCATTCTACATTTACCTGTCAGTAGCTGACACCTCCATCGCCTCAGTGGTGGTGCAAGTTTATGATGGCCTGGAGAAAGTGGTTTTCTACCTCAGCAGAAGGATGTTGGATGCAGAAACGGGGTACCCTGAGATCGAGAAGTTGTGCCTCTGTTTATTTTTTACCTGCACCAAGCTTCATCACATCTTGCTGTCAGCGGAAATTGTCGTCATATGCAAATCAGATGTCATCAAACACATGCTGTCGGCTCCTGTGTTGAAAGGCCGACTCAGTAAGTGGATGTTTGCATTATCGGAATTTGATATCCGGTATCAGCCTGCAAAAGCAGTAAAGGGACATGCGTTGGCCGATCTTATTGCTGAACGAATCAACACTGATATAGCAGCATTGTCTGTGCGTGCATGGGCCATGTTCTTTGATGGATCGGTGTGTGATGATGGTTGCGGCATCGGCGTTCTACTCGTGTCGCCTCGGGGGGCAACATATTCCTTCTCCATCAGGTTACCTACCCCTTGCACCAAAAATGTCGCTGAGTACGAAGCAATATGCAAGGGAATGGAGCTGCTATTGGAAGCCGGGGCAGAAGCAGTGGAAATATTTGGAGACTCCAAATTGGTGATTTCCCAACTCACGGAGGAATACAAATGTGAGAGCGAGTCACTCTTCCCATTATGGATGCAATGCCGTGAGCTGATGGCACAGTTCAGGTATATAAATTTCAATTGGATCCCAAGGTCGCAGAATACCGAGGCGAACGATCTCGCACAGATGGCATCAGGATACAAGGATGTAGCAGATGGAACCGATGTTCAGGTGCAGTTCCTAGAACCAGACGACTGGAGAGCCGATATCTTCAATTACTTGAAAGATTCGGCTCGGGGGGCACCTAAACGGATAAGATACAAGGCCATGAAGTATGTCCTTATTGGGGATGACATGTTCTACAGAACTTTGGAAGGGTTACTCCTCAAATGTTTGGGAACAGCCGAGGCAAATCGGCTCTTACACGAGGTACACGAAGGAGCCTGTGGAACTCACCAATCGGCTCATAAGATGAAATGGCTGATCAGGCGATCGGGATTTTATTGGCCCACCATGCTTGAGGATTGTTTTAAGTACTATAAAGGGTGTCAAGCATGTCAGAAGTTTGGGAGCATTCAGATGGTACCCGCATCAGCAATGAACCCCATCATCAAACCTTGGCCATTTCGAGGTTGGGGCATGGATATGATCGGCAAAATTAATCCTCCATCGAGCAAAGGCCATGAGTGGGTTCTGGCCATTATAGATTATTTCACTAAATGGGTGGAGGCCGTCCCTATGAAGTCAGTAGCATCGAAAGATGTCATCAGTTTCGTGAAGGAGCATGTCATTCATAGATTCGGGATTCCCCAGACTATTACGACCAATGGAGGTTCGATTTTCGTTTCTAAGGAGTTTAGAAAGTTCTGCGAGGACATGGGAATCAAGCTGATCCGATTGTCTCCATACTATGCTCAAGCGAATGGGCAGGCTGAAGCGTCCAACAAGAGCCTTATCAAGCTGATTAAGAGGAAAATCGATGAGCATCCTAGATGTTGGCACGAGGTATTGTCAGAGGCTTTGTGGGCTTATCGCATGTCGTGTCATGGAGCAATAAAAACCTCGCCATACCATCTGGTCTATGGATAAGAAGCTGTGTTACCCTGGGAAATCACGGCTGGGTCGAGACGGATTACGTTTCAGAATGACTTAACTACTGAAGAATATGCAGCCCTGATGAGTGACAGCATTAAGGATGTAACGGAACTCAGACTATGGTCGCTTGAGAAAATCAAGGAGAACAAAGCCAAGGTAGCTCGCGCGTATAATAAGAAGGTGAGACCAAAGGAGTTCCACGTTGGTGATCTGGTATGGGAAGCTGTGTTTCCGTTGGGGACTAAGGATAAAGTGTATGGTAAATGGTCTCCAAATTGGCACGGGCCGTACAGAGTCGATCAAGTTTTGAAGGGCAATGCATACATGCTCGAGGAGCTGAGTGGCGAGAAGTTCCCAGTGGCTGTCAATGGCCAGCATCTTAAGAAGTATTTCCCAAGTATGTGGGATGATGGGCAGTAAAATATGGGGGCCGATGTATGAAATCGGCCGGTAAAAAAAAAACAAATCTCTTCCCAAGTGTGGGGATGATGGACAGTGGAATATGGGGGCCGATGCGTGAAATTGGACGGTAGGAAGAAATATGTGTGCAAAGCAACAGGATGCTAGGTACAGCCGATGCACAGACATCGACTTGAGAACAAAACAGCCGATGCACAATCATCGACTTCAGAGGTACAAAATATTACGAGGCGTTTGACGGTGAAAGACCGATACGTTGCTATCGGTCCTTGGGGCGTTGACCTGCTTTGACAATCGGAAGAGTCGAATTATAAAATTGGAGAAGTACTCTTCATTGATCAAAAGAGGGATTTTACAAGAAAGAGCCGATTGCTCTCAAAAGGGTGGTCTGCTACCTAAATTGCTACTACTAGTTCTATGCTAGTGGGCCCCAGCCTAGGGGCCATCGCTGCCCTCATCATCACCGTCCTCGCCGCTGTCGACGCTGCCGCCGGCGACCTCCTCGTCGCTGCTGAAGCCCTTGCCAAGGACTTCGTCTTCATCTTCATCATCGTCGTCGTCGTCGACCGACCCGGCGCGGAAGCGCTTCATCGGCTGGTACTCGTCGGAGGAGGAGTCGTCCTCCGGTTCTTCCTCCTCGTCGGAAGAGGAGTAGCCGTCCCAGGAGAAGAGGTCGTCGTCGCTCTCCTCCTCCAACCCTCCATCCACAAGGAACTGGAGGTTGTCCTCCCCGTCGGTCAGGGAGGCGTCGTCCTCTGACCCGTCGGTGAAGATCCAATCCCTCTCGTCCCACCATGTTGGGGAGAGGACCTCGTACGCTGCCATCAGGTCGAATTCTGGCTCCGGCTCGCTGGAGGAGGAGGATTGGAAGGATAGGCCTGAGGAGGCAGAGGAGGAAGAGGAGTCCATGGCGCAGGGGAGGGTTTTTTGCCGATGGCTAGTACAGAGCAGGGGGATGAAGAAGCGAACTGCTCGATGCGGTTAAATAAAGGGGATATAGTGGAGATTTAATGCTTGAGCAGTTTTCGAGGACGCGGTGCCAAGACTGTCAATCGTGCAGGAGGTGAGAAGACAGGGCATCATGATGGAAAGACACTGAAGCGGTTCTGCTCTGCAACGCGTGACCCGATGAACAAAAAACATAGTGGTTTTGGAATTTTTATTGCAAAAACCAGGGGGGCATGTGTTATCACCAGAATTTAGCCAGGGCAGGAGATGGGCCGTGATCGAGATGGGCTTAGAGGACTTGCGTATAAAGTGTCTCTGAAGCGGCTTTGTACGAGAGTTTGGGCTAGATTGCCCGTGTATCTGTATATTATGGTAGATTAGAATTAAGAGATAGAGTTTAGCTCGTACACGGTTGGGTTTATTCCCGAATTAGAAAGTCCACGGACTATAAATATGTACCTAGGGTTATTGAGAAAGGAGGACGACCACGTTCACGACAAACACAATCTAGGCGCATCGCCACCCCTTGTTTCGAGGGTTTCTTCCGGGTAAGCATCATGCTGCCTAGATCGCATCTAGGCAGTATCGGTTTATTCGTTATCTGGTGTTGCTCGTACTGAAGCCTTGTTGATGGCGAGTAACACCCTTATCGTGGATGTTTTGGGGCTTGCATCGATGCTTTTCTGAATATGCTTGCTTAGCTATGCTACCCCTCGATATCTAGCTGCCTTTACACCTATCTTAGGTGTAAGGGCAGCATCTTGCTTGTTCTTTATTTAGTAGATCCGATCTGTTATAGTTGCTCCTTGTTCTCCAAGGATTAGTTTGATATCCGCATGGTTAGGCCTTGCAAACGAGTTGAACGATCCGGTAGTGCGTGAGGCGTGGTTTGCTAGTCCTAGAAGGGATGGTTCCGGGAATTGACTTCATGTTGGTTTTTAGGCCTCTTTTAGGACTGGTTTTCCATCATCTTTCGTATCTGCTAGGCTCAACTACGCGTAGGATGTTCCGGTTATGCGGTGAAAACCCTAAACTGTCGTAGATTGGTTTATCTTTGTTTTGATCAAGCAGGATCCCCATGTCATCGTAAATCCAACGTGAACCATGGGGCGATCGGCTCTTTGAGCCGATCCACAGAGCAACCTGAGAGCCGATCGGGCTCGCATTTAATGTTTACGTGTCTACCATGCAGGAAACTAATCGAAGCGATCCAACACCTCCCTGACAAGGTATAGGTCAGGTGGCACGCCCTTGCGACCGTCAGGACGTGTGCCAGAGCATTGCGGGCCGTTGCCCGAGGGACCAGGGCCCACCAGCAGTCCTGGGAGCCTCCCGGCTCTCCGTGTTGCTCGTCGCTGCTCGCCGGTGGGTTTTGGCAGGCAACACCCTCTTACTCGTTGTGCTATAACATACCATGGTCGGGCATTTGCGACGACATGCACATTAGATCTGCTAGAGTTTCCATTAGGATATGGTTCGGATTGATGTTTGCAAGGTGTTCGTCCCCATTGCTTGCTGTTCTTGTCTAGTTCTTGGTGTTCACGGTCTCGATTTTTTTAGATCTGTTACTATAATCTCCAATCGCGGTAGATCCTTCCTAGATCGGGCTGTGGATTGCTGAAACTGCCAGATTTTACTGTGCATGCAGAGAGGGGAGGGGTTTTTTGTGCTGGAGTTTAGCATGTTTGAATTGCTGTGCGGAATTAGTCGCGCTTGTTTGATCTAGATTGTGTTGTTTCTGATTAAACTAGGCCGATGATTATAATCGGGAATCATAGTGTGAGGAGATGATTGATCAGAACCTATGGCATGACTGAACATGACTGATGGCGTGTAACTCACACGTTCGTTGGGAACCCCAAGAGGAAGGTATGATGCGCACAGCTGCAAGTTTTCCCTCAGAAAGAAACCAAGGTTTATCGAACCAGGAGGAGCCAAGAAGCACGTTGAAGGTTGATGGCGGCGGGATGTAGTGCGGCGCAACACCGGAGATTCCGGCGCCAACGTGGAACCCGCACAACACAACCAAAGTACTTTGCCCCAACGAAACAGCTGAGGTTGTCAATCTCACCGGCTTGCTGTAACAAAAGATTAACCGTATTGTGTGGAAGATGATTGTTTGCGAGAAAACAAGTAGAACAAGTATTGCAAGAGATTGTATTTCAAGATAGAGAATTGGACCGGGGTCCACAGCTCACTAGAGGTGTCTCTCCCATAAGATAAACAAGCATGTTGGGTGAACAAATTACAGTTGGGCAATTGACAAATAAAGAGGGCATGACCATGCACATACATATTATGATGAGTATAGTGAGATTTAATTGGGCATTACGACAAAGTACATAGACCGCCATCCAAAGCATGCATCTATGCCTAAAAAGTCCACCTTCAGAGTTATCATCCGAACCCCTCCAAGCATTAAGTTGCTAACAACAGATAATTGCATTAAGTATTGCGCGTAATGTAATTAGTGACTACATCCTTGAACATAGCACCAATGTTTTATCCCTAGTGGCAACAAGACATCCATAACCTTAGAGGTTCTTGTCACCCCTCCGCATTCACTGGAGACATGAACCCACTATCGAGCATAAATACTCCCTCTTGGAGTTACTAGCATCAACTTGGCCAGAGCATCTACTAATAACGGAGAGCATGCAAGATCATAAACAACACATAGACATAACTTTGATAATCAACATAACAAGTATTCTCTATTCATCGGATCCCAACAAACGCAACATATAGAATTACGTGATAGATGATCTTGATCATGTTAGGCAGCTCACAAGATCCGACAATGAAGCACAATGGGGAGAAGACAACCATCTAGCTACTGCTATGGACCCATAGTCCAGGGGTAGACTACTCACTCATCACTCCGAAGGCGACCATGGCGGCGTAGAGTCCTCCGGGAGATGAATCCCCTCTCCGGCAGGGTGCCGGAGGCGATCTCCTGAATCCCCCGAGATGGGATCGGCGGCGGCGGCGTCTCTGGAAGGTTTTCCGTATCGTGGCTCTCGGCATCGGGGGTTTCGCGACGGAGGCTTTAAGTAGGCGGAAAGGTAGGTCGAGAGGCGGCACGAGGGCCCACACCACAGGGCCGCGCGGCCAAGGGGTGGGCCGCGCCGCCCTAGGGTGTGGCCACCTCGTGGCCCCACTTCGTCTCCTCTTCGGACTTCTGGAAGCTTCGTGGCAAAATAGGACCCTGGGCGTTGATTTCGTCCAATTCCGAGAATATTTCGTTACTAGGATTTCTGAAACCAAAAACAGCGTAGAAAACAGCAATCGGCACTTCGGCATCTTGTTAATAGGTTAGTTCCGTAAAATGCACGAATATGACATAAAGTGTGCATAAAACATGTAGATAACATCAATAATGTGGCATGGAACATAAGAAATTATCGATACGTTGGAGACGTATCAGCATCCCCAAGCTTAGTTCTGCTCGTCCCGAGCAGGTAAAACGATAACAAAGATAATTTCTGGAGTGACATGCCATCATAACCTTGGTCATACTATTTGTAAAGCATATGTAGTGAATGCAGCGATCAAAACAATGTATATGACATGAGTAAACAAGTGAATCGTATAGCAAAGACTTTTCATGAATAGTACTTCAAGACAAGCATCAATAAGTCTTGCATAAGAGTTAACTCATAAAGCAATAATTCATAGTAAAAGCATTGAAGCAACACAAAGGAAGATTAAGTTTCAGCGGTTGCTTTCAACTCATAACATGTATATCTCATGGATATTGTCAACATAGAGTACTGTAATAAGTGCAATAAGCAAGTATGTAGGAATCAATGCACATTTCACACAAGTATTTGTTTCTTGAGGTGGAGAGAAATAGGTGAACTGACTCAACAATGAAAGTAAAAGAATGGTCCTCCATAGAGGAAAAGCATCGATGGCTATATTTGTGCTAGAGCTTTGATTTTGAAAACATGAAACAATTTTGTCAACGGTAGTAATAAAGCATATGTATCATGTAAATTATATCTTACAAGTTGCAAGCCTCATGCATAGTATACTAATAGTGCCCGCACCTTGTCCTAATTAGCTTGGACTACTCGGATCATCACAATGCACATGTTTTAACCAAGTGTCACAAAGGGGTACCTCTATGCCGCCTGTACAAAGGTCTAAGGAGAAAGCTCGCATTGGATTTCTCGCTATTGATTATTCTCAACTTAGACATCCATACCGGGACAACATAGACAACAGATAATGGACTCCTCTTTTATGCATAAGCATGTAACAACAATTAATAATTTTCTCATATGAGATTGAGGATATATGTCCAAAACTGAAACTTCCACCATGGGTCATGGCTTTAGTTAGCGGCCCAATGTTCTTCTCTAACAATATGCATGCTTAACCATAATGTGGTAGATCGCTCTTACTTCAGACAAGACGAACATGCATAGCAACTCACATGAAATTCAACAAAGAGTAGTTGATGGCGTCCCCAGTGAACATGGTTATCGCACAACAAGCAACTTAATAAGAGATAAAGTGCATAAGTACATATTCAATACCACAATAGTTTTTAAGCTATTTGTCCCATGAGCTATATATTGCAAAGGTGAATGATGGAATTTTAAAGGTAGCACTCAAGCAATTTACTTTGGAATGGTGGAAAATACCATGTAGTAGGTAGGTATGGTGGACACAAATGGCATAGTGGTTGGCTCAAGTATTTTGGATGCATGAGAGGTAATCCCTCTCGATACAAGGTTTAGGCTAGCAAGGCTTATTTGAAACAAACACAAGGATGAACCGGTGCAGTAAAACTCACATAAAAGACATATTGTAAACATTATAAGACTCTACACCGTCTTCCTTGTTGTTCAAACTCAATACTATAAATTATCTAGACCTTAGAGAGACCAAATATGCAAACCAAATTTTAGCATGCTCTATGTATTTCTTCATTAATGGGTGCAAAGTATATGATGCAAGAGCTTAAACATGAGCACAACAATTGCCAAGTATCACATTACCCAATACATTATAGCAAATTACTACATGTATCATTTTCCAATTCCAACCATATAACAATTTAACGAAGAAGAAACTTCGCCATGAATACTATGAGTAGAAACTAAGGGCATACTTGTCCATATGCTACAGCGGAGCGTGTCTCTCTCCCATAAAGTGAATGCTAGGATCCATTTTATTCAAACAAAACAAAAAAACAAAAACAAATCGACGCTCCAAGCAAAGCACATAAGATGTGATGGAATAAAAATATAGTTTCAGGGGAGGAACCTGATAATGTTGTCGATGAAGAAGGGGATGCCTTGGGCATCCCCAAGCTTAGACGCTTGAGTCTTCTTAGAATATGCAGGGGTGAACCACCGGGGCATCCCCAAGCTTAGAGCTTTCACTCTCCTTGATCATGTTGCATCATACTCCTCTCTTGATCCTTGAAAACTTACTCCACACCAAACTTAGAACAACTCATTAGAGGGTTAGCGACAATAAAAATTAACATGTTCAGAGGTGACATAATCATTCTTAACACTTCTGGACATTGCATAAAGCTACTGGACATTAATGGATCAAAGAAATTCATCCAACATAGCAAAAGAGGCAATGCGAAATAAAAGGCAGAATCTGTCAAAACAGAACAGTTCGTATTGACGAATTTTATCGAGGCACCAGACTTGCTCAAATGAAAATTCTCAAATTGAATGAAAGTTGCGTACATATCTGAGGATCACTCACGTAAATTGGCATAATTTTCTGAGTTACCTACAGAGAAAACAGCCCAGATTCGTGACAGCAAAGAAATCTGTTTCTGTGCAGTAATCCAAATCTAGTATGAACTTTTCTATCAACGACTTTACTTGGCACAATAAAACACTAAACTAAGATAAGGAGAGGTTGCTACAGTAGTAAACAACTTCCAAGACACAAAATAAAAACAAAGTACTGTAGGTAAAAACATGGGTTGTCTCTCATAAGCGCTTTTCTTTAACGCCTTTCAGCTAGGCGCAGAAAGTGTGTATCAAGTATTATCAAAGGGTGGTGCATCGTTACTATGAGCTCCCCCATCCGCAGTGGTACTAAGGGCTTTGTCAATTTTAGACCTATAATAATACTTCTTTGGTTTAGGCACTTTAGAGACATACATAAACTGTTGCTCCTTACCCACATAAGCTTTCTCCTTATATTTAAGAGAAGAAAATGTTGAACCCAAGGTTCCCATAGCTTTTTCAAGTTCATCAATCCTATTGATTTGATCATCATGGACAGCACAAGTTTCTAGGACACTAATTCTTTCATCAATTCCTCCTAAGGATTTATCAAGTTCATCAGTTTTATCAAGTAACATTTCCAATTTAGCTTCAATACTTGGAAAAATTTTCTCTATGGTTTCCAATTTTTTCATAACATCTTCAAGAGAGGTTTCAGTTTTAACTTCATCAACAGGAGGTATTCCAAATAGACTCTCAATAATGCAGCTAGCTTCTAATGCAGGAGTACTTAGGAAGTTACCTTTTGCGAGACTATCAAGAACATACCTATTCCAGCTAGAGATACCAACATAAAAATTCCTGAGTAAGATAGTGGTGGAGTGTTTCTTAGTGCACCTATTATGGGCATCACTAATTCTATACCAAGCATCTCTTAAACATTCTCCCCCTCGTTGCTTAAACGTACGAACTTCAACTTCAGGATTACTCATTTTAGCAGTAGTAAATAAAGCAAATTAGATAAAGTAAATGCAAGCAACAAATTTTTTTGTGTTTTTGATATAGCAAACAAGATAGCAAATAAAGTAAAACTAGCAACTAATTTTTTTGTATTTTGATTTAGTGCAGCAAACAAAGTAGTAAATAAAACTAAGCAAGATAAAAACAAAGTAAAGAGATTGGGATGTGGAGACTCCCTTGCAGCGTGTCTTGATCTCCCCGGCAACGACGCCGTAAAAAGAGCTTGATGGCGTGTAACTCACACGTTCGTTGGGAACCCCAAGAGGAAGGTATGATGCGCACAGCAGCAAGTTTTCCCTCGGAAAGAAACCAAGGTTTATCGAACCAGGAGGAGCCAAGAAGCACGTTGAAGGTTGATGGCGGCGGGATGTAGTGCGGCGCAACACCGGAGATTCCGGCGCCAACGTGGAACCTGCACAACACAACCAAAGTACTTTGCCCCAACGAAACAAAGTGAGGTTGTCAATCTCACCGGCTTGCTGTAACAAAGGATTAACCGTATTGTGTGGAAGATGATTGTTTGCAGAAAACAGAGAGAACAAGTATTGCAGTAGATTGTATTTCGAGATAGAGAATTGGACCGGGGTCCACAGCTCACTAGAGGTGTCTCTCCCATAAGATAAACAAGCATGTTGGGTGAACAAATTACAGTTGGGCAATTGACAAATAAAGAGGGCATGACCATGCACATACATATTATGATGAGTATAGTGAGATTTAATTGGGCATTACGACAAAGTACATAGACCGCCATCCAGGCATGCATCTATGCCTAAAAAGTCCACCTTCAGAGTTATCATCCGAACCCCTCCAAGTATTAAGTTGCTAACAACGGACAATTGCATTAAGTATTGCGCGTAATGTAATTAGTGACTACATCCTTGAACATAGCACCAATGTTTTATCCCTAGTGGCAACAGCACATCCATAACCTTAGAGGTTCTTGTCACCCCTCCATATTCACGGAGACATGAACCCACTATCGAGCATAAATACTCCCTCTTGGAGTTACTAGCATCAACTTGGCCAGAGCATCTACTAATAACGGAGAGCATGCAAGATCATAAACAACACATAGACATAACTTTGATAATCAACATAACAAGTATTCTCTATTCATCGGATCCCAACAAACGCAACATATAGAATTACAGATAGATGATCTTGATCATGTTAGGCAGCTCACAAGATCCGACAATGAAGCACAATGGGGAGAAGACAACCATCTAGCTACTGCTATGGACCCATAGTCCAGGGGTAGACTACTCACTCATCACTCCGGAGGCGACCATGGCGGCGTAGAGTCCTCCCGGGAGATGAATCCCCTCTCCGGCAGGGTGCCGGAGGCGATCTCCTCGAATCCCCGAGATGGGATCAGCGGCGGCGTCTCTGGAAGGTTTTCCGTATCGTGGCTCTCGGTACTGGGGGTTTCGCGACGGAGGCTTTAAGTAGGCGGAAGGGTAGGTCAGGAGGCGGCACGAGGGGCCCACACCACAGGGCCGCGCGGCCAAGGGGTGGGCCGCGCCGCCCTAGGGTGTGGCCACCTCGTGGCCCCACTTCGTCTCCTCTTCGGACTTCTGGAAGCTTCGTGGCAAAATAGGACCCTGGGCGTTGATTTCGTCCAATTCCGAGAATATTTCGTTACTAGGATTTCTGAAACCAAAAACAGCAGAAAACAGCAAGTGGCACTTCGGCATCTTGTTAATAGGTTAGTTCCAGAAAATGCACGAATATGGCATAAAGTGTGCATAAAACATGTAGATAACATCAATAATGTGGCATGGAACATAAGAAATTATCGATACGTTGGAGACGTATCAATGACCATGCCATTGGTTCTGATCAAGCAACTCCTCCATATGTCCTCATTGTATGAGGCCTATGCTACCTTGTTTTCTATGTTTGTACTTCTTTAGTTCTGCAATGGCCAATGATTTAACTATGGCACAACGGAAGACAGGGTGCTACCCTAAAATTTAGTCATGTGTGACATATTACTTGCACACTAGACTTAGTTTGCGGACAGTCCCTTTATCTGGCGTGTGATCCTACATATGAGGCCTTGTTTTGGTTTGTCTAGTGCATTGGCCAATGATTCAAGAAAGGCACAATGGAAGGCAAGGTGCTACCTTCAAACTTAGTATTGTGTGTGTGATTACTTGCACACTAGACTTAGTTTGAGTGCAGTCTCTTGAGCTGCCGTGTGAGCCAATGTATGAGGCATCACATGTTTTCAGTGTTTGTTTTCATCTATATACTTCTGAGCAGGCACACCTCTAATGCCATGTGTTCTTGTGGCAGACTGAGAAGCTCAAGCTTGGGTCACATGAGACCCCCGAGGAGGGACCGTCAAAGAAGCGAAGGGCGGCTAACGTCGACCACTTCCAGCCGGATGTAGGGCCGGACCAGTTCCTGCGCATCGTCTTCAGACCCACCTTCAGCCAGCTCCGGATCCCTAAAGATTTCGTTAGGTGGTTCGAACAAAGATCTTCGAACATCATCATCACCACCAACACTGGTTGCAACTGGAGGATGACTACCACGAGAGAAGATGATGACGCATACATCGACCAGGGGTGGGCGGGCTTCACCGTCGCTCATCAGCTGCAGGTAGGTCAGTTCCTCATCTTCAAGAAGGTGTCCTCCTTCGAGTACAGTGTGGTCATCTTCGACCACACTTGCACTAAGGTGATGACCAGGTCTCGTTACCATGGTGATGCCACCAGGTGTGTCGTCTTCGAAAGTCATGTCTGAAGCTTACCTAGTTTTGCATCACTTCTACCATGTCTGTGTCTAGTTGTTGTTCCTGTCGTGTGTTGAACTATGACCGTCTCTGCTGTGTTGTGAACTATGATCGTCCTGTGTCATGAACTATGACAGTGTGTTGAACTACGATCAGTGCTAAGTTTGCCTGCCTTTGATTGTGTTCTTGCTTGTGCTGTTGATCGCTGGTAACCTCACCACTGAAGGGAAGATGTAAGCAGAACCAAATTCTGGGTTGCAACCAAACAACAGGAGCGTCGATCTAGGCGGCTACAAGGCCTGAAATGTGACCTACCAAACGGGCAGAGCCCAAATCTCCACGGGGCCGAAAAAACTCTTTGCAGTCCACCAAACAACGTGTTTTTCATGGCTCATAGCCCATCTACGACGCGCAGGAGACTTCTTCCCACTGCGTCAGTGCAGTAATCTGATGCACGCTACCAAACACGTCCTTGGCTCCGGCATGCTTCTCCTTCACTGCCATCGACTTGGGTGCCCGATGTGCCTTGCCTTGGATGAGTCCGACAGACTGTCTCACTAGTGAAGTGTGGAGATGCTTATTGCAGCAGGTCCGCGCGGCCGTTGCCGACGGACTGGTCAGCACAGCTGCCGCTGGAAGACAACATAGCCGGGGGTTGGAACGGCGGCAACGTACCGCTGGGTATAGTCCCTGAGCGTTCTGACTTCACTGATGCCTGCCAATCTCAAACCATGTCTATTTTTAGGAGAAAAACTATGTCCCTCGTGTTCATCAAGTAACGAGGTAGGTGAATACAGCAAGCAAAACTATGGTTTTGCATCTCACTGTATTTTTGTTGGGCGTTATTTGTAGTTAGTAGATGCTCTCATATGTTTCCAGAGAAGATATGATTTTTGGTGGTGTTATATAGGGGCACCCCTAGCTAGCGCTCACCCGCCAAGAAGAGATGGAGCGGTCAGTTTTTAACCATTTTTTCTTTCCATTTTAGGCAAATTTTGGACTGTAATGCATGCTATTGAAAGAAAGTTCTGCATGCATACACAAACAGACGAATTTGCTGATGTCAGCCAGAATCTTTCCCAATTTCGTATATTCAAAATGTTTTATCTCCTAAATGAAAACTTAGATTTAAGATCCGTTTTCACCAACAAATCGGTTTCGACGAGATCTACAAAACTAGCACCAATGTTAATATGTTTCGACAAACTTTTTTTTTGCTAAAAGTTATCAACCATTTCTATTTGAATAATCAACCCTCTGTACTTGAGTGATCAACGGTAAATGTATAAAATTATCAACCTGGTGCAGACTATTGAGGGAAAGTTCGCATGCATGCACAAATAGACGAATTTGCTGATGTCAGCGGAATCTTTTCCAATTTTGAAAATTCAAAACGTTTAACTTTCAAACGACAACTCCAAATTAAGATTCGTTTTCACCAATAAATCCGTCTCGACGAGATCTTCAAAACTAGCACCCATGTTAATATGTTTTGACAAACTTTTTTTTAGCTAAAAGTTATCAACCCTTTCTATTTGAATAATCAACCCTCCGTACTTGAGTGATCAACGGTAAATGTATAAAATTATCAACCTGGTGCAGGCTATTGAGAGAAAGTTCTGCATGCATGCACAAATAGACGAATTTGTTGATGTCAGCGGGAATCTTTCCCAATTTCGTATATTCAAAACGTTTTATCTCCGAAATGACAACTTAGAATTAAGATCCGTTTTCACCAATAAATAGGTTTCGACGAGATCTATAAAACTAGCACACATGTTGATATGTTTCGAGAAACTTTTTTTATTGCGCTAAAAGTTATCAACACTCTCTATTTGAATAATCAACTCTCCGTACTTGAGTGATCAACGGTAAATGTATAAGATTATCAACCCCCAAAAGTTAATTTTATTTGAAAAGATTTTAGCGAATCTTTTTTAGTTTAGAAGCTATCAACCCAGTGTCCTGTTATTTATCAAAAGTAGATATAAATAACTACCAACCCTAAAAATCTAATTTCATTTCGAATATTTTAGCGACTCTTTTTAGTTTACAAGTTATCAACCCGGTGCCCCGGTATTTATCAACGGTAAATTTAAATACCTAGCAACCCTAAAAAGTAAATTTTATTTGCAACTCAAATTTCATTTTTTTAGCTTACAACTCAAAACACTACTTAATTTGAGTAGCAATTGGTAGTTCATTTGAGTTGCAAGTGGATCCCCCACCCGTTATTTCCCCCCTAAAAACCACTAGCCCGAAAAAGGGAATTACCGTATGAAAATAACAAAAAAGTGGAATTACAAAAAAAGAATTGTTAATATCAACGGAAAAGTTAATTATAAATAGTAATTATTTATCAATAGTATTTATAAATAACTATCAACCCTAAAAAGTTAATTTCACTTAGAATATTTTAGCGACCATTTTTTAGTTTACAAATCTATCAACCCAGCGACCCGTTATTTATCAACGGAAAAAATAAATAACTACCAACCCTAAAAAGTATTTCATTTCAAATATTTTAGCGACTCTTTTTTAGTTCACAAGCTATCAACCCGGTGAACTATTATTTATCAATGGTAAATATAAATAAATATCAACTCTAATAGTTTAATTTCATTTAAAATATTTTAGCGACTCTTTTTTTGTTTACAAGTTATCAACCCGGTGCCTCGGTATTTATCAACGGTAAATACAAATACCTCGCAAACCCTAAAAATTTAATTTCATTTAGAATATTTTAGCAACTTTTTTTTAGCTTACAATTTAAAATGGTACTTAATTTGACTAGCAAGTGGTAGTTTATTTGAGTTGCAAGTGAATCTCCCACCCGTTATTTCCCCCCTAAAAACCACTGCCCGGAAAAGGGAATTATAAAAGTTAATCAAAAAAACATGAATTAGCGTAAAATAATAACTAAAAGGGAATTGTTAAAAGGGAATTGTCAAAAGGGAATTGGGAAAAGGAAATTGTTAAAAGGGACATAGCCTGCGTGCATGTTCTCTTCACGCTGTGTACGCATAGTAGAGAAAGAGAAATAGGTAGCCAGCTACTGCATGGCTAATGAAAAAAAGATTAAGGAAAGCAGACACACACACTCGTTGCATGTAAGTGTGAACACAAGAAAGGGAATAGAAAACACACACTCATCGCATGCAGGTAACCAGAGTGTGAACGCGACAAGGGAATTAGAGGGAGGGGACCGCACTTCTACACAAACGCGCAGCGAGCTGACCGCGTGCGCGGTCAAGCGCGAGGGAGGGAATTCGGTTATATAGCTCACTACGGTAAAACGTACCGTTGCGACAAATCGCACGGCAAAGAATCCGACGGCAACGAAGTCATTGCCATGCGCTTCATGAATTTCGCACGGCAATTTTGTCGTGCGTCGTGATTTTTGCCGTGCGCCATTGTCTTTGCCGTGTGGGCGAACGCTGCCGTGCGTCGAATTTCTTTGCCGTGCGCCCAAACTCTACCGTGCGTCGTGTTCTTTGCTGTGCAATTTGTCTTTGCCGTGCGCAGTATCTTTCCCGTGCAGGTAACTCGTGCGCAGCGTCTTTGCCGTGCGCTGGTCGCTGCCGTGCGCCGTATCTCTGTCGTGCCAAAGATCTTTGCCGTGCGCCCACACCCCTCCCCGGATGGCAAAGCCTCCTCCAGCCACACCCAGGAGCTCCTAGAAGCACAGCTGCGCGCCACATGGCGCCCTACACACGGCAAAGGGCCCAGTTTTTTATTTATTTTTGCTATTTTTTATTTGTAGTAAGTAGATGCTCTCGTATGTTTCCAGAGAAGATATGATTTTTGGTGGTGTTATATAGCTAGCTCCTCGATCGATCCTGTCTTCTTGCTTTGATCAGGATGCAGCTATAGTTGGTGGAGATTTTTACCCGCCTTTACTCCAGCACACATTGGTAGAAAAACGGCCTTTGGTCGCGGTTCGCAACTGCCATTAGTCGCGGTTGCGCAACCGCGACCAATTAAGCGCGACTAAAGCCCCACCCTTTAGTCGCGGTTGCTTACGAATCGCGACTAAAGGCCCGTCCACGTGGGAGGCAGGCGAGCCCCAGGGCGGAGGACCTTTAGTCGCGGTTCTCCTGGCCAACCGCGACTAAAGGCCCTCCCCTATATATACCAATCCAGCAGCCAGCACTTAGCCATTTGGAGCCATTCTCTTCACAAACTTCACAAGGGGGTGTTAGGTGTGCTTTTGGTTCCTCTTATGCACACAAGGTGTTTGATGACTTTCAAATCCTTAACCATATCAAATACCTCAGCACCAGTACGTTCCGCAGGCTTCGGCCGGTGATCTTCCTTGCCGTTGTAATGCTTGCCTTTCTTTCTTACTGGATGAATTTTCGGAAGAAATCGACGATGCCCAAGGTACACGTTCTTCTTACAATTTGGCAAATGTACACTTTCGGTCTCATATAAGCAGTACGTGCATGCATTGTATCTCTTATTTGACAGTCCCGAAAGGTTACTAAGAGCAGGCCAATCGTTGATGATTACGAAAAGCAACGCTCGTAGGTCAAATTCCTCTTCTTTGTGCTCATCCCACACACGGACACCAGTGTCTGCCCCACAACCGTAAAAGTTCATCAACTAATGGCCTTAGGTACACATCGATGTCGTTGCCGGGTTGCTTCGGACCTTGGATGAGCACCGGCATCATAATGAACTTCCGCTTCATGCACAACCAAGGAGGAAGGTTGTAGATGCATAGAGTCACGGGCCAGGTGCTATGGCTGGAGCTCTGCTCGCCAAAAGGATTCATGCCATCTGTACTTAGACCAAATCTTATGTTCCTTGCGTCAGCTACAAAATCTTTGAACTCTCTGTCGATCTTTCTCCATTGCGTTCCATCTGCGGGGTGTCTCAACCGCCCGTCCGACTTACGGTCCTCTTTGTGCCATCGCAACAACTTGGCATGCTCTTTGTTCCTGAACAGACGTTTCAACCGTGGTATTATAGGAGCATACCACATCACCTTGGCGGGAACCCTCTTCCCGGGTTTCCGGCCCTCAACATCGTCACCGGGGTCATCGTCTCCGATCTTATAACGCAATGCAAGTGCATACCGGGCATTCATTCAAATTCTCGTATTCACCGCGGTAGAGGATGCGATCGTTGATGCATGCATGTATCTTCAGAACCTCTAAACCTAGAGGGCGGACAACCTTCTTTGCTTCGTACGTATCGGCGGGCAACTCGTTATTCTTTGGAAACATATTCTTCAACATTTTCAGCAAATTTTCAAATCCTGAGTCAGCTACACCTTCCTGTGTCTTCCATTTCAGCAAATTCAGTGTGCAGCCCAGCTTTTTCAGACCATTATCGCATCCGGGGTACAGCGACTTTTTGTGATCCTCTAACATGCGATCAAATTCTACCTCTCCTTTTCAGTTTCGCAGCTTCTCCGTGCATCAGCAATGGTCCGACCAAGATCATCAGCGGGCTCATCACGTGCCTCTTCTTCACCTTCCCCTTCACCTTCACCTTCACCTTCCCCACCTTCAGCATCCTCCATGAAAGTATCACCGAAATGATCAAGATAGTTGTCATCGATGAAATCATCCCCTTCTTCATCTTCTTCCATTATAACCCCTCTTTCTCCATGCTTGGTCCAACAATTATAGCTTGGCATGAAACCTCGCCGAGCAGGTGCATGTGAACATCTCTTGAGGAAGAGTAACCCTTCTGATTCTTACAGGCAACACATGGACAGATAACAAAACCCCCTGCTTGTTCGCATTAGCCACTCCGAGGAAATCTTTCAAACCCGTAGTGAACTCGCCGGAGAGTCGGTTACCGTACATCCATTGCCGATTCATCTGCATTATTATAATATAAAATATATAATTAACCATCATGCATTTGTTAAACTAACTAGCTACAAACAATAGAAATTAAACAATGAACTACACACATGCATATTTTATCAATGACACATGAAAGGTTCAAGTTGCTAGCCGCGATCGAGGAGGAAAAAATAAATGAGAAAGCTCAAGTGTGGCTCCGACACTTCATATCATGTTTGTTTCATGCTCTCTTGGGGCATTTCATCAAACACCTTGTGTGCATAAGAGGAACCAAAAGCACACCTAACACCCCTTGTGAAGTTTGTGAAGAGAATGGCTCCAAATGGCGAAGTGCTGGCTGCTGGATTGGTATATATAGGGGAGGGGCTTTAGTCGCGGTTGGCCTGGCAAACCGCGACTAAAGGTGCCCGAAGGCCTTTAGTCGCGGTTGGCCTGGCCAACCGCGACTAAAGCCCCTCACCTGCACCAGCTGGCCAGCGAGCGTCCTGGGCCCATGCCTTTGGTCACGGTTCGCCTCCCGAACCGCGACTAAAGGTCCCATTAGTCACTGTTCGAAATATTTGGGGACTAATGGGGCTGGATCGAAAGCCCTTTTTCCACCAGTGACAATAATAACTAGCTAAATCATTGATTTATCGCGTGCAGAGTGCAAGTGACATCTATGCCACGGGAGGCCTCGTCTGGATAGCACCCAACACATTTGTAACACCCGTGAAGACGTGCCCAAACACCAGAATGGTTCGTCGTACTTATACCAAAACACCGGCAACAGGCTGCAGCTTTTTGCCCCGGCCTACAGTCATCTTCAGTTCAGCTCTCTTCAGTACCAAATTAGATGTAGAAGCATGTTGTGATTATAGGAACAAAGCACAAGTATGGTTTTTTTTTACTTTACAAGCACTAGTAATCATGTACGTGCAACGCACCCTCCGCCAAGATATCTTAACAAATTCTACTTAGAAATATAATGCTATTTCCAAGAAAAAAATCAAGATATTGGAAGCATTATTTTATTGCATACTTCACTGACGCAAAAAAGTGAGTTACCGCGCCTATCTCTAAATGGTCATAAGTAACTTAAAATTTGCATTATTGTGTTCACTTGAATTACGATGCAAAGGAATTCCAGAGTTATGTGATTTTCTAATAACTAACACATGAAATAGAGTTAGCGGAAAGAAAGGACCCATTTTCCTGTTGATTTTTCTAAAAAGTAACGCAATGATAGTTCTTTTTGTCACCGACATCTATTTCTCATATATTATCAATTGGTGCATGTTGCGTGGTAAATGAGTAATATAAGCTTCTTTTGTCATTTATTTAGATCCAGTTCATTATATATTTCTATGACAGGAAAAATGTGTATGAAGCAATGACACCGCACTATCCAAGCTATAGAGATAGTGAGCTTCACCACCCGCTGAACAACTGACATAGACTGGCTCGTGTGTAATCACAGCCAAAAAACCACACACCAAATATATAGGAGCTAACAAACTTCATCACTTTAGATCACAATAGCAGAAAGATCAGAAATCAAAATGATGGTACGCAAGTGCGTGCATAAGACAATGGAAATAAATGTTCTTCACATAATCCAAGGAAATGACATAATTCATCAAAGTTTTGAGACGCAAGTTTGTGTATCTAAGAAAGAACAAATTACCACCTCCTATAAAGGTAAACCATCAAGTTGCATCGATACCACATCTCTACCACAAAAATAAGTCACTGATCCACTTACTCAATAGATGGAGGTACCTAATATTGTAGTTCAGTTGCTGGTCCTTACATCTGGAGGAGTTCAGAACTGTTTACATTAGTTTGATGGGTCAAAAGCAACACAATTACGGGCCACGGTAATACTTCGGTGTGCATAGAACTAACGGACACTTCACTGTGTATATGTGACCCCCTTATAACAAAAGATCTGGTTATATTGGCGGATAGCAAATATTCACCGACAACACAGTCTGTTTGTCGTATATCTTAATTTCTACCAATCATTGCTAAAATATACCTATTGTACTGTACTGAGTCATTTGCAAGCTTCATATCAAAAAGAACATTCTGAAAACAAAAACAAACAAAGAACTGAAACACCTCCTAATTCAGTTAAACTAGCAGGTAGTCTAATATAAGTCGGCTAAGCAAATATCATAGGCAATTAGACATAAAGGTAAATGCAGATCAACAAACTAACATTCTCTAAGTTATATAATACAAATAACTGAGTCAGCTTAGCAAATATCATACACGGTAGGTTAAATGCAGATCAACAAACTAATTACATTCTCTAACTGATGAAATACACACAACCACTCCCTGCTCCTCGACTGATGAAATATACACAACTGCTCCCCGCTCCTCTTTCTTTTTGAGGATGTCTTATATTCTATGCAACAATGTTAGACAGTTCAGCCGCTATTTCCTTTAACTTGAGGATTTTGTTCAAAATTGAAGATAGACGCTATCACTGACACTACTGGGTGCGCCGACGCAACTTCATGAGATGGAGGCGGCTGGAACTCGGAACATGGTGCCATCGGCTGCGCCAAATCGGGATCCTCCGAAACCACCGCCTTTCCCTCGGCATGCAGTGGCGGTGCAACGTCCTTCAGGCAAACTGGTCGGCATATGCTGCTCGGAGAACTGGTCATGGGGCGATCTGACATCCTGATACCTGCCATTCTTAGACCATGAACATTTTCTTGGGAGAAAACCTATGTCCTTGTTCATCGAGTTTTTAGCTAGGTAAACCGTTAGAAGACTACGGTTATCCATCTTAGTGCACGTTTGTGAGCATTATTTGTAGTAGTAAGATGCTCTCCTATACTTTGAGAGAAGACATGCCTTTGGGTGTTATTATATAGCCGCGGGACTGATCCAGTTTTCTTGCTTTGATTAGGGTGTGGTCATAATTGGTGGACAATTTTACTCTGGCCAAATATTAACGGAAATTCAATTCGGCTCCCGGGTGCGTATGCTCCCTCTAGCAAAAAAACATATTTCGAAGTGTGGAAAAATTTTGACAAAAAATTCTACATGTACATCTCCATAATATATGTGTATGCGTCAAGTTTCACGAAAAAATAATATTTTTTGTGGCCTATGTAAAAAGAGAAAACTTATCCTGTGAAAAGTATTGTTTTCAGCACTGATTTTTGTCTTTTTTACACACGTCACATGATAAGTTCATTTTTTATGAAACGACTTTGTGAGCGCGTAGCACGTGAAGATGTACGTGCGAATTTTTTATTTCCATTTTTTTGAAATTTAAAATATGTGTAAGATACATTTCAAAATATAGGGAGCATATGATCCCATGTTCCAAAACACCACTCCCCCATCTGCATCGTTTATTTATTGCATGCAGGTGACACCAATACCCCCCACGCTAAGCCCAGCTGCTATGTACGGAATCGGTGGTGGGACCCTCTATTCACATCTCCTGCATGCATGCATCTTTCTTTTTCGTCACAATTCTACAGCTAGGTCCCACAATTGCATGTAAGAAGCGAACCAACTTCTTGAACTGCTTCTTCTGTCAGGTTTTAAGAACCAATGTCTTGCTATGTATTGAACCGGTTCATGAGGAGGAGAGAAGGTTAGGAATCGCTTTTCTCATACATAGTAGCTTGGCTTAGCGTCCAGATGAGCTCTTTTAGTCAAGATACTTGTAGTTGGGGTAGAACTTTTTCATATAAGGGATAATTAATCTCAGTTAAAAAATAAATTTTTAAGCCATACTAGCTAGAAACTATACCGGCCCTTCCACAATTTTGTAGTACTCCCTCCGATTCATATTAATTGACTCCAATATGGATGTATCTAGAACTAAAATATGTCTAGATACATCCATATTAGAGTCAATTAATATGAACCGGAGGGAGTACTGTAATACTTATGGGAGTAGTATAATATGGGTGCGGAAATTCAATTCGGCTCCCGGGTGCATTTGCTCCCTATATCAAAAAAATTATATTTCGAAATGTCGAAAAATTTTGACAAAAATTTCTACATGTACATTTCCATAATATACGTACGTTCGTCAAATTTCGCGAGGAACCAATATGTTTTGTGGTCTGTGTAAAAAAGAGAAAAATTATCTCCTGAAAAGCCTTATTTTCAGCATTGAATTTTGTCTTTTCTACACACGTCACACGATAAGTCGGATTTTTATGAAACGACTTTGTGAGCGCGTAGCACGTGAAGATGTGCGTTCAAATTTTTCGTTTCAATTTTTTGAAATTTAAAAATGTATGTAACATGCATTTCAAAATAAAGGGAGCATATACTCTCATGTGCCAAAACACTATTCCCAATATGGGTGCCTTGTCACGGGAAGACAGAAACATTCTACGGAATATTTTACAAACACCGGTGTCAAACATGATACATTAGTACTTTTCACCTGCATTATGTTATGCACCATGTTAAACTGACGTCTTTTCTGTACATGTTTTGATCCTTTAGATTTTTGTGTTTCCTATATTATCAATTTTTTTGTGTAGTGGGTTGTGAGGCGTGCACTTATCCGGTTGAATGGTCCATATCGACTCATTGGACCTACCATGTTGTCTATTCACTTCTCAATAGGTCTTGAGTGCGTAAACGAATTTTTACTCGCATCCCTCCTTGCTTACGGTTGGTTCCGTTCCGACTTTGTTTCATCACTGAGCCACTGTTGAGGGACTCCTGAAATGAACTTAATTAAATAGATTATCATCATAAAGTATATTTTGTACCACCAGTATTGGGGCTTATTCGATTTTAACCGCATCGGCTCGTGCCCGTTGGGATGTCTCGAGATGTCGACTCTAGCGTTCATGACGACGTCATGTTGCATCTGCAAGATCTTCTGATGTCCTCAAAATCACCCCTCCTCCCGCAACCGCGCGGCGGCGTTGCGCCGCGCCGGGCGCCCCCCCTAGTGACTCCCCTCCCCCGTCCCCAGCGACTCCCCTCCTCCCGCCGCTGCTGCATGAGGCGCCGCTGGGAAAAGCCCTGGAGGCGTGGCGGCGGCGGCGGACTTCCTCGGCCACGGCATTCGTGGGGACGCGGTTCGCGTCTTCGGCAGCGGCGCCCGGGCTGTTGACGGCGGTGCCATGGAGCGGCGGCGACCAGAGGAGGGAGGATCTCCATCGTTTGGCGGGCGGCAGCGGTGGTTCGGGTCCGATTTGGGTCCTGACGGGCTCGGGTGGGCTGCGATCATACTGTTGCGGTCATAACGATGCCGGCTTCGTGCATGTTTCTGGGTTCGTTCCGAGGCACGATGACGCCATGGGCGACTGTCCTTGGCATGGTGGTGGCGGCCCCCCCTTTCCCGGAGGTGGTCGGCTGGTTGCTGGGGTGGCGGATCACGAGATCCGTCTACTCCGGCGATGAGGATCTAGTCGACGACGAGCTAGCGATGAAGGGGCCACCTGTGAAAGCCGCGCCTTGACATCGTTCTTGGCGGATGATGGCGGCGGCTATATATTGGCATCGTTCCCTTGCGAAGGCATCATCTTTGCTAGCCTCTACGCTGGGTCTTGCCGAGTTGGGGACTAGCGGCTGTCGGTGAAAACCGTGCCACGATTGGCGGGTGATGGCGGCATTAAGCGTCGCTTGCTTCTTGAAGGCATCGTCGTCGTAGTCTGCGGCTACTCACTCGTGCTGCTCCGGGGGAAACCTAGATCCGGGTCTCCCGGATCGGATGATGACGGCGCTTCCTGCATTGTTCTACCTCTTGGGGCATCATTTTTGGAGCAGCGGCTGGATGGAGGTGGATCTTTGGTGGACTGGTGTGGAGGTGGATCTTTGGTGGAGTGGTGCCACGTTGACATTGAGGATTCTCGGCAGCGTGGCGCTACAGGGTCTCGAAGACGGACGCGGACTGCAGGACACGTGCAGGATGGTGGAGCTATCTGGTGTTATGGTGACATCAGTGGTAGGTCTGGCAAGATCAATGCGGTGATCCCTCTTAAAGATGGGTGCGAGGAAGACGGCGGTAGCGATTTTTTTTGTGGCGTGTGTGTTGGCGTGCGCTGAGAGTCTGCTTGACTGGATGTGCTTCTCACCTGCTATTGGGCGGCTTGGGAAGGCATTTGGTTGTTTGGATAATGTGAGTTGGTGTATTGTCACCCCCTTAGCGAGGTGGCTTCGAGTTTGATCTTTTGTATTGCTCTTGTAAGATGTTGTGAACAATCTAATAAAAAAGCTGTGTGCATCCCTTGGATGCAGAAGCAGGGGCGATTTTTCCCCCATTTCGAAAAAAATGTAGTGTTTTTCGCTCTTGATACCAAGTCGCCCATCAGCCAAGCTTAATGGAAAAAACGATGGCATGCCGGTGGCCGCCTAGGGACGGAGTAGGAGAATTAATTGCACCCCGGCTCGTGTGTGAACAATCTCTGGCAGGACATGTGTCGTGCTCTTCTTTGGCGACAACGGTGGCATCCTCAACAGTGGCGTAGCTTCACCAAAAATCAGGGGGGGGGGCGAAAGATAAAATTTCAATGTTTGGGGGGCGAAATGCTAATTTTTCTGCATCTAAACACTCCCTAAAAAAATCTTCAGAACTTTGCAAAAGCTGGGGGGGGGGGGGGGCCCCCGACTTACACTAAGCTCCGCCAGTGATCCTCAAGTGTACATGTGCTTCAGAGCAGGGGCTGTGGTTGACGGCAGGCGGGCCTATCCCGCTCCTTCGACCTGGTTGAACAGAGCTAGTGGGTATGCGTTCCGGCGAGCATGGGGTTGGTCCCGGCCAACGAGCCACAGAGGTCTTGGCTCCGCCGTTCATGGTGGGTCACATATTTGGCTCACAAAGCAGTATCTGCGATGGTGTTTCGACGGATCTCGGTGTGACGGGCATTCTTCTTCATGTTCTCCGTCAATGCTTCGGCGGCGGCGGCGGAAGATGAAGAGCGACGAGGTTGAGTTGTGCAGGGACCCCAGGAACCTGATTGTAATTTTCTTCCTTTTTCCGGGGTAGTTTCTGCTTATGTTCTTGACACCTTTATGTTCTGGGGTCTTTGCGTGAGTGCTGCGTCACTGCGTGTATAACTCTGGTTGCTGAATGAATGACACGTGGTTTCTCTCTAAAAAAAGACAGAGCACGTGACAGACTGCTCATAGTGGGAGTAACTTAGCTAGTAACATCACACAACCCAAGACATTTTGGTGACATGACATGTCAATAAATGAAGAAAGAGAGTGAGGTGGTAACTAGCTATGTTACCATAACATCACACACCCCAAGACAAGATGAGTCTACACCATAGTAAATGACACAATGCATGACACCACATATAAGTTACTATCCACTATGGAGGTAGTAACTATAACTAGTAACATATGTCATGTTACTAGTCTAAGTTACTCCCCACTATGACCAGCCTAAAATCAACGCGCGTAAAAACAGCATTCGTATGTTCCCGATCGGAAGCTAATTTGGCTAACACGTATCCGATAACTAAAAAAATCACCTAACAGAGAATTAGCTTAATTCTCAGTTAACTAAGAATTAGAGGAACCCTTGAAATAAGGGTGTCTTCATCAGCGGTGCAAGCCTCAAAGACATAATTTTGGCAATGATCTTTGCCACACCGGTAATGATTTAATCCGTACTTGTGTTGCATGTCTTGACAGATATGCCTAAAGGGTATCAATATATAATATGTTTTGATGTGTCAATTATTCATATATCCTTTTATTCCACATGTACAAAATTAAGAGATGAAAAGCTGGAGGAGGAGAACATTACTAGTACCCTCTTTACTCTGGCTAGAACATTAATACCTATAAATACTAGCCAGCCAACTTCATCTAGTAACAGGAAGACTGGATACAACACCTATATAAAATTATAAATAGCACAAAAATACCTCTATTCTCTGGAAGGATACGAGAGCATCTGGCAATTATAAATATAGTGCGAGTGAAAATAATCTAACACGGAGAACCGTGGTAGTGCTTACAGTATTAGGTACTTAATTACAAGATTAGGTAGCATGCTACTAGATGAACAAGAAAAAATAGCTTGGGAATGGTGGGTATCCAGATGTTCGAACGCTTCATGACTCTCCTCGTGAGTCTATGTCGGCATGGTTCTAATCGCCGACTTGTAACTTCTCGTGATGCTGCCGAGGTTGCGGAGTGCCGGCCAGCCTGCCGGAACCTACCCTGTCTACCTGCTGCAACCTGTTCTGAAGGTGCTTGTGAAAGACGACACCAGTGGCCAAATGTGTGACTTCGTTGCAGCTGTTCGCTGTTGCCATGGGCCGGTCAGTTGACGGACGCTCAGCACTGGCTTCATCTTTTCCGCATATATACAAGAATAAAACAGCCCCGTCTAGCATGCTCCATCCAACCTCCTTCAAGACATTGAACTGCCCCGCCTATATTTCATTTTGAAATATTTAGTTCAAAATCTGAGACCAAATTACAACTTGAAATTCAAAATAAAACAGAAGCTGGACATTGCCAAATATCTACTTTCAGCTTCAAAACTATACTTGTTCAATTTTGATCCCAGGGTGTACGTAATTTCCTTTTGTAAATCAAACAGTCAAACCTGTCCTAGAACTTTTTCTCTATATATTGAATAAAGTTTTTTGGATAAAGGCAATATATTAATATCTAGCAGATATCAATAAAATCCATTCCGAACTTCGCAGTTCAGCGGTGCAAATCTAGGCTTGACTGACCGAAGGAACTCCGCAAAATGCGCCCGCAACGCCTATTGCTTCTCGTCATGCATGGGTTATTGCCATACCACTTGGTGTCGTTAACATCTGAATGAAAAATTTCCTGCTCCTCCCGTTCGACCGAAAATGAAAGATGCGAGTATTAGCGTTGCCGAGCTTGATCATGGACAGTCGCGTGTTTGCTTTTCAACACTGCGTTTTCTCGCATGAGGGAAAACAAAATCGTGCGTTTAGTTGCCCAGGGGAGAAATAATCTTTGCATCACACGAACTTTAAAGCACCCGAAAAGCTGTATCCGGAGGAACGCTCGAGTCGACCGTGTCCACCAATGCAGCCTCGTCTCGCGCTCGCTGGAGGCAAACTGCGTCGCGGTACTGCGAGGGAGAGATGGCGGGAGCCCCCGCGCGCCGAGGAAAATACGGCGGGAGAAATTCGGTCACCTCCCGCCGATACTCCCCCTATTTACACCGCCCCGTCTCACCGCCCAAAGGCGCACCACCATTTTCTCCCTTTCGAGCTCTCCGTCCATACCTACTCACCGGCGACCAAGTTAAGTGACGGGCTCATCTGCAGACGGTGGACCTCCGCTGCGGCTTCTCTTCCTCCTCCGCTTGGCCAAGATGTCGTCTTCTTCCATCGCTGGGTCCGACTACCAGATCAGTGTGAGTACTTCCTAACCATGGCTTAGATCTACACCAAAGCTGCTGCTGTGTGTGAGGGTAGAGAGTTCTTGGTTCGATCTACTTGTTTTGCTTATTTGGTGCTTCGATCTATAAGACCTAAAGTAGTTTAACTTTGTTTCTTGCTTTGATATGTACTTTTGCTACGTTCATGCTTAGATCTGTAAGGGTTTTCTACGATCTGTAAGAGTAGAGTTCCTTTGTACATGAGTTCTTGCTTCGATCTGTAACTGTACCGTTTTTCTACTTAATTAGTTCTTGCTTAGATCTGTAAAGCGTCGCGTGCCCGTCATTTCGTTGAACACATGTGTATACGTTCTTCTAAGCCAAGTCGTCCACGTATAAGTGCGATCGATGTGTACAACTACTTCTTGTACCAGCTATGCACTTATACATAGCACCACGCATAGAGGATTACTACTGTATTATGGTCAATCTATGTGTGCACAACGTGTTTGGAACTTGACTTTGCTACCATGGTGGCACTTATACATTGCAGCTTGTTACTGCTGGAATTTTGGGCATTTGGCCTTTGGCCCATGGCCCATTATTAAATTCTGAAACTCACATGGCCCATTCCAATAATTAGTGGCAGCACTAGTGGGGGCTAAAGTTTAGTCCCACATTGCTAGTTGGGAGATAGTTGGAGTGGTATATAAGGTGGATTGTTCTAGTCCTAGTAAGTGAGTGAGAAGAGAGAGAGCCCTCGCGCACTCCTCCTCCTCCGCCGCCCGCCTCGCCGCGCCGCGCCGCGCCGCGGGTTGCGGGAATCTCGCCGAGCCGAGCTTATCTTTTTGCTGTTTGGGAAATTAATTGTGTAATCAATTTCGAGTCATTAACGGACGCGTTACTCAGCCGTTTTGCCTTCCGGTTTTTCTGGATCGTGGCTGTGCCGACTCGGACGTGGGCTGCGTCCCACGACCTTCCCGAACCGCACTATATAAGCGCGGACGCCAACCCTAGTCTGTACCAGACGCACATGCGACTACCTGTTTCCAGTTCATTGCGCCGCCGCCTTCGTTTTCCTCATCCCGTCCGTCGGCGTGCACCGACTGCCGGGACAGTAGGCCTCCGGAACCACGCCTCTCGTGAACCCTGTACGGGTGAGGGGCAATCAGGTTTTTGGGGAGCGCTCCGGCGCGACTACTGGCATCACGACGTCGTCATCGGACGACGAGTTCCTCCACACCGACAACTTCTTCCCGGACCTCAGCAACTTCTTCGACAACCTCAACATGGGCGACAACGACGCTGCTGCGAAGTATGTGATCTTGTCGTTTCTCTTTCAGTTTCCGTTAGAGTTCCTTCTTCTAGTTTCTGTGGTAGATGCGATCGGTTTATCTTGTTTAGACGTGATCTGTTCATCTATCTTACTAGTCTACATGATTAGTTTATTTGTTGTTTTCATAGTCATGATTTATCAATTACTTGTACGGATTATTTCATATGGATATTTGCTTATATATTCAACAATCCAAAAACCTGATTTTAGGAAAATCAATTCAAGCAGCGTTGCTGCCGCTACTCGACCTCCCCTCTTTGATGGTATGCATTACAAGAGGTGGCGCACAAAGGCAGTTCTATGGTTTACAAACCTAGGCTGTTTTAGCGCCACGGATGCAAAGACCCTGAGGGCCTCTCTGCGAGAGGAGCAGGAAAAGTTTGAGAAGGTCGACGCCATGTTTAAGGCGGCCTTGTTCAGCATTCTTGGGGACAACATTGTTGACCCGCACATGGCTTTCGACCATGGCAAAGATGCGTGGGATGCGCTCGAGGCCAAGTTTGGGGTCTCGGACGGCGGACCGAATTGTATGTCATGGAGCAATACTATGACTACAGGATAACTGATGACCGCTCCGTGGTTGAGCAGGCTTATGAGATTCAGTCCCTTGCCAAAGAACTCGAGCAGTTTAAGTGTACCTTACTGGACAAATTTGTGGTCGGTGGCATTATTGCCAAGCTTCCTCCTTCATGGAGGAACTTTGCTACTTCTCTGAAACATAAGAGACAAGAGTTTTCCGTTTCGGATCTCATTGGCTCGCTTCATGTGGAAGAGAAGGCGAGAGCAAAGGACACACGCGCTCGTAGTTTTGAGGGAGGTTCTAGTGCCAATGTGGTACAGAAGAAAAACTTCCAATCCCACAAGTCTAAGAATAAGAACAATGGAAAAGGCAAGTTTGAAGAAAAGAACAAAGCCTCAAACTCAACCAACTTCAAGAGGAAGACTCCTTATAAGAAGAAAGGGAACTGCCATGTTTGTGGCGCTCCTGGACATTGGGCTCCTGATTGCCCAGAACGCCATGATCGGCGTGGGAACGAGCGGCAAGTCCGCAAATGTTGTTATTGGCGTTGATACTGAGATGAAGGACGTTGGGTACGGTATTTCCCCTACTGTCCTTTCAGTATGTAATTCTCCTGATTGGTGGATAGACACCGGAGCCAATACACATGTATGTTCTGATGTGTCTATGTTTTCTTCTTATCAGGTTGCAAGGACTTCCTCCATCCTGATGGGAAACGGCTCATGTGCTTCTGTTCGTGGTGTTGGTACGGTGGATCTGAAGTTTACTTCGGGAAAGACTATCCAGCTGAAGAATGTGCAGCACGTTCCCTCCATTAATAAGAATCTCGTTAGCGGATCGCTTTTATGTCGAGATGGTTTTAAGTTGGTCTTTGAGTCCAATAAAGCTGTAATTTCCAAGTGTGGACAATTTGTTGGAAAGGGTTATGTGTGCGGAGGCTTGTTCCGCTTATCTCTGCTCAGACATATGTACTCAAATTATTAATCATGTTTGCAATGATAGTGAGTCCGATATTTGGCATTCACGACTTTGTCATATTAATTTTGGGTGCATGACGCGGCTAGCGAATATGAATATAATTCCGAAATTTGCTATTGTCAAGAAATCCAAGTGCCAAGTATGTGTGCAAGCAAAACAACCACGTAAGTCTCACAAGACTCATGGGAGGCAAGAGACTTGGCATCAGCTGGAGCTTATACATTCGGATCTTTGTGAAATGAATGGCGAATTGACAAAAGGAAGAAAAAGATACTTCATGACTTTAATTGATGACTCTACTCGATATTGTTATGTGTACCTCCTGAAATCTAAAGATGAAGCTCTTAATTACTTCAAAATCTTTAAAGCTGAAGCGAGAAAACCAACTTGATCGAAAGATCAAGCGGCTAAGGTCTCGATCGTGGTGGAGAGTATTTTTCCAACGAGTTTGATTCTTTTTGTGCGGAACATGGTATTATCCATGAGAGGACGCCTCCCTACTCACCTCGATCAAATGGGGTGGCCGAAAGAAAGAACCGTACTCAAAGCGGATTTGGTTAACGCCATGTTAGATACATCGGGTCTATCCAAGGCATGGTGGGGGAGGCGATATTGATGCATGTCATGTCCTAAACCGTGTCCCCACAAAGAACAAAACCATTACCCCGTTTGAGGAATGGGAAAGGAAAAGGTTGAAACTCTCTTACCTACGAACTTGGGGATGTATGGCGAAAGTAAATGTGCCAATACCCAAGAAGCGCAAGCTTGGACCAAAAACCGTGGACTGTGTTCTTCTGGGATATGCATTTCATAGCATTGGCTACAGATTTTTGATAGTAAAATTTGAGGTATCCGACATGCATGTTGGTACAATTATGGAGTCGAATGATGCGACTTTCTTTGAGGACATCTTTCCTATGAAAGAAACGTCTAGCTCATCAATTCGAGAGATGTCCAGATTCATCTACTCAGGGAATTATTTCCTGAACCTACCATGGCTATAGAACACTTTGATAATCCTCGTGGAGGATGACAATGAAGTTCCCGAAGGAGCAAGAGACAGAGGACTTGCAAAGTCTTTTGGACATGATTTCATTGTGTACCTCGTGGATGATACTCCCACTTCTATTTCAGAAGCCTATGCGTGCGAGGATGCGACTCTTCGGAAGGAAGCTATCCGTAGCGAGATGGATTCCATCTTAGCTAATGGAACTTGGGAGGTTACTCGATCGTCCTTATGGGTGCAAACCTTGTAGGATGCAAGTGGGTGTTCAAGAAAAAGCTTAGGCCCGATGGTACTATTGAAAAGTACAAGGCACGACTTGTGGCCAAGGGTTATACTCGGAAAGAAGGCGAAGACTTCTTTGATACATACTCACACCGTAGCTCGATCGACCACTATTCGAGTACTACTTTCCTTGGCTGCCTCACATGGTCTTCTCGTTCATCAAATGGATGTTAAGACTGCTTTCCTAAATGGAGAGCTTGAAGAGGAAATTTATATGGAGCAACCCGATGGATTTGTAGTAGATGGTCAAGAAGGAAAGGTGTGTAAGTTGTTGAAGTCTTTGTATGGGCTTAAGCAAGCACCTAAGCGAGTGGCATGAGAAGTTTGAAAGAATTTTAACCGCGGAAGGCTTTGTTGTAAACGAAGCTGACAAGTGTGTATACTATCGCCATGGTGGGGGCGAGGGAGTTATTCTTTGTCTCTATGTCGATGACATATTGATATTCGGGACCAGCCTTACTGTGATTAAGGAGGTCAAGGAGTTCCTATCTCGTTGTTTTGAGATGAAGGACTTGGGAGTAGGCTGATGTGATCTTAAACATCAAGCTGCTGAAGGATGACGATGGTGGGATTACATTGCTTCAGTCCCACTATGTGGAAAAGATCCTGAGTCGCTTCGGGTATAGCGACTGCAAATCTTCTCCAACGCCTTATGATCCTAGTGTGATAATTCGAAAGAATAAAAGAATAGCTAAAGATCAATTGCGATATTCGCAGATCATTGGCTCGCTTATGTATTTAGCCAGCGCCACTAGGCCTGACATCTCCTTTGCTGTAAGTAAACTCAGCCGTTTTGTGTCTAGACCTGGAGATGTTCATTGGCATGCTCTTGAGAGAGTTTTGCGCTATTTGAAAGGCACTGCGAGTTATGGCATTCACTATACTGGATATCCAAGGGTACTTGAGGGTTATAGTGATGCAAATTGGATATCTGATGCCGATGAGACTAAGGCCACAAGTGGTTATTTGTTTACACTTGGAGGTGGCGCTGTTTCCTGGAAGTCTTGCAAGCAGACCATCATTACGAGGTCAACTATGGAAGCAGAACTCACAGCATTAGACACGG
>NC_061511.1:70307671-70323876 GCF_022539505.1 Lolium rigidum | reverse complement strand
GGAACACCTGCTCGGAGACAGGGCCTACTGCTGCTTGTCTGGAATTATCTGGGCGCTTTCGCGTTGTTACAATGAGTTGTGGTTGTGCCTCTAGGGCTCTCGGGATCCGGCTTATAAAGGCACACGGATCTTGGGTTTACACGGAGAGTCCTAGCCGGAATACAAGTTGCCTAACTACGGTACAATATCTTGCCGTGTACGTCAAGGATCCGCCTTCTCTTGTATGTCGTACCAGATCCGGCTACCCTAGCGGGCCGAGCCGGATCCGACTTCCAACGTCGGGCCGGTGGATCCGGCTCCTTGCTCCTGGTTCGTACTTCATCCATCTTGATCTACAACAACTGGGCCGCCCGATGGGCCTCATGCCACCATCACCGTCTATGGGCCACCCAGGCTTGCCGGATCCAGGCACTGTCGATGGTACACCCATGCATGAAGTATACCCACAACAGTATCCCCCAGAGTTCTCCGAGATTCATCTCTTGTTTCCGCCTTGCCAAATCACCATTGTCTCCGACAATCTGCGCGGTAACTCGCTGAAACTTGAAGAACTCCAACTTTACGATTTTTCCTCTCCAGCCCTCATGCCGGAAAAGTCCTTCACCTCGCGGGACTTCATCCATCGACGTCATTTTACAACGCGTTTCCGGATTACTCCCCTGCTGAAATAACGGTTAGTTGTTTTTAGACTTCCACCCGGAACCTTAAAAAGTTCAAACGGTTCCGCCAATCTTGGCACCATTTTCGGGCGATTTGTGCGGTAACTTATCCTTAGCCATATTTACTGTTAGGATTTTGGACACGTGTCATACATCCAACGGCGCGACGCTTGCGTTCCGACCATAGTATGCGGAGCACGAATCTCCTTCCCCTGCCTATAAATATCCAGCCGTTCACCCTCAATCACCCATTCGCCCCCCCCCCGTTTCACCTCTCAACGCAGCGCCGCCTCCGAGCTTCTCCTCCGCCGTACTGGAGTTCACCGGAAGATCGCCGGAATTCGAACGCCGCCGTGAAGTGTTCGTCGAGTTCATCCAGTTCTTAAGTCCGGAGAGCCACCGCAGTAAAACCTCACCGTCGGTGAATCCGACCGCCGCAGACTCCATTCCGGTAAGTCTTTCGAGCTTCGTCCTTTCGCCGTATTTGGTAGGGATGATTGAGGCATAAGACCAGCTCCGGCTAAGGTTAGTTATCTCGCACTTTGTACAGATGTCTTCCTCGACTCCGCCTCCCTCAACGTCTGAGCCCATTGCCGCGACTCCCATCCCCTCTGCCCCTCCGCCATTCATCTCCGTCCAGGTTAATCCCTCTAAAGATTCCGCCAAGGACACGGAAGGGACATCGACCAACCCGGAGGAAACTACCGGGGCTGAGCAGATGGAGCAGAAGGCGGAAGAAGCGGCCACTAAGAAGTCCAAGGCCCGAGCTCGCGATAGCGAGTCTAAAAGAAAGTGGTGGCCATGCACCACCAAGGAAATCGGACTCCGCAACCTCGAGGCGGAAGGATCCCTGCAACCCGGATCTTGGCGAACGACTCCGGGTGAGCTTGCTCCAGCTCCTGAAGCCGGAGAATGGGTGGTGACCAAAGCACTACCGCCGAGCGATTTCTTCACAGAAATCCTCCAGGCGTACCAACTGCAGCCCCACAATATTTCGCCCAACAGTATTCTGGCCATCAGCAACCATGTCACACTCTAGTGAACGTGTCACTATGGAGAGATGTTTCATTCGAACATTATGTACTACTGGGACTAACTGCTTGAGGAATTAGTCTTTGGAGGATTCAAAATGGTTCGACCCGCGGGTACAAAAACTGAGCAGTCTTAGTTGCTTGAAAATATTTTCCTTTTCTTTGTCGTCTTTGATTTATTTTACTGAAACGGAGGCAGAACTCCGAAACAAGGTCAAAACAGAGTAGACCGTATCCCAAGACAGAGTATGTACTTCTTTGACTTGCTGCAAGAATATATAATGTGTATTCTTGCCAAGGACGCCTCGTTCATTTTTAGTCACGTGAGAAATCCGTTGACCAATACCACAAGCAATATAATCGTTTGGGCAAGTGTGATATGAAAAGGCAGACAGCTGTTTTCAGGTAATTTCCAGCTGGTATGATAAAAAAAAATTGTTTGGTGAGATGATTCGTTTACAAAAGAAGTTCTGCTAGTGATGTATCCTTGCTAAAATAGCTCATGTGGAAGCTAGGCATGCATATTCAAATCGTCTGGTGCACCGGTGTTATAAGTGTTGACAAAAACCTTGGACGCTATTCAGAAGAGGCATCTAGTGTCACTACAGGAAAATCTGACATTACCGTGTGCCAAATGAACACGGCAAACAGGCCCCGGAACACGGCAAAGGCTTTGCCGTGTGTTAACACACGGCAAAATTTACACGGCATAGTTCCCTACGGCAAAGAGCACTTTGCCGTGCTCCTTCAACATGCACACGGCAAAAACCTTTGCCGTGTGTTTTTCGTGCTGCACGGCAGTGAAAAGTAACTTAACGGGTCACGGTAGAGCTGACGGCGCTTCGACTTTGCCGTGTACCAAAGCACGACCCACGGCAAAGATACAAACTTTTACCGTGCGTCCTCAAGGTTGGAGCACGGCAAGACTGAGATGGTTTGCCGTGTGTTCTTCAGTTTGGAGCACAGCAAAGCGGAGAGGGTTTGCCGTGTGTTCTGCAGTTTGGAGCACGGCAAATCCCCAATTGTTTGCCGTGTGTTCTTCAGTTTGGAGCACACCAAATCTCCAATTGTTTGCCATGTGTCCTCCATTTTGGAACACGGCAAAGCTTGATACTTTGTCGTGTGTTGTTGCCTATGCACACGGTAAAGTTCCTGTCTGGGTCGCCCAGGCTGCACAGAACCTTGCCACCTGTCCACTTTGTTGTGTTCAGGCACACGGCAAATACCATTTTGCATCTTTGCCGTGCCTGCACACACGGCAAAGGCCTATCTGTTTTTCCATTTTTGGCTTATTTCTCTTTGATCCATACATTTCAAATACAAATAAACAGTAATAACTCAATAGACAAGCTCCATAATATGCATATAGTCCATAACATACATATAATCCATAGTCCATAACACAAAATCCTTCGCAACATATAGTTTATAACACAAGTACGAAAGCAACATAATACAAGTTCATAGAAACATAGAGTCGAAATATATAGTTTCTAACACAAGTTAACAGAGAGACCATCAAGGGAAGCTCCACATGTAGACCACAACGGCGAAGATAAGCGTCCTTCATGCATATCCTACACGTTTGCAAGCAATATGGTAAGTTTAAGCAAATACAAAAAAAAAATGAACAAGATATATGGTCAAGTTCCAAAATTCACATGAGAGTAATTCAAGTGGGTCACATGAAACGAGAACATTCTACAAGTGGCTCACGTGAGAGTAATTCAAAATCGAAAGTTCAATCTCTATGTCTACACTTTTACAAGTATAACGAAGCAAAATGGTCATGTTCAAGCTCTATGTCTAAATTTTCACAAGTACTATGAAGCAATATGGACAAGTTCAAATTCTATGTATAAATTGGCAAGCAACAAGGACAAGTAAATTCGATGGCATGCAATTGTACAAGTGACTCCCACGAGAGTAAATTCGAATTACAAGTTCTAGTCTTGTGTCTAAGTAACACGTTCTAGTCTTATGGTAGGAGAACTAACCTGGAGTCACAGCTTCCTAGCCACATTCTGATTGTTCAAGACATGTGAACCCGCCATAGGAGGCACCGGTGGGGTTCCCTCCTGATTGCCCAACCCACCAAGCGGCATATTGTTGGAGCCAGACGAAGGTGGTGCCTACAATATGGAAAATTGTGAGCATTACACAACAAGCACTAGGCAGAGATTGGCACTTATTCTGCAAAGACAACTTACCCACGGGAAAGTGAAAGGAGGAGGAGCAAGAGGAGGAAGAGTCACGCCACCCGGCTGCATAGCAAGCATGCGCATGTGTTCCTGCTGCTGGCTCATTTGTTGTGTCATCCACTCCATCGTCTTCTGTTGTTGTGCCAGTTGTTGCTGTTGCAGCATCATCTGCTCCTCAATTCGCTGGGCTCTTGCCTCTGCCTCCTCTCGCAGTTTGTTCTGCTCCTCCACCTGAGCCTACATTTGTGCTCGCAATGTCATGAATGTTGCAATGGAAAACTTGAAATGAAATGTAGATGACCAAGGATGACGGACATACCTGGATTCTTTGCATAGCTACACTCGAAGGCGTGGGGCGGGTCTCTATTTGAGGATCGGAGCTCGTCCTGCCACGACGGAGCTGGCGGATAGATGGAATGGTCGCGGGATGGATGCAACCGTCACCAATCCATAAGCGACCATTCCTCTTGCCCTGTCCCGCTAGCACGGCAACCTCGGGGTCAAAGGGAACACTGAGAGGGTCCACATCTGTGCCACGCATCTCCCCCAACTTTTTGCAGTACTCCGTATACCGGAGCTCAGATCCATCACTCACCCACATCGACCCCTTACGGTCGGGGTCCGGCTCGTCGAGGGTGCGTGTCCTCTTCCAAACTGTAAAAAAGCTAGGCTCCACCTTTGTCTCCCTTCTCTGCAAAAGAAAGCATGAAGATACGTGTAGAGTGACACATTGAATGAGAAGAGAACAATTTGATGAGCAAGAATGAAGAATGCATTTGCTAACCTCCTTTTGAATATGACGGGCGAGGGAGAGGCTGCCTTGGCGGTGGCATCCACGATGGCCCATCTCTGCTTTCCGTTTCACACCATTGTCATGTTTCTTCTTGAACTCTTTACTTGTCCAATACCGTACCATCGACCTGAAGACTTCCTTGTTGGCCAATCCTACATACTGAGGTGGCACCTGCGTACACAACACAAACATATTAATGAAACTAGACGGCGGTCACCAAGTCAATAATACAAAAATGAAACTACCTGCAGGTACTGCCACGGTTCCATGGTAATCTGACGGGCTTTTTTCTTAGTTATGCGGATCTTGCGCATCTCGGCATACCAGTTGCGGACGCACCACACACGACCCTCGTAGTGCATGTCTCGGACTTGCTTCATCGCAACGGCGTTAGCCACGGAGTAGCAAAGAAGACGGTGCTCTGGGTCGGGGACAAAGTATTTCTACATGGGTGCACAAAATGAAGTAGTACTCATGTAAAAAAAACGAAGTAGTACTGAACACAAAACAAAGCAGGGACACCCTATGTACTACAGTACGCTTTTTCCTTTCATTTACACGCTCGCATGCCTAATGATATGTTTTTGCATGTGGGCAGGTCATACATAGAGTGTCCAGATAGATCATAGATATTTAGAGTACTGTAGCAGTGAGATAATTTTTTCTTTCCAGTTGTAGGCCTCCATACGATGCACTGATCATGCATATTTTGGTTTCCAAGGTACATGCACTCTTGCGTGATTTTTTCCTCGTTTCTAGTTCACCTATAGCGACACCTCGCGAAGGTTTCCCATTTTTCTGATCTTGCGTGATTTAATTGTGCTCGAACCAGAGCTCACATGAAATGACGTTTCGCCGGAACCGGCGCCGGGAGGCACCGGCTTCGGAACACGCGAGACCGGGAGAAACCACACATAAAATGACACTGCGCGGTCCTGAAAATGATTTTTCCAAAGAATCTGGAGCTAGCGAAAGTGGACGCTTAGTTTAAATCCGGGCCGTTTCCAGTGAAATCTGGGCCATTTCGAAGCCTCCCTAGATTAGGGTTAGGAGAGCTACTTTTGCACCATTACACCTTCCACCACACTTTCACACATATCATATGTCCACATGTAAGATTTGGTGGGATTCCAGTGCTCCGGCGGTCGTTCTCCCCCTCCTCCCTGATACGTCTCAAACGTATCTATAATTTCTTATGTTCCATGCAAGTTTTATGACAATACCTACATGTTTTATTCATACTTTATATCGTTTTGATGCATTTTCCGGAACTAACCTATTAACAAGATGCCGAAGTGCCAGTTCCTGTTTTCTGCTGTTTTTGGTTCCAGAAATCCTAGAAAAGAAATATTCTCAGAATTGGACGAAATCAACGCCCAGGACCTTATTTCCCCGGAAGCTTCCAGAGAGCCAGAGAGGCACCAGAGGGAGCCCTGGGGGCCCCACCCCACAAGGCGGCGCGGCCAAGGGGGGGCCCCCCTATGGTGTGGGACCACCAGGACCCCTCCGAGGCTGCCCTTCCGCCTATATATTCTCTCCGCCTCGAAAACCCTAAAAAAATAAGCCACGGGACGAGAAAAGTTACGCAGCCGCCGCCATCGCGAAGTCAAGTTCGGGGGACATAAGTCTCTGTTCCGGCACGCCGCCGGGACGGGGAAGTGCCCCCGGAAGCCATCTCCATCGACACCACCGCCATCTTCATCGCCGCTGCTGTCTCCTATGATGAGGAGGGAGTAGTTCTCCCCCGAGGCTGAGGGCTCTACCGGTAGCTATGTGGTTCATCTCTCTCTCCCATGATGTGATCTATATGAATGTGTAGATGTTACTCTTGTCTATTATGCTCTAGAGGTTACTTAAATATGAATTCCGTATGTTGTGGAGCTTGTTAAGTCCGGCTTGAGGGAGCTCTTGTAGCCCTACACAATGAATGGTGTTTGTCATCCAACAAGAGAGTGTTTGAGAGTAATACTTATGTGTTCATCTATGTGATCGTGAGCTTTGCAATCTAGATGTCTTATGTTATTCAAGTGGATTTTACTTATGTGATCTCCGGAGACTCCTTGTCCCACGTGTGTAAAGGTGACAGTGCGTGCACCGTGTGGGTCTCTTAGGCTATATTTCACAGAATACTTGTTCACTGGGTTATGATTTGAGTTGGATGTCTCTATGAAATTGTGGTGTGTTAGTACCTCCTATGAATGCTCAAAGTGACAGCGTGGGGTGTTTATTAGTACTTGGGAATACGTCTTTAAGGTTTGCTTTGCAGCCCTACACGGTGAATTAGTGTTCGTTATCCCGCCAGAGAGTAATTCAGAATAGCATAATAAAGTGCTTATATTTATATTTAATTATGATTGCAATGTTGAGAGTGTCCACAAGTGAAAGTAGGATCCCTAGGCCTTGTTTCCAATACTGCAAACAGCGCTTACTTACTGTTCTACTGCATGTTTACTTGCTGCCATATTTATTTCAGATTGTTATTACCACTCATATTCATCTATAGCACCTGCGTTTCACTATCTCTTCGCCGAACTAGTGCGCCTATACATCTGACAAGTGTATTAGGTGTGTTGGGGCACACGAGACTTCTTGTATCGTAATTGCAGGGTTGCTTGAGAGGAATATCTTTGACCTCTACCTCTCTGAGTTCGATAAACCTTGGGTGATTAACTTAGGGATTTCTATTTTCGTGCCCTCGGGTCGTTAGTTGTACTCAGTTTTCCCCAGCCCCTTAGTTTTTCCTCAGTTTTCCCCAAGCCTTTGTCTGAAACCCGCAGAAAGAGCTCAGACGGAAGGAATCCGTTTATTTGAACGTTCGGTGCTGACGTGTGGGGCCACGTCATATGTGGGGCCGCGTCGTGTGGGGTTGGTAGGAAGGGACCGTGTGGGACAGCACGAGACCGTGTTTGGTTGTACGTGAGAGCTGGGTTTTGTCTCTCTCGGCCCAAATTGGCATTTTTAACAGCACCTTTTCCCCTCTTTCTCTCTTTGTCTTTTTCACCAAATTAGTATCAAATCTAGAGAAGCTTCTATTTCTGTCTTTCTTCAATTATTTATGTCTTTTGGCTCTCGTTTTTCCCCAATATGGCAGTAAATCTAGTAGCAAATCTAGAAGCTATTATATGATAAATTCACAGCAGCATAATCAGAAAACTAAGTATAATACATAGGTAAACTGCATACAGCAGCCAAAAGCAGCCAATAACATTGTTAATGTTCACGACAAACTAAGCTGAAAAAAAATACAAGACGCACGCAATGTATGGCCAACAAGAAGATTAGGATACCCCAGGATGAATGAATTTGTTATTCATTCCTTATATATTTCTCCGTCGCTCCAGCCGTGCATTATCCCGAGGAAATATTCATTGAACTCCCGCCGTCTGCAGTGTGCGGCCAATACATCCTCCAAACGGTATGGCCTGTGTTCATTTCTCAGACCGTAGCTTCCTAATCTATGCACATATTGTGGCGACTCATCCCAGGAATTTGTATCATGAAAGTACTCTCTGGTATAACCCAAATCCGCGTAGTAGATGCAGCCAGGTTGAAGAGTCGGGTGCACTCTGGTGTCGACGGAGATACACCGGATATAATGCACGAACAAGGCATGAATGCCAATGTTGCTGACCGGATGGAGAGAGCGGCTCTGAGTGTCCACACGGTACACCACAGGCGTGTTTTTCATCAACACAAGCAGCAGATCACCATCCGATTTCACAAGGTAGAACTTGTCACGTCCAAGTTCTGGAAATGAAATTAGTGTCTCCATCTTGACACTGCTCGCGCGCTGCTGCTTCTGTACATTGGTGCACACTATTCTTCTGCACTCAAAATTGTCCGAAGCTATTGCATACAGTTCACCATTGAACGGGGTAATGCAACGCATACTATGGTTCTTGATCGAAAATCTTCCTTCTCCCCAACCATGTTCATATATATCCTTAGTTGGAGTGCTCTCATCGACCCAACCAAGTTCCTCCGGGTAATGCCTGCAAGCGAAGACCATAGTCGGGGAGTTGATTGCAGCGACTGAATTCAGAAAAACAGTTGGCATCTGCGCCTCAAACATAGTGTTCGATATCTTTGTGAGTGGGTTCAGAAGCCGTATCTTGTGCGACGGGTTCTTCTGGGCAAGCACGATGACGCCACGGGAAAAGCCGACGAAGTAAAATCTAAAATATATTGATGAAGATAACATTCAGCACTAAGATTAAAAATAAGAATAGATTAACCCTATAGATATGGAGGAATTTGAACCTTGCACGAACTGCAGATAGATCTATGGTGACGTAGCGGGATGTGCCGAGATGGAGGAAGGTGAACTCAGCGGCGCGTGGAAGGGCGTGGTCTAGCATGATCCATTCGTGCAGGTGCACGTCGGGATCAGGTAAACCTGAGCGCCAATTTCTACAGACTTGCCTCATAGCAGAGTAGGTGTCCATGTACTCCTCATTCGCCAATAAGCATTCGCCGATCTTGTGAAGTGGTCCGTCAGCCATGAGACAGGCCCAGTTCACGGAGGCGCCGCGCTTGGATGCGCCGCCCTCGGAGGCGACGGGCTCGGTGGCGGCGGGCTCGGCGGCGACGGGCTGGGAGGCGACGGGCTGGGAGGCGACGGGCTCGGAGGTGACGAGCTCGGGGGCGATGGCCGCCGGCGCATTCTTCTTCTCCATCGCCGGTAGGGGAGCGCTCGTACGGCGGTTGGGGTTTTTTGGAGAAGTTGATGGGACGTGAGAGGGGTGGTTTCGTGCGTGAGCGAGAATGAGACGTACTGTGTCCAGAGGGAGGGAGACTTACGCGTCCTAAATGCGACCCGCGTCCTACGCGTCTACTATTGCACGTCTGCACCGCGACATGCGTCAACAATGGCACGTCTTCCACTTCTGCACCGCAACACGCGTCCTCGAGTCTAACCCTGGAAATTTAGATATACTCAAGTATACCCTCGAGTCATATACTAGCATTTTTTGTGTGCTCAGTTTTCGCCTTGAGTGCTAATACTGGCTAGTGCAATATACTCAGTTTTACCCTCAAGTGGTTGGTCAACAGAGAGTCAACAAATGGGATTAACTAGTTAAATGAGTTATTTAATGTGCAAAAAATTCCCAAAAAGAGTGGCACTTACTCATGGAGTCTTTAGCACAAATTGCCACTTCTCAAATCATAGATAAATCATAGATAAATCAAGTTTTACCACCAATTGCCACTTCTCAAGTCACCTAGTAGCTATGAAGGTGCATGGTTTTCCACAATAAGCCCTACCCAAAACAGCTTTCCCCAAAACATACTTTGTCTGAATGAGGCCATAATTTTCACACTCATGTATATTTGTATTGCAAATAGTTTGAGGTAGGCCAAGATGGGTTTCATTGTACCAAACACGCATTTTCCATTTTTTAAATCTCATATTTGAATCCCTTAGTCTGTTTACTACTCACTTGCCCTTGGTTTCTTGATACTACTCAGTTTTGCCCTCTCCCTTCACAAATTCTCACAGACGCCAAACATTGCCCTGATTGGTCTAGCCGATGTCACGCGGATCGTGCCCGCCGACCGTTGATCGTAGGATTTAACGGGCAGGAATAACCCCTATCTCTCTCTTTCTCCGGTCGGGGCCACCACCCTCTCTCTCTCTGTCGGCGGTTAGCTTCCACCCTCTATGTATGCTTAAGGGCGGTTACCCCAGTACGCTAAAGTTTGGTTTTCTGCATTATTTTTCACGAGCTAAATTATAAACTCTTTTAGGCATTATTTTTCATGCAAAAGATGATACACCATCACCAATTTGTTGTAGCCATTACTTTTCACGCAAAAAAATGATACACTCTCACCAATTTGTTTAGCCATTATTTTTCACGCAAAAAAATGATACACCATCACCAATTTGTTGTAGCCATTACTTTTCACGCAAAAAATGATACACCATCACCAATTTGTTTAGCCATTACTTTTCACGCAAAAAATGATACACCATCACCATTTATTTTAGCCATTACTTTTCACGCAAAAAAATGATACACCATCACCAATTTGTTGTAGCCATTACTTTTCACGCAAAAAATGATACACCATCACCAATTTGTTTAGCCATTACTTTTCACGCAAAAAATGATACACCATCACCATTTCTTTTAGCCATTACTTTTCACGCAAAAAAATGATACACCATCACCCATTTCTTGTAGCCATTTCACGCAAAAAATGATACACCATCACCCATTTCTTGTAGCCATTTCACGGTAAAATGATAAACTATCACGAATTACCATTTCTTTTAGGCATTACTTTTCACGGTAAAATGATAAACTAAATCACGAAGTTCCATTTCCGTCAAAATAGTCCGCATTACTTTTTTGTTGAGATATATACCCCCACAACGGTCATCTCCTCCTTAAATTATTGTGTAAACCCCCACAACGGTCACCTCCTCTTTAATTTATTGTGTAAACCCCTACAACGGTCATCTCTCCCTTATAAACACCCACAACGGCCATCCCTTGTGTCAATAGGTTCTGCCTCTCTCTTCTTCGTTCACATACACTTGATCATCCATTGCCATGGCTTCCACGTCTCGGACGCGGACCGGAAGGGGAAGGGGAAGGGGCGGCCGGGGTGGTGGATCATCATCATTGCCACCACCACCGTCGTCAACACTGCCATTGATCATAGAGGAGTTCTTCATCGTCATCTACGAAGACCCTTTGGTCAAGAAGGTACGTACGCGTTCACACATATATGATGCATGTGATTAATTATGGGTGATACGTCCATTTTGCATCACTATTTTATATCATAATTTGCTGTTATTCATTGATATATTTCATATTTGGAGATAATACTTATGTTATTTCATCTATTTTGCATGTTTCATGATTATTGGAGGATCGCGCACCGGAGCCAGGATTCTGCTGGAAAAAGCACCGTCAGAATGCAGTATTTTGGGAGATCAACAGTTGACGGAAATTATACGAAAAATCCTATTTTTCCAGATGACGAAGGGAGCCAGAAGGGGGAGCCGAGGGGACCCGAGGTGGGCCCACCTCATAGGCCGGCGCGGCCCAAGGCCTGGCCGCGCCGCCCTGTGAGGAGGGGGCCCACAGCCCTCTCTCGCCTCTTTTTCTTGGCGTACGCCTTCGTCCCGAAAACCTAAGCTCCAGGGGTACATCGCGAAGAGCCACAGCCGCCTCTGCGGGGCGGAGAACACCAGAGAGAAAAGAGCTCTCCGGCGGGCAGGAATCCGCCTCGGAAATTCCCTCCCGGAGGGGGAAATCGACGCCATCGTCACCGTCATCGAGCTGGACATCATCTCCATAACCATCGTCATCATCTCCATCATCATCACCGCCATCTCCACCGCTGCACCTCGTCACCGCTGTAACAATTCGGGTTGGATCTTGATTGTTTGATAGGGGAAACTCTCCCGGTGTTGATTTCTACTTGTTATTGATGCTATTGAGTGAAACCATTGAACCAAGGTTTATGTTCAGATTGTTATTCATCATCATATCACCTCTGATCATGTTCCATATGATGTCTCGTGAGTAGTTCGTTTAGTTCTTGAGGACATGGGTGAAGTCTAAATGTTAGTAGTGAATTGTGGTTGAGTAATATTCAATGTTATGATATTTAAGTTGTGGTGTTATTCTTCTAGTGGTGTCGTGTGAACGTCGACTACACGACACTTCACCTTTATGGGCCTAGGGGAATGCATCTTGTACTCGTTTGCCAATTGCGGGGTTGCCGGAGTGACATAAACCTGAGCCCCGTTGGTATATCGGTGCAGGAGGGATAGCGAGGATCTCGGAGTTTAAGGTCTGTGGTTAAATTTATCTTAATTACTTTCTTGTAGTTGCGGATGCTTGCAAGGGGTATAATCACAAGTATGTATTAGTCCTAGGAAGGGCGGTACATTAGCATAGGTTCACCCACACAACACTTATCAAAACAATGAAGATTAATCAGCTGTATGTAGCGAAAGCACTAGACTAAATTCCCGTGTGTCCTCAAGAACGTTTGGTCATTATAAGTAAACAAACCGGCTTGTCCTTTGTGCTAAAAAGGATTGGGCCACTCGCTGCAATTATTTCTCTCGCACTTTATTTACTTGTACTTTATTCATCTCGTTACATCAAAACCCCCCGAATACTTGTCCGTGAGCATTTACGAGTGAATCCTTCATCGAAACTGCTTGTCAACACCTTCTGCTCCTCATTGGGATCGACATTCTTACTTATCGAAGATACTACGATACACCCCCTATACTTGTGGGTCATCAAGACTATTTTCTGGCGCCGTTGTCGGGAGTGAAGCGCTATTGGTAAGTGGAATTGGTAAGGGAAATTTCTACTGTTTGTGCTGATTTTATTTCTGCCTGCTCGCTATAATTCATTATGGAGAGATCTTCTCTTGAGTGTCTATTTGGGAAATCTACTACTACTGCAAAGGTAGTGGATGAGGCGCCGTGTAAGGAAGAAATACCATACAAAATACCTATGAAAATTATTGAACGTGTAGTGGGTAACCGTTATACAGGGGATGGAACTGTCCACCCTGGAGATCATTTACAGTTCTTACATGAATTATGCGGTTTATTCAAGTGTGCAGGTATTGCTATGGATGAAGTGAGGAAGAAACTATTCTCTATATCACTGTCTGGTAAAGCGGCGCATTGGTATAAATTACTGGATAATGGGGATTCTCTTGAATGGAATGATATTGTGCCCCGGTTTTATTCTAAGTTCTATCCTCCAAGTGAGATTCACAAAGATCGGAATCGCATATATAATTTTTGGCCTCATGAAGGAGAGAGTATTGCCCAAGCGTGGGGCGATTGAAGTCTTTAATGCTCAAATGCCCCATTCATGAGCTTCCTGGTAATATTATTATTGATAATTTCTATGCAAGACTTTCTTTTCAAGACAAGACCTTGCTGGATACTTCTTGTTCCGGATCATTTACACGCAACAAGGAAGAGTTTAAAAGGGACCTTCTTAATCGGATCCAAGAAAATACTCGAAGGATGGGAGAACGACAAGGATAGAGAATCGGTATAAATTATGATTATAAATGCATTGAAGCTTTTATGGATACTCGATAAATTTCGTAATATGAGTGCTACTTATGGTCTTGATTCTCAAGTTGCTGCAAATCTTTATAAAGCTTTTGCCTCTCATTATGAATTGCCAAAGAAGAACTTTGATAAGTATCATGAACCGTATAAAGATAAAATTGATTCATCTATAAATAAATGTGTTGTAGTTGAAACCGTTGATCATGTTATTCCCGAAGCTTATATTGAAAAAACTCCTTTCCCTGCTAAAATGAAGGAGTACTCTGTTATAAATAGTGCGGTTCATAAAAGTGAAAAGAAACCTATAGAACCTGAAGAACAAATAAAAGTTGAACCTGCTGTTGCAATAATTAAAGATCTTGTGACTGAAAATGTGGAGGATGGTCATATTATTTTCTGTGAAGATGCCTCTAATATTGTTTCGCATCCTAATAAGTCTAGGAAAGCTAGTGTTCCTATGCTATCTGTTAGAATTGGTGATCATTGTTATTATGGTTTATGTGATATTGGTGCAAGTGTTAGTGCTATTCCTTATGAGCTTTACACGGAGATTATGCACGAAATTGGTTCTTGTGAACTTGAAGATATTGATGTGGTTATTCGGCTGGCTAATAGAGAAACTATCTCTCCAATTGGTATTGTTCGAGATGTGGAAGTTCTATGTGGTAAGATTAAATATCCTGCTGACTTTTTGGTACTTGGTTCTCGTTGCTAGTAAATATTGTCCTATTATTTTTGGTAGACCTTTTCTAAATACTTGTGGAGCTATTATAGATTGCAAGAAAGAGAAAATTTTGACTAAATTTGCTGGTGAATCTTATGAGTTTAACTTCTCTAAATTTACCAAAACTCCTTATAAAATTGATTCGCCTAATAGTGATTTTAAAGTTGAACAAGTGTGCATCTATTGCTCTTGCTCCTAGTAATCCTTTGCAGAGCAACATTTGGAGAATAGTGAGAGTGAAGTTTTTAGGGAAGAAAGAGATGAGCTTGATGAAATTTTCCTTCGTCAACCTATTCTTAAGCATGATTTACCGGTGGAAGATCTGGGTACAACACCACCACCAAAGGAAGATCCTGTCTTTGATTTAAAACCATTGCGTGATAATCTTAAATATGCTCATATTGATGATAAGAAAATATATCCTGTTATTATTAGTTCTAAGCTTTCAGAGTTTGAAGAAGAAAGGTTATTGGAAATACTGAAGAAACACCGAGGTGCTATTGGCTACACTCTTGATGACTTGAAGGGGATTTCTCCCTCTATTAGCCAACACACCATTAATATGGAAGATGATGCAAAGCCTGTTGTTGAACCTCAGCGTCGTCTAATTCCTAAGATGAAGGATGTGGTAAGAAATGAGGTATTAAGACTCCTTGAAGCTGGTATTATATATCCTATTGCTGATAGTAGATGGGTTAGTCCTGTGCATTGTGTTCCTAAGAAAGGAGGAATGATCGTTGTGCCTAATGATAATGATGAGCTCATACCTCAAAGAGTAGTTGTAGGGTATAGAATGTGCATTGATTATCGAAAAGTTAATAAGGTTACTAAGAAAGATCATTACCCTTTGCCTTTTATTGATCAAATGTTAGAAAGGTTATCTAAAAATACTCATTTTTGCTTTCTTGATGGTTATTCGGGTTTTCACAAATTGTCTGTTAAAACTAAAGATCAAGAGAAAACCACTTTCACTTGTCCCTATGGAACTTATGCTTATAGGCGTATGCCTTTTGGTTTATGTAATGCTCCTGCTACTTTTCAAAGATGCATGTCCGCTATTTTTCATGGCTTTTGTGAGAGTATTGTAGAGGTATTCATGGACGATTTTTCCGTCTATGGAAATTCTTTTGATAATTGCTTGCGGAACCTTGATAAAGTTTTGCAGAGATGCGAAGAAACTAACCTTGTTCTTAATTGGGAGAAATGCCACTTTATGGTTAATGAAGGAATTGTATTGGGACATAAAATTTCCGAGAGAGGTATTGAAGTTGATAGAGCTAAAGTTGAAGCCATTGATGACCCACAAGTATAGGGGGTGTATCGTAGTATCTTCGATAAGTAAGAATGTCGATCCCAACGAGGAGCAGAAGGTGTTGACAAGCAGTTTCGATGAAGGATTCACTGTAAATGCTCACAGACAAGTATTCAGGGGGTTTTGATGTAACAGATGAATAAAGTACGAGTAAGTAAAGTGCGAGAGAAATAATTGCAGCGAGTGGCCCAATCCTTTTTAGCACAAAGGACAAGCCGGTTTGTTTACTTATAATGACCAAACGTTCTTGAGGACACACGGGATTTTAGTCTAGTGCTTTCGCTTCATACGGCTGATTAATCTTCATTGTTTTGATAAGTGTTGTGTGGGTGAACCTATGCTAATGTACTGCCCTTCCTAGGACTAATACATACTTGTGATTATACCCCTTGCAAGAATCCGCAAATACAAG
>NC_061511.1:70288106-70307571 GCF_022539505.1 Lolium rigidum | reverse complement strand
GTGAGGTTTTCTACTAGTGGAACTACAATTACCATAAACAAAGACGCCTCGATTGAGAGGAAAACCTAGGAAACTGAGTGAACTTGAGTTTCCGTCTTTGTCCCTTGGCTGCTTGGGTGAGTCAGAGTTGGTTGTAGCTGATTGGTCCGCGGTTGCCGCCCGAGGCGACATAATCGGCAGTTGGAATGGCTGCCACGTACCGCTGTGTAAAATCCCCGAGCGTCCTAACTTCCTAATGCCTGCCAATCTCATCTCAAACTATGCCTATTTTCTGGACGTCCTTCTTGTTTCTCTAGTTACGAGCTAGGTGAACAGCGTTACTAGCAAAACTACGTTTCTCCGTCTCAGTGTTCTTTTGTTAGCATTATTTGCATGTGGTTGCTACGCACTCTCCTATGTTTTTGGCGAAGAAATGATTTTCGGTGCTGTTATAGTTGCTCCGTCGATCGACCCGGACGTTTGGAACCTGGGTGCGCGCGCACCCATTTACGAAAAGTTCAAAAAAATGCTATTTAAAAGTTTCAAAAAAAAGTGAAGTAAAATTTTGCATGTACATATTATGTTGATACTTACTCGTGTGAGTTTTCACGAAAAAATACCATTGTGTGTGGCCTGCATAAAAATGACAAAATGTCCAAATGAGAATAGTGAATAGGAATTTTACTATTCACATGAATAGGAATTTGCATTTTGTCATTTTTGTGTAGGTCACAAACAATGGTATTTTTCCGTGAAAACACACACGAGTAAGTATCAACATAATATATACATGCAAAAATTTACTTCACATTTTTTGAAACTTTTAAATAGCATTTTTTTGAACTTTTCGTTAATGGGTGCGCGCGCACCCAGGTTCCATTCACCATTTCCGCTCCGTCGATCTAGTACTATACTAGCAGCATGCCCGCGCGTTGCTGCGTAGTAATTAAAGAACGATGACTTAAACATGGTAGAAAATATCATATGAGTACTTATCATCCCCTCCAATAATTACGTTGTTCTAGCATTACCTGATCTAATCAACTTCCCTTTAATATTTATAGCCTTTGTTGGTAGTTGATTAGATCAGGTAATGCTAGAACAAAGAATGGACGCGTGCTTGCGTGCATATATTGCTAATTGGAGGGAGCCATCTGGCGTTCTTTTAAGTGATGTTCATGATTTGGAGTTCAAGTGGGATTCTTTTAACTGCCGTTCATAATTTGGTGTTCAAGTGGGATAGAGCCAGCTAGCGATTTTTTAACTGCCAATCATAACTTGGAGTTGACGTCGGACACCCTTGATTGGATACTTCGAAGGCGAGTGTTGGCTGGCAACGCGCGCGTGGCGGGCGTGTGTGGTTCTTTTGTTGGTTGTCCGATCGATCGTTTTTGATATTGTGGAAAGATTGGGCCAACTAAATTAACAAATCTTGTCCGGTTGGGCCAATTGAATTGACAAATCTTGCCCCAAATAAACACAGGCCCAGGTGTGACACCAGCCAGTCACCTATTGCAATTTAATAGTAAAAATAATAGTACTATATAACTAGTAGCTGAATCATTAATTTATCGCGTGTAAGTGACATCTATTCCCACCAGGCAAAACTGCTAGACACACTACGGGAAAATCTGGCATTGCCGTGTCTTCGAATCTTTGCCGTGCGCCAGACAACGCGGAACACGGCAAAGAAGCTCTTTGCCGTGTTCCGAGAAACTAGGTACACGGCAAACGAAAAGTACACGGTAACATGGGGAAAAAAACACACGGTAAAGAAATCAATACGGCAAAGAAAGAAATAAACACACGACAAAGAAAGAAATAAACACACGGCAAACATAAGAGCACGGCAAAGAGCCCAGCCACGTGTCACCGCCGTCCGCAGTTGACGGAACCGTTACAGCAGCGCGACATTGCCGTGTGTCCTCTACCAGACACACGGCAAAGAATTAGGGCCACGTCAACTCCTTCCTTTTCGCGCACACTGTTTCTTCCCGCCCAATATTTTCCGCGCGGAAGAAATTTTGCGCCTTTATTTTGCCATGCGCCAGCGTAAAACACACGGCAAAGGTGGTCCTTTGCCGTGTGTTTGGTGAGAAATACACGGCAAAGGACCGTGTGTTTTACCATGGCGCACGGCGAAGAGCGTTTTCCTTCAATTTTCTTTCTTCTCATTGTTTTTTCTTCCCCTTTGAGCCCCTACGTCACTGTATAGCCATGTCTCCCTCCATTTCTCTTCGACACCACCACTGAAGCTTCTTTTCCGTTGCCGTCGAGATGCCTCCTCATCAATGCGTGAACCGTAGGTCCACTGGTTTCATCGGCTTCCCCTTCCGGCCTAGGTGCAATTTCGTGGCTGAAATCAACGCCGCCACCGTCAAGGGTAGTTCGTGTACTAAGGATCCATTTTTGCTAGCTCCATATTCTTTGAGAAAATCATTTTTAGGACCATGATGTGTCATTTTATGTGTGGTTTCTCCCGAGTCTCGAGCGTTTCGAAGCCCCCCACGTCGGTTCATGCGATGTGGGCTCTGTTTTTAGTACAATTAAGTCATGAAAAATTAGAAAAATGTGAAACCTTCGCGAGGCTTCGTTATATGTGAACTAGAAGCGAGGAAGGTGTAAAGGTGCAAAAGTAGCTCCCCTAAACCCTAAACCCTAAACTGGGGAGGCTTCGAGCCCTAAACCCCTAGACCCTAAACCATTAACTACACGTGGTAACATTGGAGCTGCAAAACCCTGCGTCATAAACCCTAACCCTAAACCCTAAACCTATACCTAACCCTAAATCCTAACATTGACCCTAAACCCTAGCCCTACCCCTAAATCCTAACCCTAACCCTAAACCTAAACCTAACCCTAACCAGTAGATCAGGCACACCCTCGTGTGATGATGGCTCTAGCTGCGGGAATGCCGGATGCTACCATGTGCTAAAGGGTCCCAATCTTGGTTTTCCATCTGTATATGTCCTAAAAAAAACTAACACAATGGAAAAGTACATTGGTGCACCCTCGCGCGGAGAAATCTAGGGGGGTAGACCCGCGGGGGCACACATACCGCTGTTTTTGGGGAGGAGGGGGAGAACGACCGCCGGAGCACCGGAATCCCACCAAATCTTGCATGTGGATCTATGATATGCGTGAAAGTGTGGTGGAAGGTGTAAAGGTGCAAAAGTAGCTCCCCTAAACACTAAACCCTAAACCCTAAACTGGGGAGGCTTCGAGCTCTAAACCCCTAGACCCTAAACCATTAACTACATGTGCTGTCATGGGAGCTGCAAAACCATGCATCATAAACTCTAACCCTAAACTCTAAACCTATACCTCACCCTAAATCCTAACCTTGACCCTAAACCCTAGCCCTACCCCTAAATCCTAACCCTAACCCTAAACCTAACCCTAACCAGTAGATCATGCACACCCTCGTGTGATGATGGCTCTAGCTGCGGGTATGCCGTAGGCTACCATGTGCCAAAGGGTCCCAATCTTGGGTTTCTATGTGTATATGTCCTAAACAAACCTAACACAATGAAAAAGTACAATGGTGCACCCTCGCACGGAGAAATCTAGTGGGTAGACCCGCCGGGGCACACATACCGCTATTTTTTGGGGTAGTGATGTCTACGTGTGCTTCTATTCTTGTAGACAGTGTTGGGCCTCCAAGAGCAAAGGTTTGTAGAACAGCAGCACGTTTCCCTTAAGTGAATCACCCAAGGTTTATCGAACTCAGGGAGGCAGAGGTCAAAGATATTCCTCTCAAGCAACCCTGCAATTACGATACAAGAAGTCTCTTGTGTCCCCAACACACCTAATACACTTGTCAGATGTATAGGCGCACTAGTTCGGCGAAGAGATAGTGAAAAGTAGGTGGTATAGATGAATATGAGTGGTAATAACAATCTGAAATAAGTATGGCAGCAAGTAAACATGCAGTAGAACAGTAAGTAAGCGTTGTTTGCAGTATTGGAAACAAGGCCTAGGGATCCTACTTTCACTAGTGGACACTCTCAACATTGCAATCATAATTAAATATAAATATAAGCACTTCATTATGCTATTCCGAATTACTCTCTGTCGGGATAACGAACACTAATTCACCGTGTAGGGCTGCAAAGCAAACCTTAAAGACGTATTCCCAAGTACTAATAAACACCCCACGCTGTCACTTTGAGCATTCATAGGAGGTACTAACACACCACAATTTCATAGAGACATCCAACTCAAATCATAACCCAGTGAACAAGTATTCTGTGAAATATAGCCTAAGAGACCCACACGGTGCACACACTATCACCTTTACACACGTGGGACAAGGAGTCTCCGAGATCACATAAGTAAAATCCACTTGAATAACATAAGACATCTAGATTGCAAAGCTCACGATCACATAGATGAACACATAAGTATTACTCTCAAACACTCTCTTGTTGGATGACAAACACCATTCATTGTGTAGGGCTACAAGAGCTCCCTCAAGCCGGAGTTAACAAGCTCCACAACATAAGGAATTCATATTTAAGTAACCTCTAGAGCATAATAGACAAGAGTAACATCTACACATTCATATAGATCGCATCATGGGAGAGAGAGATGAACCACATAGCTACCGATAGAGCCCTCAGCCTCGGGGGAGAACTACTCCCTCCTCATCATGGGAGACACCAGCGGCGATGAAGATGGCGGTGGTGTCGATGGAGATGGCTTCCGGGGGCACTTCCCCATCCCGGCGGCGTGCCGGAACAGAGACTTCTGTCCCCCGAACTTGACTTTGCGATGGCGGCGGCTGCGTAACTTTTCTCGTCCCGTGGCTTAATTTTTTAGGGTTTTCGAGGCGGAGAGAATATATAGGCGGAAGGGCAGCCTCGGAGGGGTCCTGGTGGTCCCACACCATAGGGGGCGCGCCCCCTTGGCCGCGCCGCCTTGTGGGGTGGGGCCCCCAGGGCTCCCCTCTGGTGCCTCTCTGGCTCTCTGGAAGCTTCCGGGGAAAATAAGGTCCTGGGCGTTGATTTCGTCCAATTCCGAGAATATTTCCTTTTTAGGATTTCTGGAACCAAAAACAGCAGAAAACGAGGACCGGCACTTCGGCATCTTGTTAATAGGTTAGTTCCGGAAAATGCATCAAAACGATATAAATTATGAATAAAACATGTAGGTATTGTCATAAAACTAGCATGGAACATAAGAAATTATAGATACGTTTGAGACGTATCAAGCATCCCCAAGCTTAGTTCCTACTCGCCCTCGAGTAGGTAAACGATAACAAGGATAATTTCTAAAGTGACATGCTACCAACATAATCTTGATCAAATAATGATGTAAGGCATGTGAACTGAGATCAAATTATTCAAAGCAAATGTCTATAGTTGATATAAGAGATGATAATGCAAGAGTCAAACAAGTCAAAGGTTTTCGTGAATGATTGCTTTAAAGACATGAAACCGTACAAGGTTCATTAATAGATGTTTTAAGTATCCAGTGTAGGAGTTCTATCCTTCATTCCAAGCATCAAGTAAATTTTCACAACATAGAAGGATTCGATCAAGTAAAAATAAACATGAACGTCATGAATCAACTGTTTCGAAGCCTACTCAACCGGTGAGCGCAAGCATTTGGTATTGGCACCAGGATGTTAGGGCAAAAAGAACATTAATGGGGGTTTGGAAGGCCAATGGAAGAAAGTGTCACAAAGCTATAAGTGATCATTAGACAAGAGGAAGTCTTATAATCGAAGCTATGTAAGGAGTAGTGATTGCCATGCAACGGATGCACATAGAGCTATATGTGTATGAAAGCTCTCCAATGGAACTAGTGGGGGTGCATCCAACTTGGTTGCTCACGAAGACCTAAAGCACTTTTGAGGAAGCTCATCATTGGAATATACAACCCAAGTTCTATAGTGTAAATTCCCCACATAGTTATACTAGTAAAACATGAAAACTCTCTCACATGGAGTATAGGTGCTAAACATGAGCACAAATGTGGATAAAGAATAGTAATGTTGCCCCCTTTTTCTTTATTCTTTTTTTTCTTTTTTTCTTTTTTTTCTTTTTCTGTTTCTCTTTTCGATGGCCTCCATGGCTCTTTTCACCTTTAGGGGCAACATCCTAATATGATGATGTCTACGGGTGCTTCTATTCTTGTAGACAGTGTTGGGCCTCCAAGAGCAGAGGTTTGTAGAACAGCAGCAAGTTTCCCTTAAGTGGATCACCCAAGGTTTATCGAACTCAGGGAGGAAGAGGTCAAAGATATCCCTCTCATGCAACCCTGCAACCACAAAGCAAGAAGTCTCTTGTGTCCCCAACACACCTAATAGGTGCACTAGTTCGGCGAAGAGATAGTGAAATACAAGTGGTATGAATAAATGCGAGCAGTAGTAACGGCGCCAGAAAAGTGCTTGCTGGCGTGCAGTTGATGGTAGTAATATTGCAGACAGTATAAATGCAGTAAAACAGTAAACAAGCAGCGATAGCAGTATTTAGGAACAAGGCCTAGGGATCATACTTTCACTAGTGGACACTCTCAACATTGATCACATAATGAGAATAAATAGATAGATGCTAGACTCTACACTCTCTTGTTGGATGATGAACACCACTAAGCTGTGTAGGATTACACGAACCCTCAATGCCGGAGTTAACAAGCTCCACAATATTCAATGTTCATATTTAAATAACCTTAGAGTGCATGACAGATCAACATAACCAAACCAAGTACTAACATAGCATGCACACTGTCACCTTCACACTACGAAAGGAGGAATAGATCACATCAATACTATCATAGCAATAGTTAACTTCATAATCTACAAGAGATCACAATCATAGCCTACGCCAAGTACTACACGATGCACACACTTGTCACCATTACACCGTGCAGGAGGAATAAACTACTTTAATAACATCACTAGAGTAGCACGCAGATAAATTGTGATACAAAACACATTGCAATCATAAAGAGATATAAATAAGCACTTCACTATGCTACTCTGAATTACTCTCTGGCAAGATAACGAACACTAATTCATCATGTAGGAAAACCTTAAAGATGCATTCCCAAGTACTAATGAACACCCCACGCTTGTCACTTTGAGCATTCACAGGAGGTACTAACACACCACAATTTCATAGAGACATCCAACTCAAATCATAACTCGGTGAATAAGTATTACGTGAAATATAGCCTAAGAGACCCACACGGTGCACACACTATCACCTTTACACACGTCGGACAAGGAGTCTTCGGAGATCACATAAGTAAAATCCACTTGACTAGCATAATGACATCTAGATTACAAGCATCATCATATGAATCTCAATCATGTAAGGCAGCTCATGAGATTATTGTATTGAAGTACATAGGAGAGAGATTAACCACATAGCTACCGGTACAGCCCCGAGCCTCGATGGAGAACTACTCCCTCCTCATGGGAGACAGCAGCGTTGATGAAGATGGCGGTGGTGTCGATGGAGAAGCCTTCCGGGGGCACTTCCCCGTCCCGGCGGCGTGCCGGAACAGAGACTCCTGTCCCCCAGATCTTGGCTTCGCGATGGCGGCGGCTCTGGAAGGTTTTCTCTGGTTTCGTCGAACGTCGTTGGGTTTTCGCGACGGAGGCTTTAAGTAGGCGGAAGGGCAAGGTCGGTGGAGTCACGAGGGACCCACACAACAGGGCGGCGCGGGCCCTAGCCTGGCCGCGCCGCCTTAGTGTGGCGCCACCTCGTGGCCCCACTTCGTATCTCCTCCGGCCTTCTGGAAGCTTCGTGTGAAAATAGGACCCTGGGCGTTGATTTCGTCCAATTCCGAGAATATTTCCTTACTAGGATTTCTGAAACCAAAAACAGCTAGAACAAGACAGCGGCCCTTCGGCATCTCGTCAATAGGTTAGTTCCGGAAAACGCATAATAATGACATAAAGTATGCATAAAACATGTAGATATCATCAATAATGTGGCATGGAACATAAGAAATTATCGATACGTCGGAGACGTATCGGCATCCCCAAGCTTAGTTCTCGCTCGTCCCGAGCGGTAAACGATAACAAAGATAATTTCTGGAGTGACATGCCATCATAACCTTGATCATACTATTGTAAGCATATGTAATGAATGCAGCGATCAAAACAATGGTAATGTCATGAGTAAACAAATGAATCATAAAGCAAAGACTTTTCATGAATAGTACTTCAAGACAAGCATCAATAAGTCTTGCATAAGAGTTAACTCATAAAGCAATAATTAAAAGTAAAAGGTATTGAAGCAACACAAAGGAAGATTAAGTTTCAGCGGTTGCTTTCAACTTATAACATGTATATCTCATGGATAATTGTCAACATAGAGTAATATAACAAGTGCAATATGCAAGTATGTAGGAATCAATGCACAGGTCACACAAGTGTTTGCTTCTTGAGGTGGAGAGAGATAGGTGAACTGACTCAACATAAAAGTAAAAGAAAGGTCCTTCAAAGAGGAAAGCATCGATTGCTATATTTGTGCTAGAGCTTTTATTTTGAAAACATGAAACAATTTTGTCAACGGTAGTAATAAAGCATATGTATCATGTAAATTATATCTTACAAGTTGCAAGCTTCATGCATAGTATACTAGTAGTGCCCGCACCTTGTCCTAATTAGCTTGGATTAACACGGATTATCATTGCATGACATATGTTTCAACCAAGTGTCACAAAGGGGTACCTCTATGCCGCTCTGTACAAGGGTCTAAGGAGAAAGTTCGCATTGGATTTCTCGCTTTTGATCATTCTTCAACTTAGACACCCATACCGGGACAACATAGACAACAGATAATGGACTCCTCTTTTAATGCTTAAGCATTCAACTGTTAATATTCTCATAAGAGATTGAGGTTTTATGTCCAAACTGAAACTTCCACCATGATTCATGGCTTTAGTTAGCGGCCCAATGTTCTTCTCTAACATTATGCATACTCAAACCATTTGATTGTGAAAACCGCCCTTACTTCAGACAAGAAGAACATGCATAGCAACTCACATGATATTCAACAAAGAGTTGATGGCGTCCCCGGGAACATGGTTATCGCACAACAAACAACTTAATAAGAGATAAAGTGCATAAGTACATATTCAATACCACAATAGTTTTTAAGGCTATTTTGTCCCATGAGCTATATATTGCAAAGGCGAATGATGGAAATTTAAAGGTAGCACTCAAGAAATTTACTTTGGAATGGCGGAGAAATACCATGTAGTAGGTAGGTATGGTGGACACAAATGGCATAGTGGTTGGCTCAAGGATTTTGGATGCATGAGAAGTATTCCCTCTCGATACAAGGTTTAGGCTAGCAAGGTTATTTGAAACAAACACAAGGATGAACCGGTGCAGCAAAACTCACATAAAAGACATATTGTAAACATTATAAGACTCTACACCGTCTTTCTTGTTGTTCAAAACTCAATACTAGAAATTATCTAGACTTTAGAGAGACTAAATATGCAAACCAAATTTTAGCAAGCTCTTATATATTTCTTCATTAATGGGTGCAAAGTATATGATGCAAGAGCTTAAACATGAGCACAACAATTGCCAAGTATCAAATTATTCAAGACATTTTAGAATTACTACATGTAGCATTTCCCGATTCCAACCATATAACAATTTAACAAAGAAGATTCAACCTTCGCCATGAATACTATGAGTAAAGCCTAAGGACATATTTGTCCATATGCAACAGCGGAGCGTGTCTCTCTCCCACACAAGCATTTATTCAGAGAATGAAAATAACAAAACGAAAATAAAAGCACACAGACGCTCCAAGTAAAGTACATAAGATGTGACCGAATAAAAATATAGTTTCAAGAGAAGAAACCTGATAAGTTGTCGATGAAGAAGGGGATGCCTCGGGCATCCCCAAGCTTAGACGCTTGGGTCTTCTTAAAATATGCAGGGATGAACCACGGGAGCATCCCCAAGCTTAGACTCTTCACTCTTCTTGATCATAGTATATCATCCTCCTCTCTTGACCCTTGAAAACTTCCTCCACACCAAACTCGAAACAAACTCATTGGAGGGTTAGTGCATAATCAAAATTTCACATGTTCAGAGGTGACACAATCATTCTTAACACTTCTGGACATTGCACAAAGCTACTGGAAGTCAATGGAACAAAGAAATCCATCCAACACATCAAAAGAGGCAATGCGAAATAAATGGCAGAATCTGTCAAAACAGAACAGTCCGTAAAGACGAATTTTAAAATGGCACCAGACTTGCTCAGATGAAAATGCCCAAATTGAATGAAAGTTGCGTACATACCTGAGGATCACGCACGTAAATTGGCAGATTTTTCTGAGTTTCCTACAGAGAATTCTGCCCAGATTCGTGACAGACAGAAATCTGTTTCTGCACAGTAATCCAAATCTAGTATCAACCCTACTATCAAAGACTTTACTTGGCACAACAATGCAATAAAATAAAGATAAGGAGAGGTTGCTACAGTAGTAACAACTTCCAAGACTCAAATACAAAATAAAAGTACTGTAGCAAAATAAACACATGGGTTATCTCCCAAGAAGTTATTTCTTTATAGCCATTAAGATGGGCTCAGCAATTTTAATGATGCACTCGCAAGAAATAGTAGTTGAAGCAAAAGAGAACATCAAGAGGCAAATTCAAAACAAATTTAAGTCTAACATGCTTCCTATGCATAGGAGTTTTGTAAATAAACAAGTTCATGAAGAAAAAAGTAACAAGCATAGGAAGATAAAACAAGTGTAACTTCAAAAATTTCAGCATATAGAGAGGTGTTTTAGTAACATGAAAACTTCTACAACCATATTTTCCTCTCTCATAATAACTTTCAGAGGCATCATGAACAAACTCAACAATATAAGTATCACATAAAGCATTCTTATTCACATGCATAAAAGTATCATTACTCTCCACATAAGCATAATCAATTTTATTAGTTGTAGTGGGAGCAATTTCAACAAAGTAGCTATCATTATTATTCTCATCATCAAATATAGGAGGCATATTGTAATCATAATTAAACTTATATTCCATAGTAGGCGGTACTAAAAGACCAATATCATTATAATCATCATAAATAGGAGGCAAAGTATCATCAAAGTAAATTTTCTCCTCAATGCTTGGGGGACTAAAAATATCATGCTCATCAAAGCCAGCTTCCCCAAGCTTAGAATTTTCCATATCATTAGCAACAATGGTGTTCAAAGCGTTCATACTAATATGTTCCATAGGTTTTTTAATTTTCGCATCAAACCATCCATGTCTTAAATCAGGAAATAGAATAAGAAGCTCATTGTTGTCCATTATGCCAAACTAGTGTAAACAAGAAACAAAAAGATGCAATTGCAGGATCTAAAGGAAATAGCTTCGAGCACACACACAACGGCAACAGAAAAGTACTTAGTTACCTGGGACCGGAGTATGAGTGCCTTTTACCTTTCCTCCCCGGCAACGACGCCAGAAAAGTGCTTGATGTCTACGGGTGCTTCTATTCTTGTAGACAGTGTTGGGCCTCCAAGAGCAGAGGTTTGTAGAACAGCAGACAAGTTTCCCTTAAGTGGATCACCCAAGGTTTATCGAACTCGGGGAGGAAGAGGTCAAAGATATCCCTCTCATGCAACCCCGCAACCACAAAGCAAGAAGTCTCTTGTGTCCCCAACACACCTAATAGGTGCACTAGTTCGGCGAAGAGATAGTGAAATACAGGTGGTATGAATAAATGCGAGCGAGTAGTAACGGCGCCGTAAAAGTGCTTGCTGGCGTGCGATTGATGGTAGTAATATTGCAGGCAGTATAAATGCAGTAAAACAAGTAAACAAGCAGCGATAGCGATATTTAGGAACAAGGCCTAGGGATCATACTTTCACTAGTGGACACTCTCAACATTGATCACATAACAGAATAAATAGATAGATGCTAGACTCTACACCCTCTTGTTGGATGATGAACACCACTAACTGTGTAGGATTACACGAACCCTCAATGCCGGAGTTAACAAGCTCCACAATATTCAATGTTCATATTTAAATAACCTTAGAGTGCATGACAGATTAACATAACCAAACCAAGTACTAACATAGCATGCACACTGTCACCTTCACACTACGAAAGGAGGAATAGATCACATCAATACTATCATAGCAATAGTTAACTTCATAATCTACAAGAGATCACAATCATAGCCTACGCCAAGTACTACACGATGCACACACTGTCACCATTACACCGTGCAGGAGGAATAAACTACTTTAATAACATCACTAGAGTAGCACGCAGATAAATTGTGATACAAAACACATTGCAATCATAAAGAGATATAAATAAGCACTTCACTATGCTACTCTGAATTACTCTCTGGCAAGATAACGAACAATAATTCATCATGTAGGCAAACCTTAAAGATGCATTCCCAAGTACTAATGAACACCCCACGCTGTCACTTTGAGCATTCACAGGAGGTACTAACACACCACAATTTCATAGAGACATCCAACTCAAATCATAACTCGGTGAATAAGTATTCCGTGAAATATAGCCTAAGAGACCCACACGGTGCACACACTCGTCACCTTTACACACGTGGGACAAGGAGTCTTCGGAGATCACATAAGTAAAATCCACTTGACTAGCATAATGACATCTAGATTACAAGCATCATCATATGAATCTCAATCATGTAAGGCAGCTCATGAGATTATTGTATTGAAGTACATAGGAGAGAGATTAACCACATAGCTACCGGTACAGCCCCGAGCCTCGATGGAGAACCGCTCCCTCCTCATGGGAGACAGCAGCGTTGATGAAGATGGCGGTGGTGTCGATGGAGAAGCCTTCCGGGGGCACTTCCCCGTCCCGGCGGCGTGCCGGAACAGAGACTCCTGTCCCCCGGATCTTGGCTTCGCGATGGCGGCGGCTCTGGAAGGTTTTCTCTGGTTTCGTCGAACGTCGTAGGGTTTTTGCGACGGAGGCTTTAAGTAGGCGGAAGGGCAAGGTCGGTGGAGTCACGAGGGACCCACACAACAGGGCGGCGCAGGCCCTAGCCTGGCCGCGCCGCCTTAGTGTGGCGCCACCTCGTGGCCCCACTTCGTATCTCCTCCGGCCTTCTGGAAGCTTCGTGTGAAAATAGGACCCTGGGCGTTGATTTCGTCCGATTCCGAGAATATTTCCTTACTAGGATTTCTGAAACCAAAAACAACAGAAAAACAAGCAATCGGCCCTTCAGCATCTCGTCAATAGGTTAGTTCCGGAAAACGCATAATAATGACATAAAGTATGCATAAAACATGTAGATATCATCAATAATGTGGCATGGAACATAAGAAATTATCGATACGTCGGAGACGTATCATATGACAACACACTTTTTGGTACAAATAACTCATAATGAACAAACCATGATGTATAAAACTGTATGCCTCTGCCAGTGTAGCAGGATGTGCAATGATCTAGCGTAACATGGGTAAACCACACATCAGCTGTATAGAATCACGCAAAGCAATATATAAATGATGAATGACAACAAGTCATGTAATGTAAAATGGAAGTTGCATGGCAATATATCTCGGAACAGCTATGGAAATGCTGTGGTAGGTAGGTATGGTGGCTGTTTTGAGGAAGATGTATGGGCTTATGTGTAGGAGAACAAGAGAAAGTCCTCCCACGGGTTTGGATGTACTGGCGAAGTATGCACAACTCTCAATGTGAGCAGAAGGCAATGCACAGTACCGAAGAGGCTAGCAAATTTGGATGGTGGAAGTGCCAAAAACCATAGCTTAACATTAGTCAAAAAGAACTCACAAGCTTATTGCAAACGACTAACAGGTTCAACATTAAGAGCATGATTAAATTTCACTCCAAGGAGGGCCGTTCACGGTGGCACAAGTACCCCGCTAGCTCCCTCGACCTTCAGCACAACTTAGTTATTATGATGAACCTTTAGACATGGAAAGTGATACGTCTCCAACGTATCTATAATTTCTTATGTTCCATGCTAGTTTTATGACAATACCTACATGTTTTGTTCACACTTTATATCGTTTTTATGCATTTTCCGGAACTAACCTATTGACGAGATGCCGAAGTGCCAGTTCTCGTTTTCTCGCTGTTTTTGGTTTCAGAAATCCTAGTAAGGAAATATTCTCGGAATTGGACGAAATCAACGCCCAGCATCTTAGAATTCCACGAAGCTTCCAGAACACCCGAGAGCCACCAGAGGGGAGCCCTGGGGGGGCCCACACAACAAGGCGGCGCGGCGAAGGAGCCAGGCGCGCCGCCCTATTGTGTGGTGGCCTCGTCAGCCTTCCGACTCCGCCTCTTCGCCTATTTAAAGGTCCCTGACCTAAATCTTCGAGACAAAAAAGCCACGGTACGAGAAACCTTCCAGAGCTGCCGCCATCGCGAAGCCAAGATCTGGGGGACAGGAGTCTCTGTTCCGGCACGCCGCCGGGACGGGGAAGTGCCCCCGGAAGGCTCCTCCATCGACATCACCGCCATCTTCATCACCGCTGCTGTCTCCCATGAGGAGGGAGTAGTTCTCCATCGAGGCTAAGGGCTCTACCGTAGCTATGTGGTTCATCTCTCTCTCCCATGTGATCTTTATGTGATCATGAGCTTTGTGATCTAGTTGAATATCATCTATGTGCTACTCTAGTAATGTTATTAAAGTAGTCTATTCCTCCTTCATGATGTAATGTGGACAGTGTGTGCATCATGTAGTACTTGGCGTAGGTTATGATCGTGATCTCTTGTAGATTGTGAAGTTAACTATTACTATGATGGTATTGATGTGATTTATTCCCCCTTTCATAGCTAATGTTGGCAGGCGCATGCTATGTTAGTACTCGGTATAATTGCGTTGGTCTATCATGCACTCTAAGGTTATTTAAATATGAACATCGAAAGTTGTGGAGCTTGTTAACTCCGGCATTGAGGTGCTCTTGTAGCCCTACACAATGAATGGTGTTTGTCATCCAAGAAGAGAGTGTAGAGAAAGTAGTATTTGTTTATTCAGTTATGTGATCAATGTTGAGAGTGTCCACTAGTGAAAGTATGATCCCTAGGCCTTGTTTCCAATACTGCAAACACCGCTTGTTTACTGTTCTACTGCATGTTTACTTCCTGCAATATTACTACCATCAATCGCACGCCGAGCAAGCACTTTTCTGGCGCCGTTACTACTGCTCATATTCATTCATACCACTTGTATTTCACTATCTCTTCGCCGAACTAGTGCACCTATACATTTGACAAGTGTATTAGGTGTGTTGGGGACACAAGAGACTTCTTGTATTGTGATCGCAGGGTTGCTTGAGAGGGATATCTTTGACCTCTTCCTCCCTGAGTTCGATAAACCTTGGGTGATCCACTTAAGGGAAACTTGCTGCTGTTCTACAAACCTCTGCTCTTGGAGGCCCAACACTGTCTACAAGAATAGAAGCACACGTAGACATCAAGCACTTTTCTGGCGTCGTTGCCGGGGAGGAAAGGTAAAAGGCACTCATACTTCGGTCCCAGGTAACTAAGTTATTTTCTGTTGCCGTTGTAAGTGCTCGAAGCTATTTCCTTTAGATCCTGCAATTGCATCTTTTTGTCTCTTGTTTTACACTAGTAAGGCTTAATGGAAGACAACAACAAAATAAGAGATCTTTATGAACTTTATCTTGAATTAGGACATGATGTGTTTGAAGAGAAAATTAAAAAACCCATGGAACTTATGCATGCTAATTGGAATGTTATTAGTATGAATGCTTTGAACACCATTGTTGCTAATGCTATGGAAGAATTTAAGCTTGGGGAGGTCGGTTTTGATGAAAATGATCTCTTTAGCCCTCCGGGTATTGAGGAGAAAGTTTATGTTGATTATGATATGCCTCCCATATATGATGATTATAATGATAGTGGTCTTTTGGTGCCGCCTACTATGGAGGATAAGTTTAATTATGATTATACTATGCCTCCTACACTTGATGAGAATAATAATGATAGCTACTTTGTTGAATTTGCTCCCACTACAACTAATAAAATTGATTATGCTTATGTGGAGAGTAATGATACTTTTATGCATGTGAATAAGAATGCTTTATGTGATACTTATATTGTTGAGTTTGTTCATGATGCCTCTGAAAGTTATTATGAGAGAGGAAAATATGGTTGTAGAAATTTTCATGTTACTAAAACACCTCTCTATATGCTGAAATTTTTGAAGTTACACTGGTTTTATCTTCCTATGCTTGTTACTTTGCTCTTTATGAACTTGTTTATTTACAAGATTCCTATGCATAGGAAGCATGTTAGACTTTAATGTGTTTTGAATTTGCTTCTTGATGCTCTCTTTTGCTTCAACTCTTATTTCTTATGTGAGCATCATTAAAATTGCTGAGCCCATCTTAATGGCTATAAAGAAAGAACTTCTTGGGAGATAACCCATGTGTTTATTTTACTACAGCAGTTTTGTTTTATATTTGAGTCTTGGAAGTTGTTACTACTGTAGCAACCCCTCCTTATCTTATTTTATTGCATTGCTATGCCAAGTAAAGTCTTTGATAGCAAGGTTCATACTAGATTTGGATTTCTGCGCAGAAACAGATTTCTGTCTGTCACGAATTTGGGCAGGGTTCTCTGTAGGTAACTCAGAAAAATCTGCAAATTTACGTGCGTGATCCTCAGATATGTACGCAACTTTCATTCAATTTGAGCATTTTCATCTGAGCAAGTTAAGTGCCTCTGTAAAATTCGTCTTTACGGACTGTTCTGTTTTGACAGATTCTGCCTTTTATTTCGCATTGCCTCTTTTGCTTTGTTGGATGGATTTCTTTGTTCCATTGACTTCCAGTAGCTTTGGGCAATGTCCAGAAGTGTTAAGAATGATTGTGTTACCTCTGAATATGTGAATTTTTGATTATGCACTAACCCTCTAATGAGTTTGTTTCGAGTTTGGTGTGGAGGAAGTTTTCAAGGGTCAAGAGAGGAGGATGATATACTATGATCAAGAAGAGTGAAGAGTCTAAGCTTGGGGATGCCCCCGTGGTTCATCCCTGCATATTTCAAGAAGACTCAAGCATCTAAGCTTGGGGATGCCCAAGGCATCCCCTTCTTCATCGACAACTTATCAGGTTTCTTCTCTTGAAACTATATTTTTATTCGGTCACATCATATGTGCTTTACTTGGAGCGTCTGTTTGTTTTTATTTTTGTTTTGTTTGAATAAATTCATGCTTGTGTGGGAGAGAGACACGCTCCGCTCGTTCATATGAACACATGTGTTCTTAGTGTTGCTTTTAATGTTCATGGCGAAGGTTGAAACTGCTTCGTTCATTGTTATTTTGTTGGAAACAGAAAATGCTACATGTGGTAATTGGTGTATTGTCTTGAATAATTTGATACTTGGCAATTGTTGTGCTCATATAGATCATGTTTAAGCTCTTGCATCATGTACTTTGCACCTATTAATGAAGAACTACATAGAGCTTGTTAAAATCTGGTTTGCATGATTAGTTTCTCTAGAGTCTAGATATTTTCTAGTTAAGGTGTTTGAACAACAAGGAGACGATGTAAAGTCTTATAATGCTTACAATATGTTCATATGTGAGTCTTGCTGCACCGTTTTATACTTGTGTTTGCTTCGAACAACCTTGCTAGCCAAAGCCTTGTATTGAGAGGAATTCTTCTCGTGCATCCAAATCCTTGAGCCAAAAACTATGCCATTTGTGTCCACCATATCTACCAACTATGTGGTATTTCCTGCCATTCCAAGCAAATACTTCATGTGCTACCTTTAAACAATTCAAAAGCTATTATCTCTTATTTGTGTCAATGTTTTATAGCTCATGAGGAAGTATGTGGTGTTTATCTTTCGATCTTGTCATTTACTTCTGACAGACTTTCACAATGGACTAGTGGCTTCATCCGCTTATCCAATAATTTTGCAAAAAGAGCTGGCAACGGGGTTCCCAGCCCCAATTAATTAATTTGCATTAATAATTCTCTTCACATGTTTTGCTCTGATTCATCAGTAAGCAACTTAATTTTGCAAATAGACACTCCTTCATGGTATGTGATTGTTGGAAGGCACCCGAGGATTCGGTTAGCCATGGCTTGTGAAAGCAAAAGGTTGGAAGGAGTGTCATCCATAAATAAATAAAAACTAAACTAAAGTACATGTGTAAACAAAACAGAAGAAGGATGATCTACCTTGCTGGTAGAGATAACGTCCTTCATGGGAGCCGCTCTTGAAAGTCTGGTTGACAAGGTAGTTAGAGTACCCGCTACCATTCGTTGACAACAACAAACACCTCTCAAAACTTTACTTTTATGCTCTCTATATGATTTCAAAACTTAAAAAGCTCTAGCACATGATTTAATCCCTGCTTCCCTCTGCGAAGGGCCATTCTTTTACTTTATTGTTGAGTCAGTTTACCCATTCTTTCTATCTTAGAAGCAAACACTTGTGTCAACTGTGTGCATTGATTCTTACATGTTTACCTATTGCACTTGTTATATTGCTTTATGTTGACAAATATCCATGAGATATACATGTTGAAGTTGAAAGCAACCGCTGAAACTTATATCTTCCTTTGTGTTGTTTCAAAGCTTTCTACTAAGAATTTATTGCTTATGAGTTAACTGTTATGCAAGTCTTATTGATGCTTGTCTTGAAAGTACTATTCATGAAAAGTCTTTGCTATATGATTCAGTTGTTTAGTCATTGTCTTTACTATTGCTTCGAATCGCTGCATTCACTTCATATGCTTTACAATAATGTTGTTCAAGATTATGTTGGTAGAATGTCACTTAAGAAATTATCATTGTTATCGTTTACCTACTCGAGGGCGAGTAGGAACTAAGCTTGGGGATGCTTGATACGTCTCCAACGTATCTATAATTTCTTATGTTCCATGCTAGTTTTATGACAACACCTACATTTTTTGTTCACACTTTATATCGTTTTTATGCATTTTCCGGAACTAACCTATTGACGAGATGCCGAAGTGCTAGTTCCTGTTTTCTGCTGTTTTTGGTTTCCGAAATCCTAGTAAGGAAATATTCTCGGAATTGGACGAAATCAACGCCCAGCATCTTAGAATTCCACGAAGCTTCCAGAACACCCGAGAGCCACCAGAGGGGAGCCCTGGGGGGGCCACACAACAAGGCGGCGCGGCCAAGGAGCCAGGCGCGCCGCCCTATTGTGTGGTTGGCCCGTCAGCCTTCCGACTCCGCCTCTTCGCCTATTTAAAGGTGCCTGACCTAAATCTTCGAGACGAAAAAGCCACGGTACGAGAAACCTTCCAGAGCCGCCGCCATCGCGAAGCCAAGATCTGGGGGACAGGAGTCTCTGTTCCGGCACGCCGCCGGGACGGGGAAGTGCCCCCGGAAGGCTCCTCCATCGACATCACCGCCATCTTCATCACCGCTGCTGTCTCCCATGAGGAGGGAGTAGTTCTCCATCGAGGCTGAGGGCTCTACCGTAGCTATGTGGTTCATCTCTCTC
>NC_061511.1:70250147-70288006 GCF_022539505.1 Lolium rigidum | reverse complement strand
CGGGAAAATCGCGTACCACCGTCCCGAGGACTCTCCGCCCTATGGCCCCTACTTCTTCTCCCCCTCGTGAGGATCCCTCCTCCGAGGTACCGTCGAATAGGCAACGACAAGGAGTTCGAGGACGACGACATCACCGATGACCTCCTCGACCCGGTCAGAGACGCGAAGTTCCTGGCTGACGCGAAGAAGGAAGAAGAGGAGGAGCGGTCCGCTCATGCGGCGTTTGACGCTGAGATGGAACGCCGCAGGGAGGTGGCCCCCGCAGACGATGACTCCTCCGATATCTCATGGTCATTTGATGAATCTAATGCGCCTACCCCGGAGGAGAAGGCGGCGGAGCAAAGGGCATTAGTCGACTCATTCGAGATGCTCAAGAAGGCCGAGGATGCCGCTAACGAGACACTGCGGCGGTGCCTGCTAGAGGACGCGGCGGCGCATCGAGCTCTAGCAGCTGCACGGCTGGCGGCGGAGAAGCAGACGAGGGAGGGACGCAATGACAGGGCCGGGCCGTCGGGCAGCAAGTAGTCTAGGCTTGTACCAACTGTAGTTTATAGTACATTATGCCTTTTAAATATTATTGGAAAATAAAAAATGGGTCGCCACGCTGGGAACACACCCAGACGCAAACAGACGAGCGGTTAAAATATGTCCGCGAGGCGACGGAAACAGACGCGCGCGACCACTTTTGGGCGTCCGATATTCGTCGCCCCGTTGGAGATGTCCTTAGGAGAAAAATTATGTCCTTCATGTTCATATAGTTATGAGCTAGATAAACACCCGTTAGAAAAACAACAGTTCTCTATCTCAGTATATTTTTATTAGCATTATTTCTAGTTCCTAAATGCTCTCCTATAATTCTGGACAAGATATGATCTTCGGTGCTACTATTTCCATCCCAAAGCTCAAAGTTTTTTTTTAAAAAAAAATCAAATCAAGTAAAGTTTGACCAAACTTTAAAAAAATGTATCAACAAATAACTGACTCGACCGGCGAAACAGCCGTTGATCGGTCAGATGCCACGACAACACACCTATCTCGGCCCTCTAGCCGGCCAGGTGAGGTCCAGGTGCTCCATGACTTCATTCTTGACAAAATAATAGCAAAGAAAAAAATCCCAGATCCTTTTGTGTTTGCGAAAGTTTCTGAAAGTCAAAAATACGAAAACGGGGTTTTCCTGCCCCCACATGATTATAATACAAATAAATATGATATTATAGGAAAATCCATAAAATCATTCTAAATCATGATTACAACACCTCATATAAATAACTATTGATGGAATAACACAATAAACTACAAAGAACGTAGCTTCATTTTTAATGTATCACTATCCAAACTTCAAACAAATTAGGATTTCATATGTCGAGAGATTTTACTAACTCGCCAACATCCAAAATATTCCTAAAGACTCAAAAAATATCAAGAAAAAAATCAAAGAGCCCATTTTTGAATCACAACGCAGAATCTGTCCAGAAAATAGTTTTTGGAAAACGTAATTATTTAGACCAATTAGAAGTGGCAGGTATTCTTTCCTAATTATTTGCGTACAGAGGGCAAAAGTTTGTAATAATAAAATAGAAATCTCAGCCCCATCGGAATTACTAGTAAAACATAAAAATATTTTCGTGGACGTGAACATGCAGAAATCTACAACTCCCATATGTATTATCTAAAACTCATTGATTTTATAGAAACTCCAGTAAGAAAATCAAAACATAAACTCATTTGCTACAGAAAGAACTCATAAGAAAAACCAAATAAAAACAACGGGATTATGTTTAATTTATGGCCATATATCTAGGCTTCATACCCTTATTTTCAAGAGGGGTAGAGACCATGTGAGCACTTCACCTTGTTGACTACCTATTTTCTTTATCGGGAAGTGTTCCATGCCCTTCTTATGAGGGGACTTAAACTTCACAATGCCCTCCTTCGAATCAATGATAGTCCTGTGGTTCCCAAAAAAATGGTATACCAACTATTATAGGACTAGAGAAATTGCTTCCCATATCCATTACAATAAAATCTATGTGCAAAGAAGTTATATGCAAATCAACCATGCCATTATCAACTCTACCTAAGGTATTCTTGGTAGATGTATTAGAAATTAAGAGGTCAATATCACATTTTTCTATGGCACATATTTCTAGTTGATCATATAGTTCTTTAGATATTGCAAAAACATTGGATCATGGATCTAGAATAGCATGATAAGTAACTTTTCCAATAGTAATCTGTAGCTTTGGGATCCATATATCCCAAATCTTAGGTGGTATCATGGCTTCTCTATTGTATTTGTCAATCTATCATTTGTTTAAGCACACAATTTTCAATATAACAACCAAAATCAGCTTGATGAACATTAAAAGAAGGATCATCAACAATGTTTTGCAAGATGGACATAAGTGTTTACAAGCTACACTTATCAAGATCAAGTAAAGGTTCAATAATGGTATCACTAAGCATCTTACTTTATTCTAATTGTTTATAACAATCATTATAAGGTTCATCGTATAGTTCTGATTGTTCAATACTATCTCCAATCTTAGTTTCAATAATAAATTGTCAAGTAAAACATGAGCATATGCAGTAGTCATACTCATAAATGCTTTTCCACATTCATTATCTAAAAGTGTAAGGATTTCATATTTAAGCTTCCATAAAAATCATTTAATATCATCCAATCTCTAAGACGATGTTCAATCCCATATATAAGTTCTCTAAACCTATCCCAAGCTGAAGTAAACTAGATATGAAGGAAACCTGGGAGATAAGTTGCATGACCCAGTAGGCCCGCGAGTTCCTAACCGACTCACCTTATTCAATGTAGACCCTAGCCGGGGGTTCTTTTATAAACCCCCACCTAGGAACCATAGAGGGAGGATTCCACCTTCATCTGATCCTGCGAGTCGCCATAGCCAATTTGCAACCCATTGTAACACTACAATCCATACATACAAGCAGGAAGTAGGCATTTTAGAGTAGCCGCGTCCCCCAAAGCGCCACCCAAAGAGATTTGGGGCGCGTCAGACGTTTGACCGCTTCCAGCCGCACGCCCCATAGACCTTTTCCGTCCAGCGTGGTTCGTGCCCCGAGCCCATCTCCACTACACAAGGGACGCTGCAAGGGCACTGGGAGGAACCAAACCCGCGTCATGTGTGGCAGGTAAGTCTCATCAACGACGCATATTGTTGCGCACCGTCTCCTACCTATGGCCAACGCATAGCGAGGCTCGTGTCCTGTCTAGCTTGTCGGCGTTAATGCACGCCATCGCCCCATCGCCTGCCTCCGTCGTATAAATTAGGGTGCTCGCTCATCATCTCTCTCACACAACCGTAGCGACACACATCCAGAAACCCTAGCCGCCGCCACTCAACTCGATCTCTCCATAGGCGCTTCATGGTGGGTTCAACTGGCTGCCGACGAGGTCGCATACGCGGCCGCCGCGGCCGTGGCACAGCAGGGCTGTTATGATGCACGCTCCCCATTGTCCGAGGAAGAGGAGTGCCCCATGACAATTACTTTGAGTTCGTCATCCTCATCAACGACGACAATTTCAGCAAGAAGAAGCTCCCGAGCAAGTTTGCCGAATTTCTCACCGGAGGCAAGTTGCGGCTTCTGCCGGTGGACCGTGGAGGTATTTCTCGACGGGGAAGGCAAGATGTACCTCCACACCAGCTGGAAGAAGTTCGCCTGCGCCCACGATGTCGAGGCCGGCTTCTTGGTGAACTTCTTCTACGAAGGAGACGATAAGATGCACGTCAAGGTGTTCGACAATGAGTCTTGCCATATCCATTACCACGACGACGACTCGGGTGACGACAGCAACAACGACGGCAGCGAAGAAGATGAATGTAAGCAGGACCTCTAGTCTAGGTTTTTATATAAAAAATTGTTTGAGGGTCGCGTTCAACGGATGCGGCTAGAGAGGGAGCCCCAAGCGCGTCACCAAGGTGCACCGATCCTACGCTTTTGGCCGACACGATTTAGGGGACGTAGCTGGTGATGCTCTTACTTTCCGAAGTCGCTGAACCTAGGTAAACCATAATCTTCATGCAATCTCGATCCGTATGTGACTATATCTCCCTTGCTCCGCACCACTGAAATGGTATCCCTGCAGTATCTATTACCCTTAGTGTACATTTTCGAAGGAATATACATTTTGTGGTACCTTCTCCTATAGGTTGCTCTTGCTATAGCTACGACAACGTGTTAGTGATGGAAACTTTTTTAACTTGTTGTATTGATGCTACTGTACTAAAATCTGTGTTATACAAGGATTGGATGGAACCACGACGGGTTGTTTTCGGACCCTTAACAAATTGCACTTAACAAGATGAAGAGATTCTGCATAAAACTGCAGAGGGACATAGATGGTTGTGGTCCATCCGTTTATCATCGATGGCAGCAGAGCTAATCATGTAAAACGGAAGCACATGGAGGTCCTTGGCAGCTTCCGGAACGGCGGCGGCAACAGAGGACGTGGTCCGCGACCCAGAAGACACCACTCCTTCTCTTAGAGGACGTGACCGATGTGCGCCAGGCAAGCGGCAGTGCTGAGGTCGAGCTCGGCGACCGGACCAACACGGGCTCCTGCTCCTTGCCTCCTTCTCTTGGAGGACGCGGCCGGCATGCGCCGGAGCTGCGCCAACGCAGAGCCGCAGAGGTCGAGCACCCGCGACCAGGACGGAACAGGAGCTGGTTGGGAGCGACATCGCCGGCGTGGTTGAGTGATGTGCCTGCCGGCGAGCTTCGCGGACGAACGGAAATGGCGAGCATGTTTTTCCTATCAGTTTCATCGAACTGAACTTCGGGCCAAGTCGCGTAGTTGTGTTTTCAGGGGACACTTTCTGCTGCCGTCAGATGGGGTGCCTTTGGTAGATTGCATGTCCCTTGGCTCGCATCAACCTAGTTTTTTTCGGCTCGGTTGATTACCTGGTCGACGCCGCGTTCTTGCAGGAACCGGTTCTCAAAGCACCCTCGGGCCAGGCCTTGAAGGAACGTCCGGTTCGGTCGTTTCTAGCGAGCCACCTCTGTTTCCGCAGAAGTGGAGAACGCGACGTCCTCGCAGAGCCACCGCGGGAGATGGCGGGAGGTCGCGCGGGACGGCGAAATCTCGGCGCCATGAATTCGGTCACCGCGCTTGAATTTTTGCCACCATATATAGGGGCGGCTCTCTCACCTGCAAATCCAAATCCCACACTTCCCCCCATTTCGAGCTCATCCAGCATCCCCGATCTAGCGACATGGCTGGCTCTACCTCACCCGCACGGCCGGCGAGGCTTGCGGCGGCGGCTGTGGTGGCGACTACTGGCCGCGGAGGATGGTCGTCTTCTTCGTCTCTGTCGATGACTTTGGTTGTGGTAAGCTTCTGCAAACCCTAGCCTTAGATCTAGATCTTATGGATACACAACCGGGGTCTGAACGAATTCATTGTAGGACATTCCTTCGTCGCCGGTGGAGGTTGTGGAGGTTTCCAGGTTTCGTCTAACTCTAAGACTGGGACGGTGGTGCTGCCTGCATCTTCCACTGGGACGGTGGTGCTGCGTGCATCTTCGCCATGGTCCCCTGCTTCCCCTACCTCGTTGCTGCGTGTGGCTCCTTTGACTGTAAGGCCGATCTTACCTACCTCGTTGTTCTTTGATGTGGTACTGGTAGTTCATAGATCTGCTAGTGCTTAAGGATGTCCATGTGGTAGTTCATTGATCTGCTAGTGTTTGTCATGTAGGCGATCATACTTTTGGGCTCCACGATGCATGCTGCGCCAGCCGTGAATGCTCAGCCATCTCGATAGCAAGCAAACCAGCCATGGTTTGGAAACCCGAGCTATCGAGTTTGTGCTTGAACTCTGTTGGTTCAGCTCGTCCGTAGCGGCGTCTGCTTCAACATGGGATTCAAGGAGCAGCAGATGAAGAAGGTAGCCGCGGATGTTCTTGCATTTGCCGGCGTACATGTCACCGCTCTTCAGCTGTACAACCACATCAGCTGGAGGACGAAGTGGAGCGTCATCATGAAGATGAAATCCGATCGCATTCTGGACTGGAGCAAAGATGCTTGCTGCTTCTACGGCGGTGATGAAGGGGCGGCGGATGAGTACATCCTGGTACGAATCCTCATTGAGCTCCTGCATAGATCTGAAAGTATATACATGTCAATGTCGTCCGCACTAACAGGTGTTCCTTGTCGATTGCAGCGGTACCCGAAGCACCGTCGATGCGTCGGCACCCCGATCACCAACTACGCTCGGATGAAGACGATCTTCACTCCCCGGTTCGTCTGCAAGGCGCAGCTGTTCCAGCCTAACTTGCTGGTCAGGACTATATATCGACTTCATTGCAGACAATGAAGCCGAGTATGCCGCCTACCGTAAGCTGCAGCCATCGGAGAGGAGGAGCTGGCTTAGCACCTGGCTCCGCAACCAGTTTCCTGCTTAGTGCTTCTGCTTCCTGCTTCCTTCTCATGATCCGCTGATTTTGGGAGGTGATCTTGTATCCCTCCATTAGCTAGGGCTTGCTACAACCTAATCCCCGATTTGTAATGATGAACTTGTTCGAGGTGGTATATACTAACCCCTTGTGACGAACCTGTGATGCATCATGAAGTAGTTGCTTCGTTCGTGATGCATCGCCCACTAAGTACTAGATGCCGTGTATTAGCAGCATCTTTTCTGATGAACGGAATCTCATGTGTGATGTTATTCAGTACTGGGTAACCTCACCACTCTAAGTGAAGGGGTTACCACAACACTGAGCTATCTGCAACCAAACAGGCTGTTGGCTGCACGACCTGGAAAGAATGGGCTGGAAACGGGCAACCAAACGATGGGGCATGGGTTCCTTCTCCGGCGCGCAAAAGGCCGCACAGGTTCCCGCCAAAAGTGACCGATGGCCCGTTCACGATGCGCAATGGCTCCCATCTCGCTGGCACGGGCATGCAGGAATTCGGCCTAGGCAACCCAACGCGCCCATGCTGAATGGACGGACGACAACCATACAGTTGTGTTTTCAGGGGACTCTTTGTCCAGGATCTCGTTCGAGCGCACTGCGCACAGTAGACGGCGTCTCCGGTGTCGTCGTGGAAGTGGTTCAAAACACACTACGGGTGCGTTTGGTGGCCTGCATACGCATTGGCTTGCATCGGGCTAACAATTTTCGGCTCGTTTGGTCGCCTGGGCCGAGGCGCGTTGTTGCAAGAACCGATTCTCAAAGCAGCGTCGGGCCAGGCATTGGAGGAACGCCCCGTTCGGGAGTTTCTCCAGAGACATGCCCTTTCTCGCGCCACTTTGGCTCGAGCTATGCAACCACTGATGTTGCTTAGGCCCACTCTCCCTTACACTACTCCACACACACTCTTTCAAATCAACACAAACATAGACCGAATCGAAATAAGATGTACACGAAAAAGATGTGTGTCAATGATACGAACCAATTCCCACAATCGGTTTCGAGTTTCGTCAGTCGTAAATCGTCATTTTCGTGTATGAAGTTTTAAGAGAATTTTGTCAAATTTGTCGCACACGCTCAACCATTTGAGATTTCCTTTCAGGAGTAGGTTGACCTCACCATTCCGCATAATTTTCATGTTGACAGGTTTTTGTTTCGGTGTACATACGCTGATAGATAAATGACTCATAAAATATACTGTAATATGTACGTGTGTGACTAAGGTTTGGAGTACTTTTGCTCAACTTCTGGCTCGCCATCCTCATGGATGACGACGTGGTGATGATAGGTGACAAGTGAGACATGATAATCCATGGTGGTGGAGTCATGGTGGTGTTCGTCTTCGTGGTCGGCGACGTGGTGTGACCGATGTGACCGACGGTGTCATGGTGATGTTCGTCTTCGTGGTCGGTGACGTGCCCATGCTTGTGACCGGCATCACCGACGGTGTCATGGTGGTGTTTTTCTTTGTGGTCGGTGACGTGCCCATGCTTGTGACCGCGTGACCGGCGGTGTCCTGGTGGTGTTCGTCTTCATGGTCGGCGACATGGTGATGCTTGTGACTGGCGTGAAAGATGGTGCTATGGCGGTCTACATCTTCGCGGCGTGCACATGCTTCTGACCAGCGTGACCGACGGTGTCATGGTGCTCTTCGTCTTCGTGGTCGGGCGACGTAGTGACGATTTTGACCAGCGTGATCGGCGGTACCATGGTGGTGTCTGCTTTCGTGATTGCCAACGTGCCGAAGCTCGTGAACGGCGACGTGAGGCTTTGTAATATGTGAGAAGGTGAGAGGTAATGTCACCATATGGATAAATGGTGAGGTTATTACTAGGCTCGTATGTAACCAAACAGACTGAACCCTTCGTTTTTGCTGGGCCAAAAAATTCTGCACAGCTGGTCAAATAACAGCTCAAAGCTGCACCGTGACCTTTCCGGAACAAGATGAGGATTTTACCTGCTCGGCCGAACCAATCGTCGGCCGCCCACCAAACAGTCCCGACCTAACTCTAACGAACCATGTGACAAATCTAAATAGTCAACGCGTTTACTGCTTAGCCTGAACAAACATAGCCCCGGACTCGGAACGACGTGCCATGCCAAACCGAAAGCGAGTCGTCAAGCCATGCCATGGCAGTAGTATAAACAGCCACAGACCGCGCGCACAGGCCGCCAGAAACCCAAACCACCTCCACAACACATGGAGAACTACGAGCGGCTCGAAAAGCTCGGCGAGGGCGCCGCCGGCGTCGTCTACAAGGCCCGGGACCGCCGCACCGGCGCCATCGTCGCCATGAAGCGCCTCCGCCCCGCCGGCCGCGACTACGGCCAGCTCTCGGAGGACCTGGGCCGCGAGGTGGGCTGCCTCATGGCGTGCCGCGGCCACCCGAGCCTCGTCGAGATACGGGCCGCCGGCCGCGATGCCTCCAACGCGTTCCTCGTGATGGAGTACGTCGGCCCGAGCCTGGCGCATGTCATGCGGGAGCGCGGAGGCGGCTTCGCGAGGCCGTTCCCCGAGGACCAGGCGCGCCGGCTCATGCGGCAGCTCCTGGACGGCGCCGCGGCCATGCACGGCCTCGGCGTCCTGCACCGCGACCTCAAGCCGGACAACGTCCTCGTTGACGCGCACGGCAACCTCAAGATCTGCGACTTCGGCCTGTCGCGCTTCGCCGCCCCCACGGGAGCCGCGCCCTACACGGCGTCGATGGTCACGCGGTGGTACCGCGCGCCGGAGCTCCTGCTGGGGTCGCGGGAGTACGACGCGGGGGTGGACACGTGGGCGCTTGGGTGCATCATGGCCGAGCTCCTCGCCGGCGCGCCGCTGTTTCCCGGCAGGACGGAGATGGACCAGCTCAACTTGGTGTTCGACACTGTCGGCACGGGCGACATGACGAACTGGCCTGCCTTCGTGCGTCTCCCACGCGCCGGCTCGCCGCTTTGTTACCAGAAAAGGCCGCCCAGCCGGCTCCGGGAGATGTTCCCGGCATTGTCGTCCGCCGGACTCGACGTCCTCAGCGGGCTGCTGGCCTGCAGGCCGGACAGGAGGCTCACCGCGGCGGACGCGCTCCGGCGTCCCTGGTTTACCGACGCCGAGTCGCCTGACCAAGCACGTAACGCGTGCGGCGCCCGATTCAGCGAGCGTGTCGGCGGCGTTGCTGATGCAATCCTTGTATAGAAAACTGTACAAGTGATCATTCAAGATTCGTTGTAACTGAGAGTGTATTGGATTGGTGGCGGCTTCGTGTCCATGTTGGACCAATTTTATTGATTGATGATAGTCTTGTGCTGCGTCGTTGCTTTCAGGTTGGTAGGACTCATGGTGAAGTGGCACGATTTCCTTGCGGCCTTCCCTGGTTCCTTTAACTTTTTTTCATGGTGTCTTTCCAAGCAATCACGACAAACGTCTTGTACTATAGAGTATTATAAATATAAATTATAACTCTAAAATTAACTAAAAAATTATAAATATAAATTATATCATTGGATTCATATTTGAAAAAAATATAATTTTTTGACAAAAAAATTATATTTTGTTAGTTAATTTTATGGTCAAAGTTGATCTCAAATTTTGAGGAGGCCTTGTAATTGCTAGACACGTAGTTAATTTAGAGGGGGGGTTGCTTCAGTAGCGATCCTAGAACAGGCAGTTAATTGTCACTTTAACCTTAGAGCATCTCTAGTCACATTCTCCGAAACGGCTCTCAAATCATGTCGGATTGAATGTTTAGGGGACGATGTTGCTTGGTGCCGCGTTTAGGACGCGTCTCTCCACAATCGCGCCCCCAAATGAGACCCTAAAGTTTGTTTATTTTCTTCTTTCGGTTAGACTATTTAAAAACACAACCAATTTATTAAACAAGCATATAAATAAATATGTTTGCTAAACATTCTCCAAATTAAAATATAACAAATCAACAACAAACTAAATAAGTTGGGCTAGATCAAGGCGCCGCCATATTTGCTGATAATCCGTTGATGCTCCACAGATGCTCAACGAGATCATGTCGAAGTTGATTGTGAACATTGCTATCACGGATCTCTGCGTGCATGACGAGGAAATTAGCAAAATCAGCAGGCACCTCGTGACCAACCTCCGCAAGAGGGCCCTGCCATTCATTGGGACCAACATGTGTCCTGACCCGAATCTTGCGGTCATCCTCGATGATCATGTTGGGCGTGATTATAAAAGCTAGCATCACCTGCCACATTTGGTCGTGAGACCATCTTAGCGCATGGTACCCGAACAATAGAAAATTGAGCTTGGAGCACACCAAATGCCCTCTCGACATCCTTCTGGCAAGCCTCCTGGCGTGAAGCAAATTGGCGATTCTTTTGACCTGATGGCACCCGGGATTGTTTTGACAAATGTCGCCCATTTTGAATATATACCATCAGCTAGATAATAACCTTTGGTATATTGGTGGTCATTGATCTCATAATTGCATGGTGGAGAATGACCTGTCACTAGTTTGGTAAACACCGGAGACCGCTGCAACGCGTTGATGTCATTGTGTGATCCCGCCATGCCAAAGAAAGGATGCCAAATCCATAAAGTTATAATCTGTCACAGCTTCAAGCACCACACTGAAATATCCAAGCAAACGAGCAGTTCTTCCATGACCAGTGCATACAATTCATGCTTTCAATCATCCCAGGGAATCTTCTCGCTACATTTTGGACCATGATCCCTGCAGCCAAGGTAGTCAGAATCCCGATCCTACTGCCAGAATCCTACGATTTGACGATCTTACATCACCGTATCGATCCAAATCCCACTATGAATCTCAAGAGCATAGAATCCATGTTGAGTCCCGATCCAAATCATAGAATCCTTTAGAATAATGTAGAATCTCGATCCCTTTTATGGATTTTTCCGATTCTACTAAATCATTATTTTTCCCATCCGTAAAACCATACAAGAATAATACTTAAACATCCCAAGCCCTTTTCACATGCTTTACTACCCTTTATTTACCTACCAAATCTCAAATGATCTATCGTTAGAATATTATTGCTAGAAAATTTATGTATTATAATTTTTATCTCTATTATACTATTACACAAACTTTCTATGTGATAAAAAGATATTCTCTGAGTAAGTATTGTAGGATCTCAGATTCTACGATTCGATACCACGACTCGATCCTGCCTCACGAAAATCGAGCCGACTCCGAATTCCGACTCTGACTCAGCCTCTGCTTTAGTTGGTCCTCTCAAGTATTACTTGCCAAAGTTACCCACCATAACTCGGAAAAACTTATACATGCACTGAAAGAACACGGATGTCGCCTAGAGGGGGGGGGGGGGGGGGGGAAGAGGCGATTTAAACTTTTACGAGATGGGCTTAACAAATGCGGAATAAAACATTTTCGAGTAGGCATTTTTGAGTATCCACGTCCTCCAAAGCGCCACCTAAAGAGATTTTGGACGCGTCAGACGTTTGACCGCTCCTAGCCGCACGTCCTATAGACTTTTTCCGTCCGGCGTGATCCACTACGGTATCTGGCACCCCAAGCCCATCTCCACTACACAAGGCACGTTGCAGGGGCAACCTGCCCGGCCGAACCAAGCGTCGGCCGCCCACCAAACAGTCCCGTCCGACCTAACTCTAACGAACCATGTAACAAATCTAAATAGTCAACGCGTTTACTACTGGTTAGCCTGACAAGCTTCGACCCGGACTCGGAATGGGCGACCAAACCGAAAGCGAGTCGTCAAGCATTGGCATGGCAGTAGTATAAACAGCCACGACCGCGCGCACAGGCCGCCAGAAACCCAAACCACCTCCACAACACATGGACAACTACGAGCGGCTCGAAAAGCTCGGCGAGGGCGCCGCCGGCGTCGTCTACAAGGCCCGGGAGCGCCGCACCGGCGACATTGTCGCCCTCAAGCGCCTCCGCCCCGCCGGCCGCGACGACGGCCAGCTCTCGGAGGACCTCCGCCGCGAGCTGGGCTGCCTCATGGCGTGCCGCGGCCACCCTAGCCTCGTCGAGATACGGGCCGCCGGACGCGATGCCTCCAACGCGTTCCTCGTGATGGAGTACGTCGGCCCCAGCCTGGCGCAGGTCATGCGGGAGCGCAGCGGCGGCTTCGCAAGGCCGTTCCCCGAGGCCGACGCGCGCCGGCTCATGCGGCAGCTCCTCGACGGCGCCGCGGCCATGCACGCCCTCGGCGTCCTGCACCGCGACCTCAAGCCCGACAACGTCCTCGTCGACGCGCACGGCAACCTCAAGATCTGCGACTTCGGCCTGTCGCGCTTCGCCGCCCCTACTACGGGCGCGCCATACACGGCGCCCGTGGTCACGCGGTGGTACCGCGCGCCGGAGCTCCTGCTGGGGTCGCGGGAGTACGACACGGGGGTGGACACGTGGGCGCTCGGGTGCATCATGGCCGAGCTCCTCGCCGGCGCGCCGCTGTTTCCCGGGAGGACGGAGATGGACCAGCTCAACCTGGTGTTCGACACGGTCGGCACGGGCGACATGACGGACTGGCCTGCCTTCGTGCGTCTCCCACGCGCCGGCTCGCCGCTTTGTTACCAGAAAAGGCCGCCCAGCCGGCTCCGGGAGATGTTCCCGGCATTGTCGTCCGCCGGACTCGACGTCCTCAGCGGGCTGCTGGCCTGCAGGCCGGACAGGAGGCTCACCGCGGCGGACGCGCTCCGGCGTCCCTGGTTTACCGACGCCGAGTCGCCTGACCAAGCACGTAACGCGTGCGGCGCCCGATTCAGCGAGCGTGTCGGCGGCGTTGCTGATGCAATCCTTGTATAGAAAACTGTACAAGTGATCATTCAAGATTCGTTGTAACTGAGAGTGTATTGGATTGGTGGCGGCTTCGTGTCCATGTTGGACCAATTTTATTGATTGATGATAGTCTTGTGCTGCGTCGTTGCTTTCAGGTTGGTAGGACTCATGGTGAAGTGGCACGATTTCCTTGCGGCCTTCCCTGGTTCCTTTAACTTTTTTTCATGGTGTCTTTCCAAGCAATCACGACAAACGTCTTGTACTATAGAGTATTATAAATATAAATTATAACTCTGAATTTAACTAAAAAAATTATAAAAATAAATTATATCATTGGATTCATATTTGAAAAAAATATAATTTTTTGACAAAAATTATATTTTGTTAGTTAATTTTATGGTCAAAGTTGATCTCAAATTTTGAGGAGGCCTTGTAATTGCTAACAGAGGTAGTACACCTCAGTAGCGATCCTAGATACGCAGTTAATTTTGAGGACACCACTCATTGAGACCAACATGTGTCCAGATCCGAATCTTGCGGTCATCCTCGATGATTATATTGGGCATGATCACAAAAGCCTACATCACCAGCCATATTTGGTCGTGAGACCATCTTAGTGCATGGTACCCGAACAATAGCAAATTGAGCTTAGAGCACACCAAATGCCTTCTCGACATCCTTCCGGCAAGCCTCCTAGCATGAAGCAAAGTGGCGATTATTCCGGACGTCCGCAGAGACGCATCCGGGCATCTCCAGCGGCGCGACGCAAACGGTCGCTGAGCGACCATTTTCGTCCGCCGTGACCGGAAATGCGTCTGGGGCCTGTTCCAGCGAGGCGACGCAAAGTGACCGGGCCGTCCGCGGAGACGCAAACCTGGCCCAAATATGCGCCTCGGATGCGTCTCTGCGGACGTCCGGAAACGTCCGCTCGCGTCTGGCGGACGTTTGGGCGGGCCCGCCTGGCAGCGATCCTGCGTCGATGCGTCTTCTCAAATGCGCCGCCGACGCAAAGTTGTGTCGCTCGGCACTCGCGCCACGTTAATGGCGACGATGCCTCGGCCGCCGAGCGGCCGCCCACCTCCGCCAACCACGTTAATGGCGACGCCACGCGTCCCGCGGCCACCGCATGCCGCCGGCCTATATAAAGGGAGCGCGCGTTCTTCTTCCTCATCCACTCCTCCAAAGAAACCCTAGCCGCCACAAAGCTCGAGCGTAGCGCCGCCTAGGTGTTCCTGCGACGCAGCCAAGCCCGCGAGGAAGTCCATGGCCGGTCCTGGTGGCTGGCGAGGCGGTCAAGGCCGCGGCCACAGGCGCCCCGTGGCCGGGGCGGGGGCCGCCGTGGTGGAGCAGCTACGGCCCCACGCTCGCCGTCGCTGCGCCCTCCTCGTCCTCGCAGGAGGAGCGCGCGCCGAGTTCCTCCTGCGCATCGACGACGACCCACTCGCCATCAAGCGGCTACCGGACAAGTTCGCCGAGTTCGTCGACGGCGTCGAGCCGGCGCACTTGCGGCTACGGGAGGCCAGCTGCAACTTCGCCGCTGGACCGTGGAGGTTCCGTTCGACGGGCGAGGGCAAGATGTACCTGCACATGGGGTGGGACAAGTTCGCTCGTGACCTCGACCTCGAGCCCGGCTGCCAGCTCACCTTCCTCTACGAGGGGGACGGCGAGATGATCGTCAAGGTGTTCGACGATACAGCCTGCCGCAGGCACTACCACACCGACGACTCCGGCTCCGACACCGATAGTTAGAACGTTGAGTGTTCTTTCTTTGCAGCGAATCTGGCTACGGGCCAGACAAAGCTAGTAGTCGAGGTTTCTGGATGTTCGCTTCATCGGTAGAACCAACAAGGGCACCATCTCCTCCCGCTGGATTTTCCAGTTTGGGTGATTGGGTGCCCTTGAATGTTGTTTCTTGGCAGCGAACATACGGAAATCAACACAACTGGCTTCTTTTTTTTTAAATTTATATTTGTGTCAACCATGGTTCAAACTATGTGTTAGTTTGTGTAAACCATGTTCCAAACTATGTGTTAGTTTGTGTAAAATCATGTTTCAAAATGTTATATTTGAAACTATGTTTAAATGGAGAAGAGGGAAAAAAGGAAAAAAATGCGTCGCCCCACTGGAGCAGACCCCAGACGCAAACGGACGCGCGGACAAAAACGGTCATTTTTGCGTCCGCAGCGCGACGCAAACGGACGCTCGCGGACATTAAAATGCGTCGCGCCGCTGGAGATGCCCTCCGAGGCGCATATTTGGGCCAGGTTTGCGTCTCCACGGACGGCCCGGTCACTTTGCGTCGCCCCACTGGAACAGGCCCCAGACGCATTTCCGGTCACGGCGGACGAAAACGGTCGCTCAGCGACCGTTTGCGTCGCGCCGCTGGAGATGCCCTAAACACCGGAGACCGCTGCAACACGTTGATGTCATTGTGTTATCCCGCCATGCCAAAGAAAGGATGCCAAATCCATAAGTTATAATCTGCCACAACTTCAAGCACCACACTGAAATATCCAAGCAAACGGGCAGTTCTTCCATGAACAGTGCATACAATTCATGCTTCCAATCATCCCAGGGAATCCTCTCGCTGCATTTTGGGCAATGATCCTTGCAGCCTCTTCTTTAGTTGGTCCTCTCAAGTATTACTTGCCAAACTTACCCACCACAACTCGGAAAAACTTATACATGCACTCAATGGTAGTAGACTCACTCATGCATAGGATAGTCATCATGTGTATCAGCAGATGCTCCGGATAAAAAAAAAACCTCATGGCGGCGGTGCACTTCTTAATCGATCAGAACCCGGCCGTGCCAACATCGTCGTGCTTCAACTTGAAGTAGGGGTCGATGTTTTTCTCTTCCTCCATCATTTCCACGATCATCTCGTCTTCGCTATCCATGTCTAAAGCAAAACAAATGGTCAAAATTTATCCGAGGAAGAGGAGGCAACGAACAGTGACGTGTCGCACCTACCAGACAAACCACCGAACACCTTTTGTGCGTAGAGGAGGGGCGGATTTTCCGGTGCGTTCTAGGACGCGTTGGCGAAGCGTCGGCAGCGAAAATGACGGCGATGGAGTCAATCGTCACAATTATTGGAAATATAAGCAATTTACCGCAAAATTTAATCCACGAAAACAGTAGATAAAACATGACTAAAATAACATGGATCAAACTAGTCATATGAAATGTTAGGCAATAGGAAAATATCATACGGAGTAGTGAATTTGAGGAGAGCATATCTACTCCAAATGCTAGAACAAGGAACTGAACGATGATCTGAAACATGAACCCAAACATAGGAGATATGAGTACCTATTGGACAGAAGCAGAAGCAGCAGCGTGACCATTGTTGGCGTTGTCCCCCATGTCGTTGAAGAGGTCGTCAATGTCCGGGAAGAAGTCGTCGTTGGGGAAGGTGTCGTCGGCGTCCGTGATGAAACCAGTGGTCGCGCGAAAGCGCTCCCCAAAAACCTTATCAACCTTCTCCCGTACAGGACTCGAAGCAGCGCGGTTCCGGAGGCCTACTATCCCGGCCGGTGGTGCACGCTGCAGGCCAGGATGGGAAAAACTTGAGCGGCGGCGCAAAGCTCTGGAACCAGGAGGTAGGCGCATAGGCAGTGGTGGCTATACCTGTGTATCTCTGGAGAGGAGCGAACTCTCTTTTATAGGCACAGAGGGAGGAGCTGAACATGCCACGCGAGGAGACGAAACAGAGGGTCAGGGAGATGAACCGAACATGCAGCAGCCGAAGCTGAACAGCCTTCGTATTCAAGACCCACTGAAAAAACATTTCAGATTCTTGCGTTTGTTAATATACCCGTTCATGTGTGGCAAAAAGAAAGAGAGAGAGGCTCTTGGCTCGAGACATTCCCGCAACCCGCGGCGCGGTGTGTGGTGACAAGGCGAGCGAGTGGCGGCGTTGTCGGAGGAGTGATGGCGTGTATTTCACACATTCGTTGGGAACCCCAAGAGGAAGGTATGATGCGCACAGAAACAAGTTTTCCCTCAGAAAGAAACCAAGGTTTATCGAACCAGGAGGAGCCAAGAAGCACGTTGAAGGTTGATGGCGGCGGGATGTAGTGCGGCGCAACACCAGAGATTCCAGCGCCAACGTGGAACCTGCACAACACAACCAAAGTACTTTGCCCCAACGAAACAGGTGAGGTTGTCAATCTCACCGGCTTGCTGTAAAAAAGGATTAACCGTATTGTGTGGAAGATGATTGTTTGCGAGAGAAAACGAGTAAAACAAGTATTGCAGACAGATTTGTGTTTCGGTATTAAAGAATGGACCGGGGTCCACAGTTCACTAGAGGTGTCTCTCCCATAAGATAAAAGCATGTTGGGTGAACAAATTACGGTCGGGCAATTGACAAATAGAGAGGGCATAACAATGCACATACATGTCATGATAAGTATAGTGAGATTTAATTGGGCATTACGACAAAGTACATAGACCGCCATCCAACCGCATCTATGCCTAAAAAGTCCACCTTCGAGGTTATCGTCCGAACCCCCTCCAGTATTAAGTTGCTAACAACGGACAATTGCATTAAGTATGGTGCGTAATGTAATCAACAACTACATCCTCGGACATAGCGCCAATGTTTTATCCCTAGTGGCAACGAGCACAACACAACCTTAGAACTTTATCGTCATCGTCCCAGGTGTCAATGCGGGCATGAACCCACTATCGAGCATAAATACTCCCTCTTGGAGTTAAGAGCAAAAACTTGGCCAGAGCCTCTACTAATAACGGAGAGCATGCAAGATCATAAACAACACATATGTAATAACTTGATAATTAACATAACATGGTATTCTCTATCCATCGGATCCCGACAAACACAACATAGAGTATTACGAGATAGATGATCTTGATCATGTTAGGCAGCTCACAAGATCCAACAATGAAGCACAATGAGGAGAAGACAACCATCTAGCTACTGCTATGGACCCATAGTCCGGGGGTGAACTACTCACTCATCACTCCGGAGGCGACCATGGCGGTGTAGAGTCCTCCGGGAGATGAATCCCCTCTCCGGCGGGGTGCCGGAGGAGATCTCCGAGAATCCCCCGAGATGGGATTGGCGGCGGCGGCGTCTGCGGAAGGTTTTCCGTATCGTGGTTTTTCGCATCGGGGGTTTCGCGACGGAGGCTTTAAGTAGGCGGAAGGGCGAGTCGGAGGGCCGACGAGGGGCCCACACCATAGGGCGGCGTGGGCCCCCTCCGGCCGCGCGGCCCTATGGTGGCGGCGCCTCGTCGCCCCACTTCGTATCCCTTTCGGTCTTCCGGAAGGTTCGTGGCAAAATAGGACCCCGGGTCTTGATTTCGTCCAATTCCGAGAATATTTCGTTACTAGGATTTCTGAAACCAAAAACGGAAGAAAACGACAAGCGGCTCTTCGGCATCTTGTTAATAGGTTAGTTCCGAGAAAATGCACGAATATGACATAAAGTGTGCATAAAACATGTAGGTATCATCAATAATATGGCATGGATCATAAGAAATTATCGATACGTCGGAGACGTATCAGCATCCCCAAGCTTAGTTACGCTCGTCCCGAGCGAGGTAAAACGATAACAAAGATAATTTCGAAGTGACATGCCATCATAACCTTGATCATACTATTTGTAAACATATGTAATGAATGCAGCGATCAAAACAATGGTGATGACATGAGTAAACAAGTGAATCATAAAGCAAAGACTTTTCATGAATAGTACTTCAAGACAAGCATCAATAAGTCTTGCATAAGAGTTAACTCATAAAGTAATAAATCAAAGTAAAGGTATTGAAGCAACACAAAGGAAGATTAAGTTTCAGCGGTTGCTTTCAACTTGTAACATGTATATCTCATGGATAATTGTCAACATAGAGTAATATAACAAGTGCAATATGCAAGTATGTAGGAATCAATGCACAGTTCACACAAGTGTTTGCTTCTTGAGGTGGAGAGAGATAGGTGAACTGACTCAACATAAAAGTAAAAAGAATGGTCCTTCAAAGAGGAAAGCATCGATTGCTATATTTGTGCTAGAGCTTTTATTTTGAAAACATGAAACAATTTTGTCAACGGTAGTAATAAAGCATATGAGTTATGTAAATTATATCTTACAAGTTGCAAGTCTCATGCATAGTATACTAATAGTGCCCGCACCTTGTCCTAATTAGCTTGGACTACCGGATCTTTGCAATGCACATGTTTTAACCAAGTGTCACAATGGGGTACCTCCATGCCGCTCTGTACAAAGGTCTAAGGAGAAAGCTCGCATTTTGGATTTCTCGCTTTTGATTATTCTCAACTTAGACATCCATACCGGGACAACATGGACAACAGATAATGGACTCCTCTTTAATGCATAAGCATGTGACAACAATTATTATTCTCATATGAGATTGAGGATATATGTCCAAAACTGAAACTTCCACCATGAATCATGGCTTTAGTTAGCGGCCCAATGTTCTTCTCTAACAATATGCATGCTCCAACCATTAAGGTGGTAGATCTCTCTTACTTCAGACAAGACGGACATGCATAGCAACTCACATGATATTCAACAAAGAATAGTTGATGGCGTCCCCATAAGCATGGTTATCGCACAACAAGCAACTTAATAAGAGATAAAGTGCATAAGTACATATTCAATACCACAATAGTTTTTAAGCTATTTGTCCCATGAGCTATATATTGCAAAGGTGAATGATGGAATTTTAAAGGTAGCACTCAAGCAATTTACTTTGGAATGGCGGATAAATACCATGTAGTAGGTAGGGATGGTGGACACAAATGGCATAGTGGTTGTCTCAAGGATTTTGGATGCATGAGAAGTATTCCCTCTCGATACAAGGTTTAGGCTAGCAAGGTTATTTGAAACAAACACAAGGATGAACGGTGCAGCAAAACTCACATAAAAGACATATTGTAAACATTATAAGACTCTACACCGTCTTCCTTGTTGTTCAAAACTCAATACTAGATATTATCTAGACTCTAGAGAAACCAAATATGCAAACCAAATTAGCAAGCTCTAAGTGTTTCTTCATTAATGGGTGCAAAGTATATGATGCAAGAGCTTAAACATGAGCACAACAATTGCCAAGTATCAAATTATCCAAGACATTTTTAGAGTTACTACATGTAGTATTTTCCAATTCCAACCATATAACAATTTAACGAAGAAGAAACTTCGCCATGAATACTATGAGTAGAGCCTAAGGACATACTTGTCCATATGCTACAGCGGAGCGTGTCTCTCTCCCACAAGGTGAATGCTAGGATCCATTTTATTCAAACAAAACAAAAACAAAAACAAACCGACGCTCCAAGCAAAGTGCACAAGATGTGACGGAATAAAAATATAGTTTCAGGGGAGGAACCTGATAATGTTGTCGATGAAGAAGGGGATGCCTTGGGCATCCCCAAGCTTAGACGCTTGAGTCTTCTTAGAATATGCAGGGGTGAACCACCGGGGCATCCCCAAGCTTAGAGCTTTCACTCTCCTTGATCATATTGCATCATACTCCTCTCTTGATCCTTGAAAACTTCCTCCACACCAAACTCGAAACAACTCATTAGAGGGTTAGTGCACAATAAAATTAACATGTTCAGAGGTGACACAATCATTCTTAACACTTCTGGACATTGCATAAAGCTACTGGACATTAATGGATCAAAGAAATTCATCCAACATAGCAAAAAAGAGGCAATGCAAAATAAAAGGCAGAATCTGTCAAAACAGAACAGTCCGTAAAGATGGATTTTATTAGGCCACCAGACTTGATCAAATGAAAATTCCCAAATTGAATGAAAGTTGCGTACATATCTGAGGATCATGCACGTAAATTGGCTTAATTTTCTGAGCTACCTACAGGGAGGTAGACCCAGATTCGTGACAGCAAAGAAATCTGGAACTGCGCAGTAATCCAAATCTAGTACTTACTTTACTATCAAAGACTTTACTTGGCACAACAAAACATAAAACTAAGATAAGGAGAGGTTGCTACAGTAGTAAACAACTTCCAAGACTCAAATATGAAACAAACATACTGTAGTAAAAACATGGGTTGTCTCCCATAAGCGCTTTTCTTTAACGCCTTTCAGCTAGGCGCAGAAAGTGTAACTCAAGTGTTATCAAAGGGTGGTGCACCTACAGCGGGGTTTGGAGTTTTCTCAACCATGCATAGTATATTGGATACATAAGTTTCAGCGTCTCCCTTTTCATTAGTCTTGGGCTTGCTACTCTCATCGAACAAATTTTCAGGAACAAGCCAAGCATAGTTATGTTCTAGTGCATCATTCATAGCTAGGAGTTTACATGGTATTGGTGCTTTGATCTCCCCACCATCATTAATATTATTAGTATATTTCATTCTATACATATCCATTTTTTCAAGTGTTCTTTTAAAGTCGGTATAAAAGCCAAGCCTCTTATGCTTAATAAAAACTTTTCTAGCTTCTATAGCTATATCTTCAAATTCTCGCACTAAGACTTTTAGAACAAAATCTCTCTTCTCTCCCCGTTCCATATCAGAAAGTGTAAGAAACATGTGTTGTATCATGGGGTTGAGACTAATAAACCTAGCTTCCATTATGCGCACCAAACAAACAGAGGCATCTTCATAAGTAGGGACAGCTTTTGCAAGTGGTATATCTTTAAGGTCTTCATGCATACTAACATGGGTGAAAAATTCTTCTATATTATCTCTTCCAATTATAGACCCTTGTCCCACAGGTATATCTTTTACAGTAAAATTAAGAGGAAACATGTTGAAATAAGTAAAGGAAATCCAAGTAACTAATTTTTTTTGTGTTTTTAATATAGCAAACAAGACAGTAAATAAAGTAAAGCTAGCAACTAATTTTTTTGTGTTTTGATATAAGTGCAGCAAACAAAGTAGTAAATAAAATAAAGCAAGACAAAAACAAAGTAAAGAGATTGAGAAGTGGAGACTCCCCTTGCGGCGTGTCTTGATCTCCCCGGCAACGGCGCCGAGAAAATATGCTTGATGGCGTGTATTTCACACGTTCGTTGGGAACCCCAAGAGGAAGGTATGATGCGCACAGCAGCAAGTTTTCCCTCGAGAAAGAAACCAAGGTTTATCGAACCGGGAGGAGCCAAGAAGCACGTTGAAGGTTGATGGCGGCGGGATGTAGTGCGGCGCAACACCGGAGATTCCGGCGCCAACGTGGAACCTGCACAACACAACCAAAGTACTTTGCCCCAACGAAACAGTGAGGTTGTCAATCTCACCGGCTTGCTGTAACAAAGGATTAACCGTATTGTGTGGAAGATGATTGTTTGCGAGAGAAAACGAGTAAAACAAGTATTGTAGCAGATTTGTGTTTCGAGTATTAAAGAATGGACCGGGGTCCACAGTTCACTAGAGGTGTCTCTCCCATAAGATAAAAGCATGTTGGGTGAACAAATTACAGTCGGGCAATTGACAAATAGAGAGGGCATAACAATGCACATAGATGTCATGATAAGTATAGTGAGATTTAATTGGGCATTACGACAAAGTACATAGACCGCCATCCAACTGCATCTATGCCTAAAAAGTCCACCTTCAGGTTATCGTCCGAACCCCCTCCGGTATTAAGTTGCTAACAACGGACAATTGCATTAAGTATGGTGCGTAATGTAATCAACAACTACATCCTCGGACATAGCGCCAATGTTTTATCCCTAGTGGCAACAGACACAACACAACCTTAGAACTTTTCGTCACTCGTCCCGAGTGTCAATGCGAGGCATGAACCCACTATCGAGCATAAATACTCCCTCTTGGAGTTAAGAGCAAAAACTTGGCCAGAGCCTCTACTAATAACGGAGAGCATGCAAGATCATAAACAACACATATGTAATAACTTGATAATTAACATAACATGGTATTCTCTATCCATCGGATCCCGACAAACACAACATAGAGTATTACAGATAGATGATCTTGATCATGTTAGGCAGCTCAGAAGATCCAACAATGAAGCACAATGAGGAGAAGACAACCATCTAGCTACTGCTATGGACCCATAGTCCACGGGTGAACTACTCACTCATCACTCCGGAGGCGACCATGGCGGTGTAGAGTCCTCCGGGAGATGAATCCCCTCTCCGGCGGGGTGCCGGAGGAGATCTCCGAGAATCCCCCGAGATGGGATTGGCGGCGGCGGCGTCTCTGGAAGGTTTTCCGTATCGTGGTTTTTCGCATCAGGGGTTTCGCGACGGAGGCTTTAAGTAGGCGGAAGGGCAGAGTCGGAGGGCTGACGAGGGGCCCACACCATAGGGCGGCGCGTGCCCCCCTCTGGCCGCGCGGCCCTTGTTGACTGCCAAAACCCACCGGCGGGCAGCGGCCTTGTCAACACCGTAGAGCCGGGAAGAGCCTAGAGCTGCGGCTGGCTGAGACCCCTCCGAGCGACGGCCCGCAATGCTCTTCTGGTCACACGCGGCGATGCGAAGTGCAGGGCGTGCCACCTGACCTATACCTGGTCGGGAAGGTGATGGGGATGCCTCGCTTAGTTTCCTGCGGGGCATACATGTAAACATTAAATACGAGCCTCGATCGGCTCTCGGGTTATCTCGTGAATCGGCTCAAAGAGCCGATCCACCCATGATTCGTACGGGGTGCACGAATACTTGGTGGTCCTGCTTGATCAAGATAAAGCTAATGAGATCTACGACGATTTAGGGTTTTCACCGCATAATCGGATCATCCTACTCCGAGGTTGGGCCTCGCGGTCACGCACGGTGCTCGTAAGCCGATCCTAAACAAGGCCTAAAAACCAACATGAAGTTGATCCTCGGAACATCCTGTTTAGGACTTGCGAACGCCACCCCACGTGCCACTGGATCCTCCCCCCTTTGTAAGGCCTAACTATTGCAGATATTAAACTAATCCTTGTAGAACAAGGAGCAATCGTAACGGATCAGATCTACTAAATAATGATCAAGCGGGGTGCCGCCCCCACACCTGAGATAGGTGTGAGGGCGGCTAGATATGCAAGGGTTGCACTACGTAAGCATGCTTAAACGAAGAACAATGCTAACCCTAACACATCCATGATAACTACGTTGCTCGCCATCAAAAGCGCTTCGATACGAGCAACGCATGAACAACGTGGGGCTTGTGCTGCCTAGATCGCAAGATGCGATCTAGGCAGCATGTCGCTTACCTGATAGAAACCCTCGAAACGAAGGAGTTGGCGATGCGCCGAGATTGGTTTGTTTTGGGTTGAACGTGAGTTGTTGTTTATTCCATAAACCCTAGATACATATTTATAGTCCAGGGGACTTTCTAATGTGGGCGTGCACCAAACCGTGCACGGGTAAGATTCTACTTTCTAAACTAAGATGCAATCTAATATTTTACGAGATACAAGGGCAATGAAGCCCAACTTAGCATAACAGGCCGATTCACATAATTCTCCATGTATACTTCCTTTAAGCCCATCTTGATTGCGGCCCACCTCCGACTCGGTTAAATTCCGGTGATAACACATGCCCCCTGGTTTTGGAATTGGTAATTCCAAAATCACTCTGCTTTCCTTCGTCGGATCATGTCGTGGCAGAACCGTCGCAGTATCCCTCATGATGATGCCTTGCCTTCTCAACTTCTCCGCGTGACCTGGCAGTTTTTTTTTCTTTTTTTAGGCATCACTTCCTCGGAAACTGCTGTGGCATTGAATTTCCACTATATCCTCCTTCGATTTAACCGCTCTGAACAGTTCTCCTCTGTATCTCCTTCGCATTAGCACTCCAAAAGCCCTCCCAGCCACCATGTCTTCTTCCTCCTCTCGCCCCATCGGATCTTGCCAGCCAATCCTCCACGTCCCGTGAGCCGACGCCGGAGTACAACGTGGCGGCGGTCCACGCGGCCAACACCCGCCGCGCCATTGCGGCCGGGGAGGAGCCGGACCACAACTTCTCCATCCGGTCCGAGGACGACAAGTCCTCGACGGATGGGGAGAGCGACCTCCGCTTCCTCGCCGGCGGGGAATCGGAGGAGGAGAGCGATGACGATCGCTTCTCCCGGGATGACTTCACCTCCTCCGAGGGGGTGAAGGAGGAGGAAGAGGAGGAGGAGGACGGCGACGAGAGCTCCTCCGACGAGCCGCCGGCCAAGCGGTTCTGCCCTTGGCCGGGCAACCTTAGCGATTTCGACAGCGACGAGGACAACGCTGACGAAGAAGACGAAGACGACGAGGGCCCGGTCGGCGGCCATTGGAGCGACGACGAGCCCGCCGGGAGTAGCGCCGACAGTGGCGACGACGGCGACGACGAGGGCAGTGATGGCCCATAGATAGGACCCCTAGAATAGGGCCAGTAGTAGTAGATGGGGCAATGGACCCCCTAGTATTTCCCTTTTGAGAGGAATTAGCTCTTTATGTAAGAAACCTCATCCAATCAATGAAGAACTTTTCCCCAATTTGATTTTGCCGATTTCTTCTGAGTTTAATTAAGCCGATTCCCTCTTCTACTGACCTTGCCGATTCGTCCCCTTTGCCAATGCGTAATGAGCCGATCGTACCGCATCGGTCCTTTGAAATTCACCCTTCCCTTCTTCAACTGATGATTTTATAAATCTGGTGGAAAATGCAGAATCTTCAGGAAAACCTTTGAACTTTTCCAAACAAACCCAAAAATCTTTTTCAGTACTCATCATTGTGAGGAAGGTCGCAGTGAAGGATCGGCCGATGGTATCTCCATCGGCTCTTTAAACAGCGTATCCACTAGGCCTGTTGCCCCCCGAGCCTTACTCGAGGCGAGAATGTCAGAGAAAATGCGCCACAGCCGATCCTTTTTCTTCCTCTGACAGCCGATAATCTTCCGTTTCAGCTGAACTAGCCCCACAGATTGGAAATCCTGGATTTGGTGGAGACTTGATAAACATCGCACAACTAGAGTCGATGGCTACGCATCGGCTGTTTCTTGATTCTGAAGTCGATGCCCTTGCATCGGCTGTTCCAAAGATGTTCTTCTTTTTTTTTTTTGGCCGATTTTTCTTAATCGGCCCCCAATGTTTTATTGCACGTATGTTCTCACATGTTTATCTGCACATGTTCATCTGATTATATGCCCCCCGAGCCGATACCTGCTGGATGACTGCAGATATCGGCTTGTATGGTTAGCCAGGGCACTGCACTTGCACGTCGGCTTCGCAAAAAATCCATGCTGACTCTCGTCTGCCGACGTGGCCACTGCTCAGTAGATCGGTGCTGAACGCAAGCAGAACATGTGGTGAAGGTAATTTTGGCCGATTGCCGGAATCGGCCTCCATATCCATTTGAGCGCTGTCTGAAGGTTCCGTAGCGTTCCTTCATAATTTTTGGGGCCGATCAAGGATCAGCCTTGCCCGATTTGCTCATTGGTTTGATCTTGCTATTCGGTTAGGCTGGATAAAACCAACCCAACCTCTGACTTGATGCGCTTGCTGTCGTCCTCCTTGAGTGCACCGTAGAGTCGTGGAGCACTAAGCTCTGTCGGCAAGACGAGTACCATGTTTGTGCCAGCCGATGTCTCATCATCGGCTTTCCTTTGTTTGGGGCGCCACTCCATTTTCCGTGGACGACCCTCTTCATCCAGGGTTCGCTGAACCTTTGCAGCCGGATCAGGTCGTGCCTTCCTTAGCGTATGCGGTATAACCTTTCGGCTTCCTCCGAGGCCGCGCAATCGCTGAACCCCGCGCTTTTGGGAACGGCTGAGTCCGTCGGGGCACCACCTTGGCCGGTGGTACCTGTCTTCTTCTACTTCTCCCTCGTCTTCGAATCCTCAAGATCTGCCCAACGAGGTGACTCAGCGCGTTTGCTTTGTGGCGGGAGAGGCCCTAGGCGCTCGAACACGGACACGTTGGCTGCCTCCTTCTTCTTCTTGTTGCATTCGGGCAATTGCCGATTGTGGGCAATCGGCTCATTCCTGAATCCTAGCGAGTGTCCGAAGAAGGGGCAGTCCCGATGTCCGGCGTTGTCATCTTGCTCCCTTGATGTTTCCGTGGCACGGCGCTCGTGCTCCTCCTCATCGCGATCCCGCCGACGATGTCTTCCGGCTTCTCCAGCCGGACGATCTCCTCTATCATCATAATTGGACCGTCGGCGTTGGTCATACTGACTCACATATTTGTTGAGGAGGTGATCAGAGAGAGGCCGTTGATATCTTATGTTCTTCACCTCTACCTCTGTGACGTAGCGCTTGCCATCATGACGGAGCCGATCGCGTGGAGCGGCCTCCTCTGCATCCTTGCTATGAGAGCAGCTGCCCTCATCTTCATCTTTGCCAGAATGGTTCCCAGGTCCTACCATGTTGATGCTGAACGAGGGACCTGGCTGGCAACCCTCAGGGTAGGTGACTTCCACCATGTTAACGGCGGGGAAGGGTTGGGTGTCGACCTTCATGGCGTACTCGGTTGAAAATTAGACGCCCCTTCTCTATCGCCGCTTGGATGTGCCGACGCCACACCCTGCGGTCGTTGGTGGCATGGGAGAGCGAGTTGTGGAATTTGCGGTACGGCTTTCCGTTTAGCTCTTTCGCCGTGGGGAACTTGAGACCTTCAGGAATCGTCAACTCGTTTCTCCTTGAGCAGGAGGTCGAAGATTTGTTCGGTCTTGGTCACGTCAAAATCGAATCCCCCGGGCGGCCCCGGTGGCTTTACCCATTTGCGGGACACGGGGTTCCTCCCCGAGTCCACTCAGCCATCTGCTACTTCTTGGTCTCCCGCGAGCACTTCATCTTCCTCTGTATTGACCATGACTACCGCACGCTTGAACTTGTCTTGGTACAGGTCCGGGTGGCGCTGTTCATATGCCGATAGTTTCTGAACCATGTGCGCCGGCGAGGGATAATCTGCTTGGGAGGCCATGTCCTTGAGCTGTGTTGCAAGGCCTGCTACCGCCAACTCGGTCGCTTCCTTTTCGGTTATACGAACCGAATAACATCGGTTCCTAAGATTCCTGAAGCGCTGGATGTACTCTGTCACCGTTTCTCCGCGCTTCGACGTAGTTGTGCTAGATCGGCAATGCTAGACTCGGAAGCTTCTGAATGGTATTGCATATGGAACTCGTTCTTCCAATTGCTTCCAAGACTGGATGGAGTTTGCTGGCAAAGAGGTGTACCATCCAAAAGCCGATCCCGTGAGGGACTGTGAAAAGAGCCTCACGCGCAGCTGATCCGACACTGAAGCCGGTCCTAATTGAGCCAAATATCGGCCGACGTGCTCGATGGAGCTGGAGCCATCTGATCCACTGAATTTGGAGAAGTCAGGGAGCCGATATTTAGGTGGCAGCGGGATCATCTCGTAATCGTCGGGGTACGGCTTGGAATAGCCGACTGCCCTTCTTTTCGGCACCATGCCGAACTGGTCTCTGAGTATGGTACTAATCTGATCCGCCGTGCTGGCTGTAGGAGTTGCACTCTGAAGATTCGCCGGGGTGGCGTACTTAGCCAGCCATGTTTGCTTTTCCAGCTCTGAGCCAACTGCAGGAGCTGGGCTCGGGAGTTTCGTCGGTGTGGCGTACTTAGTTAGCCACGTCTGCTTCTCAAGCTCTGTTGCTGACGTTCCTCCTGTCTTCGCCGGAGTCCCTGATGTTGTGGCCTGGTTTGTGAGTGCCCAGTTACCACAATCTGGCACATACGTGCACGCGTATCCTTGAGGGATCTCCTTAGGCGCCTCAGTCAAGAACTGGTAGTCACTAGGGTCACCACCGATCTTGTAGACGACGAATGCCGGTGTAGTCGGCACTCCAGCAGGTGCTGCCAACGCATATGGCAGCGGTGGACGGGACTAGAATGGCAACTCTCCTTGATGAGTCCCGAGAGCTGGTCCTGACGGCGAGTACTGGTGGCTCATGATCTCCTGGATTACGCGCAGAGCGAGACGCTCCAACACGTTGACCAAGTTTTCAGAGTGGCGATGTAGCGAGTGAGCCACCAAGTAGTTGATCTCCTGCCGCGGTCCCCGGTGCGTTCCTCCGACGGGGCAGAGAGGTCTATCCCATCGAGTGCACCTTGCGGTGAGAATCCCTTCCATCTGATGCCATGGGAACGGGTTCTCTGAAAAGAGCCGATGAGGTCGGCTTCGAGGGTGGCCTTGATCTCGTTGTATTGCTTCTTGAGCTCGTCAGGCAGCTCCTCGTAGGTGATCGGCGTGCCGTCCGCCATCTCAGATGTAGATGGCGATGTGGTTGATGTAGACGTTGGTCCCACCGGGCATGCCAGAATGTGTTGACTGCCAAAACCCACCGGCGGGCAGCGGCCTTGTCAACACCGTAGAGCCGGGAAGAGCCTAGAGCTGCGGCTGGCTGAGACCCCTCCGAGCGACGGCCCGCAATGCTCTTCTGGTCACACGCGGCGATGCGAAGTGCAAGGGCGTGCCACCCGACCTATACCCGGTCGGGAAGGTGATGGGGATGCCTCGCTTAGTTTCCTGCAGGGCATACATGTAAACATTAAATACGAGCCTCGATCGGCTCTCGGGTTATCCCGTGAATCGGCTCAAAGAGCCGATCCACCCATGATTCGTACGGGGTGCACGAATACTTGGTGGTCCTGCTTGATCAAGATAAAGCTAATGAGATCTACGACGATTTAGGGTTTTCACCGCATAATCGGATCATCCTACTCCAGGTTGGGCCTCGCGGTCACGCACGGTGCTCGTAAGCCGATCCTAAACAAGGCCTAAAAACCAACATGAAGTTGATCCTCGGAACATCCTGTTTAGGACTTGCGAACGCCACCCCACGTGCCACTGGATCCTCCCCCTTTGTAAGGCCTAACTATTGCGGATATTAAACTAATCCTTGTAGAACAAGGAGCAATCGTAACGGATCAGATCTACTAAATAATGATCAAGCGGGGTGCCGCCCCCACACCTGAGATAGGTGTGAGGGCGGCTAGATATGCAAGGGTTGCACTACGTAAGCATGCTTAAACGAAGAACAATGCTAACCCTAACACATCCATGATAACTACGTTGCTCGCCATCAAAAGCGCTTCGATACGAGCAACGCATGAACAACGTGGGGCTTGTGCTGCCTAGATCGCAAGATGCGATCTAGGCAGCATGTCGCTTACCTGATAGAAACCCTCGAAACGAAGGAGTTGGCGATGCGCCGAGACTGGTTTGTTTTGGGTTGAACGTGAGTTGTTGTTTATTCCATAAACCCTAGATACATATTTATAGTCCAGGGGACTTTCTAATGTGGGCGTGCACCAAACCGTGCACGGGTAAGATTCTACTTTCTAAACTAAGATGCAATCTAATATTTTACGAGATACAAGGGCAATGAAGCCCAACTTAGCATAACAGGCCGATTCACATAATTCTCCATGTATACTTCCTTTAAGCCCATCTTGATTGCGGCCCACCTCTGACTCGGTTAAATTCTGGTGATAACAGCCCTATGGTGGCGGCGCCTCGTCGCCCCACTTCGTATCCCTTTCGGTCTTCTGGAAGGTTCGTGGCAAAATAGGACCCTGGGTCTTGATTTCGTCCAATTCCGAGAATATTTCGTTACTAGGATTTCTGAAACCAAAAACAGCAGAAAACAAGAATCGGCTCTTCGGCATCTTGTTAATAGGTTAGTTCCAGAAAATGCACGAATATGACATAAAGTGTGCATAAAACATGTAGGTATCATCAATAATATGGCATGGATCATAAGAAATTATCGATACGTCGGAGACGTATCAAGGAGGAGCGCGCGTGTGGTCAGCTCCTATTTCCCCTTATTATTTCTCTCTTACAAGTGGTGTGAAGACATCTCCTTATAAGCTACTGCAACTCTCTTTCAACTAGCAATGTGGGACTAAACTTTTGTCCCACCCCTTTCCATGCATGAATGGACCAAGTGGGCCTCTAGGATTTATTAGGAATTTCTGGAATATTAAATGGGCTAGTGCAAAATGGGCCAAAATTCCAACAATCGCCCACCAGAACCTAGAGGCACACGGAATTTGCCTTTGGTTTCAAAACATTGTTTTATATATCGATGCTATAGTGGAGGGTGTTAAGTTGAACGCCCAACTAGACCTCTATGGTACACTAGTAAGCAACTTGGACCATGGACTATGCCTTCAACTGCAAGTTTTCTGCGAATCTAGTTTCACACAAAGCCTTGATCGATACTAGGCTATCGTGGGACTATCCCGTGGGTGGAGCTTATGCGTCATTGATACGTTGCAAACGTATCTATAATTTTTGATGCTCCATGCTTGTTCTACATCAATTCCTCTGTGTTTTATGTGCACTTTGCATCATTTTATGACATTTATTGGACTAACCTATTAACAAGTGCCACAGTGCCAGTTCCTGTTTATTATGTCTATTTATTGCAGAAAATGTCTAAAAATGAAAGTGCTCGGAAAATTCTGGAAAAATCACAGAAATTCTAATATACCAGAAGACCCCGGGAGCCAGAAGGAGAGCCGGAGGGGGGCTACAGGCCGCCCATACAAGGCCCAGGCGCGGCCAGCCCTGGCTCGCGCCTGGGGGTTGTATGGTGGCCTCGTGCGCCCCATGGCGTCTCCTCTTTGCCTATAAGCCCCTCTGACCTAAAAACTCCGCAACAAATCACCCTCCGTCCACGAAAAGTTCCGTAGCCGCCGTCATCGCGGAAACCAAGTTTCGGGGGACAAAAGTCTCTGTTCCAGCACCTTGCCGGGATGGGGAAGTGCCCCCTGAGCCATCGCCATCGACTCCACTGCCTCCACTTCGACTCCATGATGGTTTGTGAGTTCCCACATGGACTATGGGTTCTTGGCTGTAGCTAGATGGTACTCTCTCCCATGTGCTTCAATACAATGATCTCATGAGCTGCCTTACATGATTGAGATCCATATGATGTAATCGGTGTTGTGTTTGTTGGGATCCGATGGATTGATCATCATGTTCAGTATATCTTATAAGTTTGTGAAGTATTTGCTGCTGCAATATTGTTATGTTTAATGCTTGTCAATAGTGCACGAGTGGCATGATCTTAGATCTAGGCTCTATAATTGTTGCTTAGATTGTATCTACAAATTGTATGCACATGTCTTTTGTCCGGACCGATGCCCCAAAGTGATCTCGAATTGGGATAACCGGAGGGGGTGGCTTTGATATGAGGATCACATGTTTTCACCAAGTGTTAATGCTTTGCTCCGATGCTCTATTAAAAGGAGTACCTTAATTACCAGTAGTTTCCCCTGAGGCTCCGCTGCAAATGGGCTGGTAGGACAAAAGATGTTATGCAAGTTTCTCATTGCGAGCACGTATGACTATATATGGAAAACATGCCTACGATATTAATAGACTGGATATTTTTTCTTAATGCTAAATTCAATTCTGTCAATTGCACAGCTGTAATTTGTTCACCTAACACTTGTTATCTGGAGAGTTACCACTAGTGTAGATCACCGGAACCCCAATCCTTTATTTCATCATCATTGCTTTTCAATCAACTTCGCGCTGGGATATTTTCCAGTGCCATCGCCTCTATGTTATTGCTACTGTTGTGTTACGTACTATTGCTCTCATATTACGGCCGCATCACATTTCTCTATCAACACGCCATCAAAGTAGTACCAACTATTTTCTGGCGCCGCATCATATTAACACTGTTTTCACATCACCCTATTGCTAGTGTTTTTCCAGGTGCAGCTAAATTGACAACTCCGCTATCAAGGCTTATAAGTATTCTTTGGCTCCCCTTGTGTCGAATCAACAAATTTGGGTTTTACTTCCCTCGAAGACTGTTGTGATCCCCTATACTTGTGGGTCATCAAGACTATTTTCTAGCGCCATTGCCGGGGAGCATAGCTCTACTTATAAGTTCACCTGGGGAGTAGACTCCACCTTTCTCGCTGTTTTTATTTCATTTTGTTTTGTTTAGTTTATTTTTGTCTTGTTTTATTTTTCCTATATATCTGAAAATCCATAAAAATTTGAAAAATCGAAAAACTAAAAATTGTTGTTATGGAAAGACCTGCTTTATACTCTATGAAACTTGTAGAATTATTTATGAAGAATAGAGAATCATATAAGGGAAAAGTAATGTGTTGCGTGTTGAAAAAGTTGGATACAATTGCTAAAATGTTGCTTAAACGCCATGATATAAATTGTTGCTCTAAACAGGATACTAAACATCTTAAATTTCAATGTGGCTTTAGTGAAGAAGTTTTAATTTCGAACTATCATTGTAATAACTATATTCATCTTGGATTCGAAGAAGTAGAACAATTTGTCTTATTTATGGGAGCCTTTGGAATAGAATCCTTCATGTCTAAAAATTATGAAACTTGTGTTGCTTGTCATGACCTTAAAGATTATGTCTCTTCTATCCTTGATTATTGCACATAATTCAGAAATAATTGTTGTATCATTGATTATAAAGAGAGACTCAATTATGCACAAGAATGTATCCACAATTTGCAGGAACCCGTGGCAGAAGAAGTTGCTGAACCTGAAAGCTCATTAGATGAAAAAGAGGAGGATAGTGATGAACAAAAGGAGGAAGAATGGATTAGCTACCCATGCCTACCTTCTAATGAGAGTAACTCTTTATCTCTTACATTATTTGATTGCCCTCCATGCTCCAAAGGAGGACAAATGTTATGTTCACGAGGATTCTCTTGAAATATTCCCTATGAGTAAAACTTGTGAGAATAATTATGCTACTTTTATTTATGATAATCCATGCTATTTTGATAAATCTCATGATAATCCTTTATTTGTGCCTAATTTCGAAATGCATGGAACTAAATAATTTTGCTTGGAGAGTGTTTATGATAAAGCTCTAGATGATGGTCCTATGTTACTTGATGCTATAAATTGTAATGCTACTAAAAATAGGATTGCTACTAGTAGTCACATACCTCTTGAGAATGATCAATCATCTTGTTATAAAATTTCTAAAAGTGGGTTTGATTGTTTTAATCCTACTATTTTTTAGCTTGATAAAAATTATGTGCTTGTAGATCATGAAAAGCATGCTTTATGTGAGAGTTATATTGTTGAGTTTATTCATGATGCGACTGAAAATTATTATAAGAAAGTAAAATGTGGTTGTAGGAATTTTCATGGTACTAAGACACCTCTCTATATACTGAAAATTTTGAAGTTACTCTTGTTTTACCTTGCCATGATTGTTAGTTTGTGCTTCCTGAATTTATTTGTATACAAGATTCCTATGCATAGGAAGTGGGTTAGACTTAAATGTGTTTCATATTTGCTTCTTGATGCTCTCTTTTGCTCCAATTCATATTACATATGTGAGCATCTTCTCAAATTACTGAGCCTATCTTAATGGCTATAAAGAAAGAGCTTTTTGGGAGACAACCCATTATGTTTTTATTTATGTTATTTTACTGTTTTGTTGAGTCTCGGAAGTCATTTCTACTTGCAATGACCTCTACTTATCATTTTTATTTAATTTTTGTGCCAAGAGTAGCCTCTAATGGTAAGAAAGTAGTATTTGTGGAATTTGCAATTCCGAAACAGATTTTGTGCTGGTCACGAAAAAATTCTTAAAAATCGCCAGAACGTTATTTTGAGCTGCAATTTTTTTGCTTATGCCCCAGTATGTTAGCTAACTTTCGTTAGTTTAGCATTTTTTGATTTGAGCAATAGAAATATTTCTTTAATTTTGATCTCTGCCTGCTGGTGTGTTTTGACAGATTTATGCCATGTTTTGCATTTGCGTCTTATGCTTCGTCTTTTTGAGTTCTTTTGTGAAAAAGAGATTTGGGAAGAAGTAGCTACAGTATCATATGTTAAAATTAGTGTTTGATATGTGCAATTACTGAAGCCTTGCTGGTTTGATATATTTTTATTTGCACTAATGTTGCTAATCAATTGTGCTGAGTTTTGTGTGAAGGAAGTTTTCAAGTGTAGGGAGAGACGAATGATGCAATAAGATGAAGCATGGACAAGAGCTCAAGATTTGGGATGTCCCCTGGACCCTTCAAGAAATATCCAAGAAGTACAAGTGTCAAAGCTTGGGGATGCCCGAGGCACCCCCTCTTGATCAGTAAAAAGCACCGGGTCATTTTTCAATGCGCTATATTTTTATTGCTTCATGCATTATGTGCTTTTCTTGGAGCATCTTTATTTTTGTTTTCTGTTGTTTTGTTTTGTTTTGTCTTCTGTAACAAGTGGTTGGACCCCATCATATTTGTTTTGGAGAGAGACACACTCCGTTTTAATTGCATGAACGCTCTAGTTTTCACTCATATGTTCAACGAGCGTTCTATTTTTGCGAGTACTGCGTTTAAGCTCTAGTTTTCCATTCTTATTATGTTCAGAGCTTTTTAGTTTCCTTATGAATAGCTCTCTGGTCTTTATGTTTATTATCTATGAGAGTTGTTCAAATAAGTTGATTGGTGTTGGATACGAGTAAGAAGTCTCATATTAACAGTGATGCAAATGAAAGATCTCCTTTGATGTTTCAATTGAGTTGACTTGATGATCATTTAGTTTTTGACTTTTAATATCACCATATGCTTTGATTGATAAGTTTTGTCGCTATGCATGATTATGACCATTATTGCTCTCTTAGTCGGTCGCCCCCTTTATTTTGCTAGCCTTCATTTGTACTGAGTATGAGCTCTACTCGTGCATCAAACTCCCAAAAACCAAAATGCCAATCGTGTCCACCATACCTACCTATATGTGGTATTTCATAGCCACTCCAAAGTAAATTTCTTGTGTGCTACCTTTAAAACAAAATGTTCCTTGTTTTTGCAATATATAGCTCATGGGAAAGTAGCCTTGATACGTCTCCGACGTATCGATAATTTCTTATGTTCTATGCCATATTATTGATGATACCTACATGTTTTATGCACACTTTATGTCATATTCGTGCATTTTCTGGAACTAACCTATTAACAAGATGCCGAAGTGCCAGTTCTGTTTTCTCGCTGTTTTTGGTTTCAGAAATCCTAGTAACGAAATATTCTCGGAATTGGACGAAACGAAGACCCAGGGGCCTATTTTTCCACGGAGCTTCCGAAGACCGAAGAACATACGAAGTGGGGCCACGAGGTGGCGACACCACAAGGCGGCGCGGCCTAGGGGGGGCCCGCGCCGCCCTATGGTGTGGCCCCCTCGTCTGGCCCCCGACTCTGCCCTTCCGCCTAATTAAAGCCTCCGTCGCGAAACCCCTGATGCGAAAAACCACGATACGGAAAACCTTACTGAGACGCCGCCGCCGCCGATCCCATCTCGGGGGATTCTGGAGATCTCCTCCGGCACCCTGCCGGAGAGGGGATTCATCTCCCGGAGGACTCTACACCGCCATGGTCGCCTCCGAAGTGATGAGTGAGTAGTTCACCCCTGGACTATGGGTCCATAGCAGTAGCTAGATGGTTGTCTTCTCCTCATTGTGCTTCATTGTTGGATCTTGTGAGCTGCCTAACATGATCAAGATCATCTATCCGTAATACTCTATGTTGTGTTTGTCGGGATCCGATGGATAGAGAATACCATGTCATGTTAATTATCAAGTTATTGCATATGTGTTGTTTATGATCTTGCATGCTCTCCGTTACTAGTAGAGGCTCCGGCCAAGTTTTTACTCTTAACTCCAAGAGGGAGTATTTATGCTCGATAGTGGGTTCATGCCCGCATTGACACCGGGACGAGTGACGTAAAGTTCTAAGGTTGTGTTGTGCTGTTGCCACTAGGGATAAAACATTGGCGCTATGTCCGAGGATGTAGTTGTTGATTACATTACGCACCATACTTAATGCAATTGTCTCGTTGCTTTGCAACTTAATACCGGAAGGGGTTCGGATGATAACCCGAAGGTGGACTTTTTAGGCATAGATGCGGTTGGATGGCGGTCTATGTACTTTGTCGTAATGCCCAATTAAATCTCACTATACTTATCATGTCATGTATGTGCATTGTTATGCCCTCTCTATTTGTCAATTGCCCGACCGTAATTTGTTCACCCAACATGCTTTTATCTTATGGGAGAGACACCTCTAGTGAACTTGTGGACCCCGGTCCATTCTTTTAAATACTGAAATACAAATCTGCTGCAATACTTGTTTTTACTATTTTCTCTGCAAACAATCATCTTCCACACAATACGGTTAATCCTTTGTTACAGCAAGCCGGTGAGATTGACAACCTCACTGTTTCGTTGGGGCAAAGTACTTTGGTTGTGTTGTGCGGGTTCCACGTTGGCGCCGGAATCTCCGGTGTTGCGCCGCACTACATCCCGCCGCCATCAACCTTCAACGTGCTTCTTGGCTCCTCCGGGTTCGATAAACCTTGGTTTCTTTCTGAGGGAAAACTTGCTGTTGTGCGCATCATACCTTCCTCTTGGGGTTGCCCAACGAACGTGTGAAATACACGCCATCAAGCATATTTTCTGGCGCCGTTGCCGGGGAGATCAAGACACGCTGCAAGGGGAGTCTCCACTTCCCAACCTCTTTACTTTATTTTTGTCTTGCTTTATTTTATTTACTACTTTGTTTGCTGCATTATATCAAAACACAAAAAAATTAGTTGCTAGCTTTACTTTATTTACTGTCTTGTTTGTTATATCAAAAACACAAAAAAAAAATTAATTTACTTGCATTTACTTTATCTAGTTTGTCTTATTTACTATTGCTAAAATGGCCAACCCTAAAAATACTAAGTTGTGTGACTTCAATAGCACAAATAATAATGATTTCCTATGCACACCTATT
>NC_061511.1:70233691-70250047 GCF_022539505.1 Lolium rigidum | reverse complement strand
AAAAAATGACCTGGTGCTTTTTGTTGATGAAGAGGGGATCCCCAAGTTTTGATGCTTGTACTTCTTGGATATTTCTTGGGGGGGTCTAGGGGACATCCCCAAGCTTGAGCTCTTGTCCATGCTTCATCTTATTGCATCATTATTCTCTCCCTACACTTGAAAACTTCCTTCACACAAAACTCATCACAATTGATTAGCAACATTAGTGCAAATAAAAATATATCAAACCAGCAAGGCTTCAGTAATGGCACAATTTTTTTTTTGCGGGTAAAAGAGGATATATTAAGCTGTAGGGCTTACAACGAGATCATGATCAAGGGCATGTCTAACACAGTCAGGACCCGAGCCATGCCACACTGATACGTCTCAAACGTATCTATAATTTCTTATGTTCCATGCTACTTTTATGATGATACTCACATGTTTTATACACATTATATGTCATTATTATGCATTTTCCGGCACTAACCTATTGACGAGATGCCGAAGAGCCAGTTGTTGTTTTCTTCTGTTTTTGGTTTCAGAAATCCTAGTAAGGAAATATTCTCGGAATTGGACGAAATCAACGCCCAGGGTCCTATTTTTCCACGAAGCTTCCAGAAGTCCAAAGAGGAAACGAAGTGGGGCCACGAGGCGGCGCCACAGTAGGGCGGCGCGGCCCAGGTGCTGGCCGCGCGGCCCTAGTGTGTGGGCCCCTCGTGACTCTCCCGACTCTGCCCTTCCGCCTACTTAAAGTCTTCGTCGCGAAACCCCCAGTACCGAGAGCCACGATACGGAAAACCTTCCAGAGATGCCGCCGCCGCCAATCCCATCTCGGGGATTCGGAGATCGCCTCCGGCACCCTGCCGGAGAGGGGAATCATCTCCCGGAGGTCTCTTCATCGCCATGATCGCCTCCGGATCGATGTGTGAGTAGTCCACCCCTGGACTATGGGTCCATAGCAGTAGCTAGATGGTTGTCTTCTCCTCATTGTGCTATCATGTTAGATCTTGTGAGCTGCCTATCATGATCAAGATCATCTATCCGTAATCCTTCATGTTGTGTTTGTTGGGATCCGATGAATATTGAATACTATGTCAAGTTGATTATCAATCTATCATATATGTTATTTATGTTCTTGCATGCTCTCCGTTGCTAGTAGAGGCTCTGGCCAAGTTGATACTTGTGACTCCAAGAGGGGGTATTTACGCTCGATAGTGGGTTCATGCCTCCATTAAATCGGGGACAGTGACATAAAGTTCTAAGGTTGTGGATGTGCTGTTGCCACTAGGGATAAAACATCGATGCTTTGTCTAAGGATATTTGTGTTGATTACATTACGCACCATACTTAATGCAATTGTCTCGTTGTTTACAACTTAATACTGGAGGGGTTCGGATGATAACTCTGAAGGTGGACTTTTTAGGCATAGATGCATGCTTGGATAGCGGTCTATGTACTTTGTCGTAATGCCCCGATTAAATCTCATAGTACTCATCATGATATATGTATGTGCATTGTTATGCCTTCTTTATTTGTCAATTGCCCAAGCTGTAATTTGTTCACCCAACATCTGCTTATCTTATGGGAGAGACACTTCTAGTGAACTCGTGGACCCCGGTCCTATTCTTTACATCCGATATACAATCTACTGCAATTGTTCTTTACTCGTTCTTCGCAAACAATCATCATCTTCCACACAATACGTTTAATCCTTTGTTTACAGCAAGCCGGTGAGATTGACAACCTCACTGTTACGTTGGGGCAAAGTACTTTGATTGTGTTATGCAGGTTCCACGTTGGCGCCGGAATCCCTGGTGTTGCGTCGCACTACACTCCGCCGCCATCAACCTTCAACGTGCTTCTTGGCTCCTACTGGTTCGATAAACCTTGGTTTCTTTCTGAGGGAAAACTTGATACTGTACGCATCACACCTTCCTCTTGGGGTTCCCAACGGACGTGTGTTAACTGCACGCATCAAGCTCTTTTTCTGGCGCCGTTGCCGGGGAACGAAGAAAAGCTACACCACAGAGATTTCTACCTCCCACGTCAACCACGCGCCAGTTGTGGACAGCACACACCATAGTATGAGCTTCTTCCCTCACAAAGTTTGCAAGGCAATGACTAACCCTATTCTGCGAACAATCCGCTTTTACAAGGGAGATATTCCTATCACCACTAAACAAGAATGTAACAACTGTAATCACGAAAGCAAATGGAGATCTGTCTAGTTCCTTGTCCAACACCGCTACGATCAAACTTGAACAGTCTGTTTCCACTTCAATTGGTTTGTTACTCAGTTTTAAGGCTAGCTTAATGCCTTCCTCGCAAGATCGAGCTTCAGACTCAAAAGGATGATCACACCTGCTTAGATGATGACAAGCACATAAGATAACCTGGCCATCTTCATCTCGTAGCACCATACCAGCACCTGCAGTGCCATCCGAAGCTTTAACAGAACCATCTATATTCAGTTTAACCCAGCCTAGTCGAGGATTAAGCCAACACTTATCAGGTGGTTTCTTTAAATACCCCACCTCCTCTTCAGCAACATTAGATAAGCTTTTCTTCCCTTTCACAATATCATATGTCGACATTTTTGTTATATCCTTTAAGACATTCAGATACCCGCATAGGTGTTATCACCAGAATTTGACCGGATCAGAGGTGGGCCACGATTAAATATGGGCTTGAAGAATATACATGGAAGAAATACATGAATCGGCCTTATATGCAAAGTTTGGGCTAGTTTGCCCGTGTATCTGTAATATAGTAGGATACGTGTCGGTTAGATAGAATTTGGCTCGTGCACGGTTGGGATTATTCCCACGTTAGAAAGTCCACGGACTATAAATATGTATCTAGGGTTTATGAAATAAACAACAATCACGTTCACCACAAACCAATCTAGGCGCATCGCCAACTCCCTTGTCTCGAGGGTTTCTTCCGGGTAAGCATCATGCTGCCTAGACCGCATCTTGCGATCTAGGCAGTACACGTTTATTCGTTGTTCATGCGTTGCTCGTACTGAAGCCTTGTTGATGGCGATCAACGTAGTTATCATAGATGTGTTAGGGTTAGCATTGTTTCATCATATCATATGCTTTCGTCCGTGCAACCCTTAGACGTCTAGCCACCCTTACACCTATCTTGGGTGTAAGGGCGGCACCCCGCTTGATCATTATTTAGTAGATCCGATCCGTCATGATTGCTCCTTGTTCTTCAAGGATTAGTTTAATATCTGTATAGTTAGGCCTTACAAACGGGTTGAAGGATCCAGTGGCGCGTAGGGTGTAGTTTGCTAGCCCTAGGCAAGATGTTCCGGGATCAACTTCATGTTGGTTTTTAGGCCTTGTCTAGGGTCGGTTTACGATCACCGTGCGTGGCCGCCAGGCTCAATCACGCGTAGGATGTTCCGATTATGTGGTGAAAACCCTAAATCGTAGTAGGTCGTTTTAGCTTTATTTTGATCAAGCAGGACCACCATCTGACCGTACACCTCGTACGGATCATGGGTGGATCGGCTCCTTGAGCCGATTCACAGGACAACCTGAGAGCCGATCGAGGCTCGTATTTAATGTTTACGTGTATGCCATGCCGGAAACTAAGCGAGGCAAATCCAACACCTTCCTGACCAGGTATAGGTCAGGTGGCACGCCCTGCACCAGCATCGGACGTGCGTGCCGGAGTCTTTGCGGGCCGTCGCTCGAGGGACCAGGGCCAGCCGCAGTCCTGGGAGCCTCCCGGCTCTACTGTGTTGCCCGTCGCTGCTCGCCGGTGGGTTTCTGACCGCAACAATAGGAACATCTTAGAAGTCTCAATTGGTGGAAGGGGCTTAGCATGTGTGACTTCATTGCGACCATACTAGGCACGCCAAATGACCAGCAAAAATGCATCAACCTCATTTACAGGAATCACTGATAGAACAGACTGAATCCAAAATTCCGACTGAACTTGGATGTTAACATCAGACGGTAACTTCGAGACTTCCCTCATTGCTCCCCAAAGTGAGAAGGCATGAGTTCTTCTCTCTCACGATCACAAATTTTACAGACGCCAGAAACTTTCATACCTCGACGCTTCTTATTATCTTCTGTAGCAATCGCATTTTGTGCTGCCTTCCAAGCGGAAACCTTCACCTTGGGAGGAACAGAAGCCTTCCATATTCTGGACCAGCAGACATCTGTACCCTCTGCATTGGAGCTAGACGTTGGAAACGAGCGTTGTTCTGTGGTATCCTTCAAACACTCATTTTAACATATGATATTGTAGCTACTTCTTCCCAAAGCTCTTTTTCACAAAAGAACTCAAAAAGACGAAGCATAAGACGCAAATGCAAAACATGGCAGAAATCTATCAAAACAGACCAGCAGGCAGAGATCGAAATTAAAGAAATAGTTATGTTGCTCAAATCGAAAAATGCTAAACTAACGAAAGTTAGCTAACATACTGGGGCATCAGCACAAAAATTTGCAGATCAAAATAACGTTCTGGCGATTTTTTTAAAAACATTCCGTGACCAGCACAGGATCTATTTCAGAATTGCAAATACCCCAAACACTGCTTTCTTTCTATTAGAAGCTACCCTTGGCAAAAAATTGAAATAAAAATGATAAGGAGAGGTTATTATAGTAGCAATAACTTCCAAGACTCAACAAAGCAAAAATAACAGAAATAAAATATGGGTTGTCTCCCATAAGCGCTTTTCTTTAACGCCTTTGAGCTAGGCGCAGAAAGGGTGCAAATCAAGTATTATCAATAGGTAAAGCATCAAGATCAATTACTTATTCCAAAACACCATTTGTATCATCAAGTACCTTAGACACTTCTGAAGATTCAACATGCAATTTACTCTTAGTTGCACTAAAAGTTTTATCAAATTTAAACATATCACGGGTTTTTGGTTTGGGTGCCTTAGGGACATACATAAATTTTTGTTCTTTCCCAACAAAAGCTCTCTCCTTTTTGAAACCAAGAGAGGGAAAAGTTGAACTCAAAATTTCCATAGCTTCTTCAAGTTTACCAATTCTAATAATTCTATCATCATTTGCAATGCTACCCTCCGAAACAGCATTTTTTTATTGATCCCTCCTATCAACTCATTAGTATGGATAGCATCACAAAGTAAATTGGGAAAAAATTTCACTAAAGAATCTAGTCTTTTTACCACCTCTTCTAAAGTGATCCCAGTTTTAGCAACATTAATGGGAGGACTTCCTACTAAACTTTCAATTAAAACATAGGCTTCCGTAGCGGGAGCACCTAGGAAATTACCACCAATAAGAGTATCTAGAACATATCTATTCCAAGTAGAAATACCAACATAGAAATTCCTAAGAAGAATCATAGTAGAATATTTCTTAGTACATCTATGATGAGCATCACATATTCTATACCAAGCATCTTTCAAACTTTTACCTCCTTGTTGCTTAAAAGTACGAACCTGAACTTCAGGGACATTCATTTTGCAAAGTAAAGTAAACAACACAAATAAAAAATATACTAATTTTTTTGAATTTTTGATATAAAATGCAAACAAGATAAAAATAAAATATGCAAGCAAAACAATAAAAAAGTAAAAGAGTTGAGAGTGACAGACTCCCCTCGCAGAAGAGATGCTTTTCTCCCCGGCAACGGCGCCGTGAAAAAGTCTTTGCCGAGCGCGGAGTTGATGAAGGAGAATTTATGCGCAACGTTGAGTGGAACCCCAAGAGGAAGGTATGATGAGCACAGCAGGAAGTTTTCCCTTAGTAAGAAACCAAGGTTTATCGACCAGTAGGAGAAAAACGTTCTCTACCGAGGTGTTGCGAACCAACTCGTGGCAGGGCGCACTATCGGCGTCAGCAGCAACGTGGAAACCTGCACACAAACAACCAAGTACTTTGTCCCCAACTTCCAGCGAGGTTGTCAAGCTCACTGGTTTTGCTGAAAACAAAGGATTAAACGAACCGTGTGGAAGAAGAATTGTTTGCAGAGAACAGAACAGAAAAATGATGTAGAAGATTGCAATTAAAAGAAGAAGGACCGGGGTCCACAGTTCACTAGAGGTGCCTCCCCAATAAATAAATATGCTGGGTAAACAAATTACAGATGGACAATTGACAAACAGAGATTCTACGCTAATGGTCGGTGCAGAATACATGCTATGAAAGTATGCGGGCAGTACAACAATATACATAGACCGTAATCCAACTGCATCTATGACTAATAATCCACCTTCAGGATTGCATCTGCGACACCCACCAGTATTAAGTTGCAAGCAACGGACTATCGCTTTAAGCAATGTGTGTAAAGTAAACGATGAAACTACCCTTGAATAGAACACCGCTGTTTTCTCCCTAGTAGCAACAGCACATCTACAACCGTAGAGAACAAGGTCACTTTCCATGGTTAAATAGAGGCATGAACCCATTATCGAGCATAAATACTCCCTCTTTGAGTCGCTAGCATCTACTTGGCTAGAACATCTACTAGAAATGGAGAGCATGCAAGATCATAATAACATAATCCATAATATCAACCAAAGAAATCTCTATATAAATCGGATCCACATCAAACCAACATGTAGCAATTACAAATAGATGATCTTGATCATGTTAGGCAGCTCACAAGATCTACACATGAAGCACAACAAGGAGAGGACAACCATCTAGCTACTGCTATGGACCCATGGTCCCGTGGAGAACTACTCACGCATTACCTCAGATGAAGACATGGCGATGTAGAGGCCTCCGCGGTGATTTCCCTCTCCGACAGGGTGCCGAGATGGACTGCAGAACCCTCCCGAACTAGCGTTTCAGTTGACGGTGGCGTCGGAACTTTTCGTGGATGGAGGCTCTGGTCCCTGGGGTTTTCCCGATATGAGGAATAAATAGGCGGAAGGGCGGAGCAAACGAGGCGACGAGGCGCCAGTACATGGGCCAGGCGCGGCCAAGGGTGGGACTGCACCTTCCCTATGTACTGCCATGTGGCAGCTCTCCTGCGCATGTCCTTCTGGCTCCGTCTTCGTCCCGGAAAAATAAGACTCTGGGCTTTTGTTTCGTCCAATTCCAAGAAAATTTCATGTAAAACTTTTCTGAAACACAAAAACAGCAGAAAACAGGAACTGGCACTGCGGTACTGCGTTAATAGGTTAGTCCCAGAAAATGCTAAAAAGTGTGGAAAAGTGCACATAAAACATATAAGAATTGTAACCAAACAAGCATGGAGCATCAAAAATTATAGATACGTTTGGGATGTATCAAGTGACAGAATCTCATGAGCTTGCTCAACCACGAAGCGCTCACCAGTCATCTTGTAGTCATAGAATTGCTCCATGATATACAACTCAGTGCTAACATCTGAGGTACCAAATTTGGCCTCAAGTGCATCCCACATTTCCTTAGCATTGTCAAATGACCCATAAGCATCAACAATATTATCCCCAAGAACACTCATCAGAGCAAGCTTAAAGAGGGTATTCATTTTCTCATAACTTGCCTCCTGTTGAGGGTCAAGATCACTCGCAGGTTTGCCAAGAGTGGCGTCATAGAAGCTCATGGTTTGAAACCAGAGAACTGTTCTCACGCGCCATCTCTTATAGTTGGCACCCTCAAACACAGGTGGATTCATAGATGCAACAAAGCCGCTTGGAGTAAATTGCCTACAATATGGTTTTTGTATTATTGGAAATATAAGAAATTTACCACAAAATTTAATCCATGAAAATGGTAGATAAAATATGACTACTATAACATGGATCAAACTAGTCATATGAACTTTTAGGCAATAGGAAAATATCATACGCAGTAGCTAATTTGAGGAGAGCATATCTACTCCAAATTCTAGAACAAGGAACTGAAGCATGATCTAAAACATGAACCTAAACATAGGAGATATGAGTACATATTGGACAGAAGCAGAAGAAGCAGCGTGACCGTTGTTGGCGTTGTCCCCCATGTCGTCGAAGAGGTCATCAACGACCGGGAAGAAGTCGTCGTTGGGGAAGGTGTCATCGGTGTTCCTGATGAAACCAATAGCCGCGTGAAAGCGCTCCCCAAAAACCTTATTGCCCTTCTCCTATACATGACTCAAAGCAGCACGATTCCGGAGGCCTACTGTCCCGACCGGCGGTGCACGCTGCAGGCCGGGATGGGAAATACTTGAGCGGTGGCGCAAAGCTCCGGAACCAGGAGGTAGGCGCATAGCCAGTGGTGGAGCGACCTCTATTTTATAGGCATAGAGGGAGAAGCCGAACAGGCCACATGAGGAGACGAAACAAAGGGTCAGGGAGGTGAACCGAACAGGCAGCAGCCAAAGCTGAACAACCTTCATATTCAAGACCCAGTGAAAAAAGTTTCAGATTCTTACATCTGTACATATACCCGTTCATGTGTGGCAAAAAGAAAGAGAGAAGGCCTCTCGGCTCGAGGCATTCCCACAAACCGTGCCGTGCCATGCCGTGACGAGGCGAGCGGCGCCGTCGTCGGAGGAGGAGCGCGCATGTGGTCAGCTCCTATTTCCCCTTATTATTTCTCTCTTACAAGTGGTGTGAAGAGCTCTCTTTATAAGCTGCTCCAACTCTCCTTCAACTAGCAATGTGGGACTAAACTTTTGTCCCACCCCTTGCCATGCATGAATGGGCCAAGTGGGCCTCTAGGATTTATTAGGAATTTCTGGAGTATTAAATGGACTGGTTGAAAATATTACTTTATTCTAATTGTTTATAACAATCATCATAAGGTTCATTGTATAGTTCTGCCTTTTCAATACTATCTCCAATCTTAGTCTCAATAATAAATTATCAAGTAAAACATCATACTCATAAATTATTTTCCACATTCGTTATCTAAAAGTGTAAGGATTTCATATTTAAGCTTCCATAAAATTATTTAATATCATCCAATTTCTAAGATGATGTTCAATCCCATATATAAGTTCTATAAACCTCTTCCAAGCTTCAGTGAGTGTTTCATCTCTAATTTGTTTGAAAAAGTGGATAAAATTTATATTGCAGGAATGATATATGATGACCTAGATTTTTCTATAAATGAAGCTTTATATTAAACTCTGAGCATCGCACACACTCCATATAATGAAGCCCACATGGGACATAGGGTTGTTACCAGATCATCATGCGGAGCCTTAACATGTATAAATCTCGCATGACTTGAGGTTGGTAGCCCATCAATTCATGATCACAAGCCCTTATACCCACAAATTTACAAGCAGCAATGAAAACCCCAAAAGTAAGCAACTATTGTAGGGGTACCACTGTCACCGACATCGTGGAGGAGCGCACGGCTGAGGAGATGCTATCGACCACGATTTTGTTCACATCTTGTTTTTCTTCACATAGTGGTTAACTAGGAGGAACTATCGAGTGACTCAAATCTACAGGGCTAGAAAGCCTAAGGACTTCACTCGACTCGACCTGACGACTAGATCTGAAGGAAACCTGGGAATTAGTTACATGGCCTAGTAGGCCCGCGAGTTCCTAACAAACTCACCTTATTCATTGTAAACCCTAACGGGGGTGCTTATATAAACCTCCACCCGGGAACCCTAGAGGGTGGATTCCACCTTCATCTAACCCTGCGAGTCGCCATAGCCGATTTGCAGCCATTGGAACACTCCAATCAATACATATAAGCATGAAGTAGGAATTTTAGAGCATATCTTGCCATGTCCCCAAAGCGTCACCCAAAGAGATTTGGGGCACGTCAGGCGTTTGACCGCCCCCAGCAGCGCGCCCAAAAGCCCTATTCCGTCTAGGGCGGACCAGTACGGTGTTTGGCGCCCCGGGCCCATCCCCACTACCCAAGGGACATTGTGGGGGCACCAGACGGAACCAAAACAGTGTCGTGAGTGGTAGGTCACCCTCATCAGCGATGCATATTGCAACGATGTTGTAGTTTCCCCAAACACGTAGCGAGACGACTTGTCATGCCTTGTCCAGCGTGCCGGCATTAAAGCACGCCACTGCCCCCTCGCCTGCCTCCGGCGTATAAATTGGGACGCGTGGATGAGGCCGCGTCCGCCACGGCCATGGCAGGTTGGTCATGATGCACGCTCACCGTTGCTTGAGGAAGAGAAGTGCCCCCACGACAATTACTTTGCAACGACGGCCATTTCAGCAAGAAGAAACTCCCAGACAAGTTTGCCGAATTTCTCGCCGGCCGAGAGCCGTCCGTGGTGAGACTTAGAGCATCTCCAGTTGCGTCCCCCAAAGCAATTTGGGGCGCGCCGGACCAAAAACGGTTCCAGCCGCGTCCCCCAAAGCCCATTTTTGTCCGGCGCGCCCCGATACGGTGTCCGGCGCCCCAAGCCCGTCCCCGCCCCACAGGGGACGCACCGGGGACGCCGGACACACCGAAAAGCGACGCGGGGAGTGGCGGGGCCGACCCGTCAGCGGCACAATAAATTTTAACCTAACCGTCGCCTACCTCGCGACGGAAGTTATTGGCGTGCAACAATGGTGCAGTTCCCGCAGCGATGGTGCAGCTCCCGCAGAGACGCAGCGACGCGTCTCGTCGCGCCTAGCTCTGCGTGCCGGTGTTAATGAGCGCCACCGCTCCCCCGCCTCCCTCCGGCCTATAAAAAGGGCCGCCTCTCGTCGTCCCTCTCACACACAAACCCTAGCGCCTCTCTCCCCAACCCTAGCCGTCACCATCTCTACAAGAGTCGACGCCATGTCTAGTACAGGCGGAGGCCGAGCTCGCGGCCGTGGTCATGGTCATGGCCGCGGCAGAGCGTCACGCTCGCTGTCACCTGCCACGTCGTCGTCTTCACCGTCGGAGATGGACGTGGAGCCGGGCGTGCTGTTCGAGTTCGTCCTCGTCCTCAAGGGCGACCCACGCGGCATCCAGAGGCTGCCGAACTCCTTCGCCGAGTACGTCGCCGGCGACGACCGCCCGCGCACGATGCATCTGCGGGAGGCTGCGTGCGGCTACTACCCGTGGATCGTCGACGTGATCTACGACGCGCGCGTCAAGATGTACCTCAACATCGGCTGGGAGAAGTTCGCGTGCCACCACAGCCTCGAAGCTGGCTTCATCCTCCTGTTCTCCTACTTCGGCGACAGGGACATGAGCGTGAAGGTCTTCGACGAGACGCGCTGCCACTGGGACTACCACGGCGACAACACCGACGAGGAGGACGACTGATGATGAAGAGTGTTGTTTCTTCGCAGCGAATACGTGCACGGAAGTTTCTGGATGTTCGCCTCATCGGTAGAACCAACAAGGGCACGATCCTCCCGCTGGATTTTCCAGTTTGGGTGACTGGGTGTACCCTCGAGTGTTCTTTCTTAGCAGCGAACACAGGAAACCTTCGAAGCACGGTCTAGTTCGGTTTAGTTTTTTTGCAAAATTTTATATTTGTGTCCACCATGGTTCAAACTATGTATTAGTTTGTGGAGACCATGTTCCAAACTGTGTCTTCCTGTAAACCATGTTCCCAATTATGTATTAGTTTGTGGAAACTGAAATAAAAATGCCAAAAAGAAGTATTTTTAATGTTTGGGGGCGACGTTTGGGGGACGCGGCTGGGGAGCGACGTCCTCAAACATGACACGAACAAAACACGTCCCCAAATGCTCAATCCGGCGCGATTTGGGGACGCTTTGGGGGACGCGACTGGAGATGCTCTTAGGGCAGGGTAGACGGCATCCACGCTGTTGTCGCGGGAGTGGTTCAAAACACACTACCTGTAGCTGCCCAGCTGAACCAAGCGTCGGCCGCCCACCAAACAGTCCCGACCTAACTCTAACGAACCATGTGACAAATCAAATCTTAGCCTGAACAAACATAGACCCGGACTCGGAATGGGCGACCAAACCGAAAGCGAGTCGTCAAGCATTGGCATGGCAGTAGTATAAACAGCCACAGACCGCGCGCACAGGCCGCCAGAAACCCAAACCACCTCCACAACACATGGACAACTACGAGCGGCTCGAAAAGCTCGGCGAGGGCGCCGCCGGCGTCGTCTACAAGGCCCGGGAGCGCCGCACCGGCGACATTGTCGCCCTCAAGCGCCTCCGCCCCGCCGGCCGCGACGACGGCCAGCTCTCGGAGGACCTCCGCCGCGAGCTGGGCTGCCTCATGGCGTGCCGCGGCCACCCTAGCCTCGTCGAGATACGGGCCGCCGGACGCGATGCCTCCAACGCGTTCCTCGTGATGGAGTACGTCGGCCCCAGCCTGGCGCAGGTCATGCGGGAGCGCAGCGGCGGCTTCGCAAGGCCGTTCCCCGAGGCCGACGCGCGCCGGCTCATGCGGCAGCTCCTCGACGGCGCCGCGGCCATGCACGCCCTCGGCGTCCTGCACCGCGACCTCAAGCCCGACAACGTCCTCGTCGACGCGCACGGCAACCTCAAGATCTGCGACTTCGGCCTGTCGCGCTTCGCCGCCCCTACTACGGGCGCGCCATACACGGCGCCCGTGGTCACGCGGTGGTACCGCGCGCCGGAGCTCCTGCTGGGGTCGCGGGAGTACGACACGGGGGTGGACACGTGGGCGCTCGGGTGCATCATGGCCGAGCTCCTCGCCGGCGCGCCGCTGTTTCCCGGGAGGACGGAGATGGACCAGCTCAACATGGTGTTCAACACGGTCGGCACGGGCGACATGACGGACTGGCCTGCCTTCGTGCGCCTCCCGCGCGCCGGCTCGCCGCTTTGTCACCAGAAAAGGCCGCCCAGCCGGCTCCGGGAGATGTTCCCCGCATTGTCGTCCGCCGGACTCGACGTCCTCAGCGGGCTGCTGGCCTGCAGACCGGACAGGAGGCTCACCGCCGCGGACGCGCTCCGGCGTCCCTGGTTCACGGACGCCGAGTCACCTGACCAAGCACGTAACGCATGCGGCGCCCGATTCAGCGAGCGTGTCGGCGGCGTTGCTGATGCAATCGTTGTATAGAAAACTGTAGAAAAGCAAGTGATCGATCGTAGAAGGAAACATCCAAGATTCGTTGTACTAGCTGAGAGTATTGGTTTGCTGGCGGCTTCGTGTCCATGTTGGACCAATTTTATTGATTGATGATAGTTTCTGCGTCGTTGCTTTCAGGTTGGTAGGATTGCTGATTTCCTTGCGGCCCTCCCTGGTTTATTTAACTTTTTTTCCATGGTGTCTTTTCAAGCAATCACGATAAACGTCTTGTACGCACAAACACAATCTGGTTCCCGAAACACCAACTCGATAGAGGTTGCGAGAAAAGATCTTTCGATAGAAATCCACCAAAGAGACCACCAAATCAAAGGATAGAACCCTCGAAGGATGAAAATACCAAGTTGATAGAGGTGCAAGCAAAGGACCCAAATAAGTTGAAGTGCGATCAAGCGGTCAACTATGGTAGCAGTCACCAAAGATGGAAGATCCTTCGATAAGCAAAACGAGTGACACAATAGACGTTGAATCTATGGTAGGGTTTTCCCCAAGGGGTCAAGAGCAAAGCTAAGTATAATCACAATCTCATTCTTGTTTCCAAATGGGGGTGGGGGCATATATATAGCCAACAACAAATCAGGGACCTAATTGTAATAACTGGAAACGTTCTGGAGGGTATATGGATTGACTCCCGCGTTGACTTCGGAGCTCCTGGATCACTTACACTGGGGTTAGTAGACTGGAGACTCCGGTTTGATCGATGATGGGCTAGAGTCTCCGGTCAAACTCTCCTATAGGCGGCGAAAGACTTCGGATCCATGTACATGGCATGAGATAGCTGGGTGCTGGCATGGGATTGCTTGGACCGGACACTTTGGGGTCGATGAGGTCCGATACTCCGGTGTGGAAGTTGATAGGGTCTGAGACTCCGGTGTGGAAGTTGATAGGGTCCGAGACTCCGGTGTCTGGATGTTGGAGACTCTTGTGTGCTTCTCCGAGGAATGTCTTCTTCTTCTTCTCATCTTCTTCTTCTGCATGATCTTGGCTTCCATGGTGAGCTTCTTGTCCAAGGTACCTGATGATACACAAAGTGTTGGCATGAGATAGCATTCCATCCAATGGTGAGTTAAGATCACACATGGAGAGGAGCAAATTCACCTCTTGTTGTATGGCTTTGATCTAGGTACGTGTCATCGGTCCACTTGGGGGCCTAGGTGGTATTGATGGAGCGTTGCTCCTAGGGCGGCTGTATCATCACCCCCCTTGGAAAAGAGGCATCCTCAACTCTTGATCATCCTCATCTCCATGATATTTCGAGAGGTGTGAGATATTGAAGGCATTGCTCACCAAGTACTTGGATGTCGGAATATCGATGACATATGTGTTGTCGTTGACGCGCTTGAGTATTGTGAAGTTCCCATCACCACGAGGTTTTAACTTGGATTTGCGTTCGTGAGGGAAACGTTCCTTGCGAAGGTGCATCCACACAAGATCATGGGCTTCTTCTTTATGTTGAACTTGTTAGCTTTGCGCGGTGAACTTCTTGATCAGTGGTTTGCTCTTGTGTCTTGTAGTTTCTTCATATATTTGTCCCATTTATCGATGTCCATGCTAACTTTTTGATGAAGAGATACCGATAGAAGGTAGAGCACCATGGGTGGCTCGAATCCGTAAATGGAAAAAAATGGGCGCGACAACATTGTTGAGTGTGTGCCATCGTTGTATGCGAACTTTGCATGAGGGATGCAATCTTCCCAAGACTTCATGTTCTTCATGAAAAGTACTCGGAGTGGTGTTGATAGGCTATGGTTGACAACTTCCGTCTGTCCATTGTTGGAGGGTGTGAGTATGATGAGAACAAAAGCTTCACACCGAATTTGTCCATGAGGGTCTTCCAAGGTATCTCATGAATTTGAAATCTCTATCCGAGCCAATGCTTCTTGGTACACTACGGAGTCTAAAAATTTCCCTAAAGAACTAAGTAGCAATGTGTGAAGCCTCATCGGTTCGAGATCATGGTATCAAATGAGCCATTTTAGAGAATCTATGAAGCACAACAAAAATGGAATCATGATCATATCTAGTGCATGGTAGTCCTAGAATAAAATACATGCTTATATCGTACCATGGGGAGAAAATGACGCAAAACCACCACAATTGCGGCAACGGTGTCACTTAACTATCAAGTTGGGGTGAGATGACACTTAACTGCCATTTTTTGGGTATGGTTGTGACGCAGAGCACTGATTTTAGTAATTAGACGTGTTAAACCATTTTTTGACTATTTAGACCCACGTGTCAGGCATGTGTAAACCTAGCTGCCAATTTCATTTTGCGGAAGTAACCTTAGAGCCTATTTCCGTATCACACATAGGTCCAATTCCTCACACAAAAAATAAAATAAATCCAGCCTATTGAAATGATTGAACAGATGGTGCTTCAGAGGATGGTGCTTGATAAGGTCCTGGAGCATGCTGAGAAGATTATCCAGCATGTTGAAATGATTGAGATGATCCAATTAAATCAATTAAAATGAAATAAAATCCTCCATAGAAGTCAATGTAGTTAAATTACCTATGTTGCTTTGCTTTTCTTCCTAGTCTTGACTAGGTGTGCATTTTTCTTCTTCCCTCTCTCTAGATTTTTGATGCAACTAGATTTGTCATTCCATGGATTTCCACACATAGAACAAACAACGATAGTGTCAACCTTGGACATTTTCTTGCTAGACTTGGGTTTTTCTGTCTCTTCCTTCTTCCTGTCATTCTTCTTTGACTTTCCAGGCATTTTGAAATAACATGTTGCTTGAGGTATTGGTTTACATTTCCTCTCCTTCTACAGGATGCAAGCAATGCTCATATATCTTGTTGAACACATCAACATGATAGTAAGGATCAGTAAAGTCCTCCCCTAATTTTCCACATTTGTAGATAGCAGTAATTGCATGAGAGCAAGGAACGCCTGACAACTGAAAATAGCGAGAAGAACATGTCCTATTCTCTAAAATCAGAGTGTACTGATACGTCCCAAACATATCTATAATTTTTGATACTCCATGCTTGTTTTGTTACAATTCTTATATGTTTTATGTGCACTTTTCCACACTTTTTAGCATTTTTGGGACTAACCTATTAACGCAGTGCCGCAGTGCTAGTTCCTGTTTTCTGCTGTTTTTGTGTTTCAGAAAAGTTGTACATGAAAGTTTCTCGGAATTGGACGAAACAAAAGCCCAGAGTCTTATTTTTCCGGGACGAAGATGGAGCCAGAAGGACACACACAGGAGAGCTGCCACGTGGCAGTACATAGGGCAGGCGCGGCCCCACCCTTGGCCACGCCTGGCCCGTGTACTGGTGCCTCGTCGCCTCGTTTGCTCCGCCCTTACGCCTATTTATTCGTCGTATCGGGAAAACCCCAGGGACGAGAGCCTCCATCCACGAAAAGTTCCGACGCCGCCGTCAACCGAAACCCCAGTTCGGGAGGGATCTACAGTCCATCCCGGCACCACGCCGAGAGAGGAAAATCA